>NC_090403.1:39938202-40277369 GCF_036365525.1 Heterodontus francisci | reverse complement strand
GTATGGGCTTCACAAATGATATGTTGTGATGGATGAAGTGAGGAGGTTAGAACAAATTGTCAGGGCGTCCAACTTGTCACCATTCGGGCCCACTTATTCCCTGATAGCAGAGAATCATTACTCCAGTCTGCAAAGATGTTTGTGACTGCCAACCCAAACCCCTCTCTTTCAGCTGAGGCAAATGCTGTGTAACCCAGGAGGTTGTGTGGGGTGGGGGGAGAAATAATATAAAACCAATATTCTACAGAAACTTTCCTTTGAGGAAATTCACTTCATTAAAATGACCCTTAATTATATAACCCTAACATTATATGTAAATTTAGTATCCAAGTAGGTAGTTGACACTTTTTTAGTGATTTATTTTGTTTTCAACCATTACTAGTTGGAACCCCAAGTTAACTTTGCGGCATCTGTTGCGATGTTCAGTGTTTTGTCTTTGTCCTTGTATGGTGATGTAATCAGTGTTCTATATCTATTGCTTCACCATTCAAGAACAGCAGTAGTGAAGACTGAAGCCCACACTGTGTTGTCCAGCTAAGAGAAAGCAATGGTGCTGTCTTAAACAGAACATTAGTCTTCTTAACATAACTGTTTCTCATAAGCTAAGAAGTAACTTGGGGAATGGCAAAGGCAGGTTGGCTTGTGCTGAAATTGAACGAAGAAAGTTGCTTTTTTTGAAAAAGAAAAACATTTCTGTTAACCATCACTTGAATCTATTTTGCTTAATTTTAATATAACTGGGTTTATGTGTAATTCTTTTTACTTTAGTACTTTGTCCGGGGCACAGTTTCCTGATGAAGAGGTGCGCTTTCTGTTTTGTGACCAAGTAATTTGGCCATCATGAGAGTACAGTTCCAAAAACTAAGTATCAAAGTTGAGCCCTACCAATATTTTTTTTTGTACCTTCAGTAAAACAATGGATAAGAATCTGTTACTAGGCAACTATACAACTGACTGATTATGATGTCATAAGCATCAATAGCAAAGTTTTGAGTGGCTTATGAACGGAACTTAATCCCACAACTATACCCTCTCTACCTAGGTTGTGTCTTCGTAATTTTCTTTTATAGGTAAAAGGTTCTAAGATCCAGTTACTGACTGCAACATAGGCGTCCTTTTGTGCCTGCATATTAATGCAATATTTTCAGTGCAACATAAAGGAGTTATGCTGCGACTATAAATTGCATTGTAAACTTGTTTGTAACCCACTAACGTTGTACACTTTGCCATTTCATATGTCTAATACTTTTCTCCTTTCATTACTTCAGGAGTGTGCTGCCGATCTGGCTTTGAATAATTTTAGATTTTACATCATGAGCATTGTTCACGACAAGTTAACTAACGAATTCCTCAGGAACGGTGGGATGGAACCAAACTTCTCTTCCGGTATGATCATGTTCAGTCACCTCCCACCAATCACAAATTTTTCCAGTCTTGCTGCCCATTCTGTCACACCAACTGTACCTCAGGATTTAATCCTCAAAAAGGATCCCGACGCTCCAGCAGAGAAATACCCTTCAGAGTATATGCAGCCCATCTCTGATGTTAAAGAGAAAAAGTTCTCCGCGCATGATGGATTTGTATTTTTTAAGAATAAACTTCTCGAGGAAGAGGAGATGGGCAGGGGACAGAGCATCTTGACCCACAACCTGAATCATACCAGTGTAGTAAGTATTACATTACCATTACATCCCTTACACTGCTCAATAGCAAGTTTATTTCATTTCCAATATATCAATAAACAAACTGTCATTGGCCTGGATGTTACTGGTACCAGACTGACATTTTATTGCTGCAATTTAATCTATGGAGCAGATAATTTGAGTTTGATTCCAAGCGATTATTCTTCATGTTTGAGTTCAGAAGACAAATAGTGTAGCTCGTTTTTCCATGTTGGGGGGGGTGGGTGGGTGGTGGCAGGTGGCGGGGGTTTAAGCTGAGCCTGATCCTATGCTCTTCCAATGTCTTAAGCATATACTTTCCAGTAGGGAGCCATGCAACAGCAATGTTGGGTGTCATGTTTTCTTTCTTCCTGTTCCTAGCACAGGGATGTTGAAGCTAATTATAATGCCCCCAGCTAGCTCAGCACACACTTTGGATCAAGCCTGCGGCTCAATATTATGCTGCATTTTTCCATTGAACTATCGGGAAGCCCTTTAATTTATTTTTGCTCTTTGTTCTTTTCTCTTACTCCACTTCCACCTATTTTGGAAAAGTTCTGCGAGTTTGCTTATTACTGTTGGAGCTGAAGGGTGAAACGGTTATTTTCCATTTTGAAATCCCAGTGTCAGCGTTTAGCATTTCCAGGTCCGATATTGTTAGATGTTTTGATTCAGCAATATTCTATAACCCCAATCTCTGAAGAACTGTCTTTACCAGACTAGTATGAATTTTGCTATTTCTCACATATGGAAGATACAGAGTGAAGAATAATCAGTCGCATCCTGTCTTAGAGAGGTTGATGGTTCTTGCTAATTCTGTATCTTCCACATCTATTGGATACAATAGCATAAATAGTTATGGTGCTGAGCTAATAGAGGTTATGCGTTCAAATCCTAGCATGGCTAATGTTGTAATGTCTTTGAGGGAAGGGTGCCTACTACCCACTACACATAACTCGTGTCCCCCAACTATGGTTTCTCCTGGAATCTGTTAAAATCCTGTGTTTCTTTTTATTTGTTCTTGAGATGTGAGCAACATTGGCGAATTAACATTTATTGTCCATCTCCACTTTTGCTGAGGGCTATGAATCAACCACGTTGTGTGGGTCTGGACTTGTGTGTTAGCCAGACTGGGTAGTGGTTGACACTTAATGCCCTTAGATCAACTCAGGATGTATGCTGCTTTGCCCAGTCACCCACATCTCAAGGACAAATGCAATTGAAGAAAGCATATTGTGGAACTATGTAACATAGCTTAATAGATTCCAGGAAGGATCATTTGGTGAGAACACAGTGCTACAGGTTGTGATACATGTGGTTTCCTATTCTCCCATCCTAAGGTTCTTTGCTCCTTGTGCTTGATCTCTTATCATTAAAAAGTTTAGAACAGTCAAACAGTTAGTTTCCAGGAGTAGTGAGATGGGTCAAATATTAAAATATCAAATATTCTGTAAATTTTCTAGTTTAAATGGGGTTTTCCAACACAGAGTCCATTCAGCCCATCGTAGCAGCTCTTTAAAATAGCTATCTAGTTGGTTCTATTCCCTTGCTGTTTTCCCTGTAGCCCTGCAAATCTGCAATTGCAGATGCCTTGCTTAGTTCCTGCTGAGCATCCAATAATAATCTTAAACTCAAAATGGAAAAGTTTTGTGATGGGGTCTGCTAAATAAGTTAGCTATAATCTCATGATGACCACAGATTCTTGAGTGTCTCCATCGCATCTATTTGACATAAGGAAGATCTTGCAGTTATATAGCACCTTTCGCTGCCTTCAAAAGATCCAAAGCAATTCATAAATGTTGTACTCTTGAAGTCGGTCACTCTTTTACTGTGGGGAAACACAGCAGCCAATATGTGCATGGCAAGGTTCCACAAATAGCAATTAAGTAAATGACCAGATGATCTGTTTAGTGATGAGGTTGTCATTGGTTTATGTTGGTTCTGCTTAGTAGGTTATATGGTTATTTCAGTCTTCAATGATGTTTGATCAGTTCATATAAAGCCAACTCTAAACGATTCAGTAACCTTGTGGTGTAGTCTTCATTCTTTGAACCTTCTATATACCCTCCAAGTATTGTCCTACCCGTCAAGATTGGTTTTGGAGGGATTGGTATTAAGTGGATAATTTAAGTTTGGCTTATTATCAAAATGAACAGGAGATAAGTTGCAATTCCTGAATTTTATAGAGGACTGTAGTTAGAGGTTATAAGCAGCACAGCCTCTGACTCTTTTTATGTACATGCTCACTATAGCATAGTCCCAGAGTCATCAAAATCTATCCAGCTGTACTATACCATGATATGTGGGGATTGCATATCATTCAAGGAATGAAGAAGACCTCGCTGAGTATTTTTTTCAGAGATGGAGGGAGAAAGGAGTGACTTTCATTATAACAATTGTCATGCTAGGCCCCCACCTGCCAAGAATGAGACACATTAATTTTGTCATGAACATTGATTTTAAGCTGTTACTGGGGTAAAGAAAGGACTTGTTGAACAGATCAGCTGTGGCTGGAAGAGACATTTGCATATTAACAGACGGTGATTGGAAGGACAAAGGGCCATTCCCTGACACATTCAACCCACAATGGACCTTGATTGCCAGATATTGTGTGTAAGAGGAGCATTCCAGAGACTGCTAAGGTGATACAATCCAAGACGTGGTCAAACAAGTTAGTCACATGACTAACCTGCTTGGCAACCTGGGGTTTTCTGAATTGTACCAACAGTTTGAACTCAAAGTTTTTGCTGCTGGACTGAGAAGATCTCTCCTGTCTGCTCCCATCTCTTTCTCTCAAGTCTCTGAATCCACTGAAGGCACATGAATCCTGAGAGAAAAAGGTCTCCTACAGCAAACAAGGTTTCAGAAGAATACTGGGCCCCAACGAAAAGCTAGATCTACCTACAATCAAGGACTCTACAGTGAGCTCGAAGAACTGTTACAACAACTCTTCAGATATTAACTCAAACTTTTCCACTTTATTTTTCTTCTCTTTTCTGTTTCTATTTGCATGTGTGTATCACGTATGCATGCTAGCGTGGGCACGTCGTGTATCCATAGGCATCAAATGAATTAGAGTTCAAGTTTAATAAATTTCAACTTTTCTTCTTTAAACCTACGAAAGCCTGTTTGTCTAGGTTTCTTTGCCTTATAATTGGAAAGCAATGAACAAGGATTCACCAAGGGGGAGCTAAAAACACAATGTGTTTTAAATTAAACCCTGTTACGGTACCCCTATACACCTTTCTCACCTGGTCGTAACACAGTCTTGACTGGAATAGAACTGAGGTGCTGGAGGTGAGAATATTACGTGCAAGCTACTGTACAAACTTTTTAAAATTATTCCTTCCATCATCCCAAAAACCTTTTTTGAAAGTACAACATATTTTTCTTGTTCCCTAACTTATCCACAAAGTTTGCTGAACTACATTTGATTGTTGAGATGTTCTACTTCAATGGCTGAAGATGATTTCATGATTAATCTATTTAATTGTGAAAATCGTTTTACGGTATTCTTCCCTCCTCCTACCATTCTTTCCCCCCCCAAGTAGAATTGCTAATGTGGTGACTATTGCTATTAGGTGCATTACTTTTGTTGTGGATTTTCCCCAGTTTCTCTTCCCAACCTGCCCGCAAGGTCCTTGCTCATGTTGGGGTATAGTTCCACAGCAGCTGGAAGCTCTCTTCAGTGGCTTGTCTAAATGGTCATTCTTAATGTGTGAACCTAGGCAGTGGATGAAGCTATCACAGCCAGATCCTGTCTCCACTTGTACCCTGTATGTATACTTGCCGGCAGTGGTCATTGAATTACAATCAGGATTTGGAGCGATTGGTATTAAGTGGATAATTTCAGTTAAAGGTACATTTTGCCATTGGCAAGTGAGAAAAGTTCACATTATGTTTTATCTTAATTCTCTGGATCAGATTCTTAATGAGTAATAATTGACTTATACTTGAGGGTTGCCACTCAAACTATTCACCACACTGGGTTTCAAAGTCTAGTCCTATAGTTCTACACTTGCCGGGCATGCTACCTGAAGCTGCTTTGGAAACTTAAGCTGCATGTTTATCAATGCCTGTGCTATTTCTGAATTGGTAATGTAGTGCATGTTAACAACAAAGGTTCGGCTCATTAAAAGATTTATTTGCTAAATGTAAATGCTCTTTGCTGCTTTACAATGCTTCGATTATATTTTGGGGCCAGGATGATCTGTTGTGTGCTATCAAAGTTACAATACGTACATATAGTACATTGTGTTTTTATTTAAATTAGAACTCCATTAACATATTTTGAGTGACTGAAAATATTTGTCAGTGAAAATGTTTTTTCTGTTATCAATATTCGGGCAATACTTTCATCAAATAAAATCAATATAACAGTTTATTACCTGAATATCATATTTTGCTGTCTAATAAACTACAGTACATCAATGTAATGGAACTGTTCCAAAATAGTAATGCTTTGACAGCAGCTGACTGAGTTTACCAGTGTAGCTCATCACAGATAAATAGAAACCAGGTTCACATCTGCAATTTTCTCCTGCAGTAAATTCCAATTTTTGCTATGGCTCTCAAAGAAGAAATTCACAGAACGCCAGTTACCTTTACCCAGTCGGGTAAGGCCAGTCATCCTGTATCACTCTCCCACCAGTTAACTGCGACCTGCAGAGTGAATTGGGCAGAGTTTTGGTGGTGGGTTACCTGCTCACTTTTTCAGCCAGGCATGCGTATGAAGGGAGGGAAGAAACACCCTTAAAAAGAAAGTGGCTGAAAATTAAATTTGCATCTGCCATTTCTCAAGGTGGTGGAATGAATTGGTAACTAACTGACATGATTGTTGAACTGTTCTGAATTTTTAAACAAGTTTTGTTGAAAAATTGGGGGAAATGATATTTTAGGACCCAGCATACCAGTTACAAGTTCACACAGATGTTAACATTTTCTTAATTTGTTTTCCTCCAGTCACAAGTCAGATATGAAAAAGATTACCTCACTGTTCCAAAACAAGGGAATGTTAAGAGGGCAAAGAAACAGAACTCCCAATCTCAGGATGCAAAACCCAAGCGCAAACGAAGTGAAACGTCCAAGGTAAGGATCTTTTTCCTGTGCCTTGATTACGCTGGAAGGTAGCTTGGAGAGCCAACTATTTACTGAAGCCACAGTTTTTGTTAATAGCTGCCCAGTTTAGTTCTAAAATTAAATTGCAAAAAATACTCAAAGTACTAGTTGGCGATTCTACTAAAATGTATAATCAGAGTTGCTGCAACAAAATTCATTACCTTATAATTCAAGCTAATGCAGTGTTCTGCATCATTTGCAATGGTATTGAGAATATAACAGACTACAAATTCAAGGAAGTAAAGCATTTTTAATCTGAGTGGTGAATGCTGACAAAATCATATGCACCACTTGGAGGAATTGACTCTCACCTGGCTACTGAGCTGAATTAACATATGCATGTTTTTTGGTAGTACAGAACTTGAGTATTGCTGAAAATAGAGACATGTTGTCGAAGCTTTTTGTCTTGCACTCCTTGGGACAATCCACAGGAATACCAATGTAAGGGAAAACGACAACTTTATTTTGTATGAGAAGAGAGTGCCGAGTGGTTGGTAAATGAGTACAGACAAATGAGTAACGTGATATATGAATTTCAATGCCAGTGTGATGCTAGGTATATAGGCCGTATGTCCCAAAGACTGGCGGATCGTATCAAATAACCTGTCCCTTCCGCTGTTCGCAGTGGGCAAGTACTCAACCAGTCCGTGCTTGGAAAACTCAAAACACCGTGTCCGACATTTAGATATGATTTTGCGATTGGACAACATTTGCTAAATAATCCTCAGTGTGCAAAGAATTACGCTGACAACCAATTTAAGATTGTCAGTAGGGCTCGCAGTGTGGGCGCATTTGCGTGTATTGGAAGCTACATATGTTAATACACAGGGTCCTGTTTTTCATAAACAGAAAGGAAATGTACAAACATGGCGCCTGTTTCAGCTAAACAAATAAGTGATGGCCATTCACTGGTTCATTCCTCAGGGCAATGCCTTGACCAATCAAGAGTCAAGCTGCCTGATTTTAAATTTCAAACACAGCTTGGCACTTAATTGTCAGTCACCGTAAACTGGTGCATTCTCCATGGCAATGCCTCTACCAATCAGAGTTCACTTGCCAACCGATCAGCGCTCTCCTCATACAGTATAAAGTTGTTGTTTTCCCTTGCATTGGTATTCTTGCGTATTGTCCTGATGAGTGCAAGACGAAAAGCTTTGACATGTCTCTATTTTCAGTAATAGGCATGTTAATACTCTTTTAGCTTATGCTCCTGGTAACCTTTCCGACCTGTTTAGTTTAGTTTAGAGATACAGCACTGAAACAGGCCCTTCGGCCCACCGAGTCTGTGCCGACCATCAACCCCCCATTTATACTAATCCTACACTAATCCCATATTCCTACCACATCCCCACCTATCCCTATATTTCCCTACCACCTACCTATACTAGGGGCAATTTATTGCTGCAAGTTGCCATTAAAATATAAATTTTTTTTTAAATCAGTGGAAGTTGTGGCAAAAATAGTTTCTCCAGTTATAATGATGGCCATAATATGCTCAACATTGCATATAAGAAACTAAATAGGTCATTTTATGGGGGTCAGATAGTTGCAATTCTGGGTTCCTTAACACTGGACTAAAGCACGAGCTAACAAATGATGTATGTGTGACTCCTTAAAAATCAATGGCATGCATCCATTGTAAGAATTTCTCTCCAAATAGGATATTTAGGTTCACTATTCTAGATTAAACCACCTTTTTTGTATTCATGCGGGCATGTAGGGAAAAATGTATCTTTATTTTTACTAATCTTATGACAGCAGATTCCAAAAAAAACTTACAATTTGCAAGCAAGCAAAAAGCTCCTGATTGAATACAATAAATCTCCAATTGAGTAAAGCAGAGCAATGCTTGAATGTCATTGTATAAGCAATGTTAAAACTTGACAAAAGTATTCTATTAAAAAGCGCTGTATGTACTTGCACAGAAAACAGGTGGGGTGGGGGGAGGTGCACGGTGACTGGAAAATGAAACAAAGTATAAGTTCAGCATCAGTCCACCAGAATCATGCTATTTTTTGGTATAACAAGTTTGAGGTTTATTTACAAACTATTATATTTGAAATCTCCTGGACATTCAATGATTCTTTTGCACCTGTTGACAATTCGATTTATTTGTATATAAATGTATTTAATTTAAAGCTGTGTACACTTAGCATCAAACTTTTCAATTAAACATTCTTATGTCCACACTGGGAGATGTAATTACAGCATGGCAAGTCAACGTGAGCAGTTTCCATTATAAATGTGGACATAGGAATTTTAAATGAAAATGCAGAGATAAGGACAGTATTTATGACTTCAAAATAGAGAATGAATTATGTCTGCGCATACTGGTCCAATTATTCTCTGCCCTCACCTCACCTGATGACACTGATAATATTGACTTCTCGTGTGATGCCACAGGAGATTGACTAGTAATATTACATCTGCGCACACATCTGCCAACTTTTCTCATTATCCCATTCAGAGAATGACTAGTATTACCATTATGGCTTGACCTTAGAAGGTAATTCGTTAAAATTATGAAATTTACGCTTCTGCATCTAAATAGGCTTCTAACTATCACACCACAATATCGAGCTTGATAGTGTTTTAATCAAATTAGTTCTTGGGCTTTAACAAGGAATTGTTTTTCTTCATAGTCTTCAACAGGTGGAGATGGTACCAATCTTTTACATGGTCCAAAGGTTCATATATGTGAACATTGCTGTGCCTCCTTCCGTAGTTCTTACCACCTTCGTCGCCACGTGCTCATTCACACTGGTAAGGAATAAAAAGTATTGATAGCACTGGAAGTAAGCTATGAATTTTCCCAATAATTTCCATGCAGTTTTTATGCTTTTTACTGAAGCTTTGATATTATATAGTATTTGTTGCTGCAGTTCCTGTTTGAGACAATTAAGTTTGACCTGACTCTATTGGTGGGATAATTGTAAAATTGTTTTTGGTGTAGGTGAACGACCTTTCCAGTGTAGCCAGTGCAACATGTGCTTCATTCAGAAGTATCTGCTTCAAAGGCATGAGAAGATCCACAGTGGTATGCACACAGCAGTTATATTGCACCTATTTCAGCTAACTTCAGTACTTTTTAACTTAAAACTTTTGTTTTAATTATATACCTATTGTATATGTGATGTGGCTGCGTACAAACAATGATGATTTATATATATTTTGAAGTTTAAAATCTAAAATATATATGTGTTCCTTCAAGGAGAAAAGCCATTCTGTTGTGATCAGTGTAATATGAGATTCATCCAGAAATATCACATGGAGAGACACAAACGGACACACAGTGGAGAAAAGCCTTATCAGTGCCACACTTGTCAACAGGTATTGAGGAACTGATAGCTTTTGAAAGCAGATCTTGTGAATGGAAAAAATTTAAAATGTAAATAGCAAAGTACTGTTGTCTTAACGTTTTGTGGGGGAGGGGGGAGGTATATGGATTTGTATGCTGTATGGTCCAGCTGTGTAGCTGGAACCATAAGTAATATATTGTGTTGCTTTAATTGAACAGCTTTTATAATAGATACGTGGTAAAAAGGGAAATTGTTTATTTTGGGAGGAGGAGTAGTTGATGCGAAGTCATAAATCAAATCTGACCAATAGGTTTTACCAGTGAACTTGTTCACTGTTCTCAGACCAAACAGCTGATTCAGTGTACTGTCCATGTAGCCTGACCAAAACAGAAATAAAATATGTGGAGGTGGCAATGTATGGTCATTCTCTCTCTAGCTGCTGAGACTTTCAGAAAGGAGATTGTAGAGAATTAAATATGTAATCAAACAATAAGCCAAATGTTAACTTATGCTGAAATTTCCATGTTTCTATAAACAAAATGAATTGTTACTTTTTTTAAATTCTGTTTGTGGTGGATAGAAAATAGTCTTTGTGAAAATGTTGGACACGACCATGGTCATTCCAACAACATATTAGTAGATATTTTTCTAAATTTAACCCCTTAGATTGTAAACTTGTAAAAGAATGTGAAACATTTTAATGGGTAAGCCTGTGACAACTTTGCAGCATGTTGCAGTGATGTGTTGGTTCATTATGGAAGTTTCCATCTTGCCACAAATTTTCTCCACTTCCCTGCTCTCAAAGTTGCTGGCTCATTGCTGGGGTGATTCTATGGGTGTCAGCATCCTTTGATACTTAACAAAGTGCAGTTACTGGTGTGTGAGGTTTGGCAGCAAAATTGGCAGGCTATATACCCACGGGGGCATCACAGGTTAGCCCAGTCTGTATTCCCCAGCTTCCACATGCACAGACTAGGAGAGAGAAATCTTGGTTACTTTTTGCCTTTCCTTTTCTCAAAGCCTAGGTATGCTGAGGCGTGTCTCCATCTAAGATTATTTAACTGATCACAGGCCAAGAATCTTACATGGATGATCCTGATCTGCTTTAGCTATTCACTAGAGTAAGCTCATTGAGCCATTTGCAGCCAATATAAATTTAATGTTAAGCTACCAAGTCACATGTCTTGCAGATTGCTTTCCTGTTTACATCTCTTGACATCAGTTCATTAGTATGAGATTTGGTAGCAAGGATGAGGATGACCACATGTTGGTAAAGTTTGGCAGCTCGCAGCAAGACCTCAGCACCTATTTTCTCTATACCTGCTCCCCCTCCCCCCACCCCACCAATTTATATGGCTTGTATTTATGTGGAATTTACATTTAATTAAATTACATATCCTATTTTTCATTGGGAGTAATTATTGCCCTTTGACCACAGATGTATCATGAAATATTTGTGTTTATTTTGGGGAGTAAAATATGATAGATGTATGTTTATTATTGTCTAAGATCTTTAATTGTGCTTTTCATTTTTTCCTCAGTATTTTTCCAGAACCGACAGGTTGTTAAAGCACAGACGAACATGCGGTGAAGTACTTGGTAAAAGTGAAAATGGAATGGAACCTGGACCATCCAATCAAATGGGAAATGGTTGTTTCACATCATCTCAGGGAACTACAGGTGCACGCAAAAAAGCAAAATCAAAAGCTACATCTCAGGAGACTAAGGACAAGGCAGCCCGCAAAAAGAATAAATCCAACATATCTGAACTTCCAAGTAGCTTAACCAGCTGCAAAGATAAATTGTCTGTATACAACATGCATGAATATGCTGTTGAGATGCCGATGGTATCCTCTAGTATGAAGTTGGGAAGTACAAATGAAGAGGAATTGCAGGCAAGAGCACCTAAATTGGTAATCAAAAAAGTGAATCGGAAAAGCCCTCAAAGGACAGGTCTAAACAATGTAACACCTCTTGTTATACCTGCCACGGAGCTGGTGAGGCAAAAGCTGATGGCTAATAAGCAAGGGACTTTGGAATTGAACAGTAACACCAGCATGGATAATATTGTCTTGCTGCAGAACACAGGAAATAAGACAGAACAGGCTAGTAACTGCAACTATGATGACGCTATGCAGTTTTTTAAGAAAAAAAGATATTTGCAAGCTGCTTCCAGTAACAATGACTATGCAGTAAGTATAGGACAGATGGCATCCCAGCAGTCTGTAATTCAGGCAGCAGTTGCCAGTGTGATGGAGAATGAAGCCTCGCTTACACTGCTGGACTCTTCTCCAATGAATGTGGATGTGAAAGTCTGTCACGAAAAGTCTGGAATTCCGGATGAGGTCCTTCAAAGCCTTCTGGACCAATACTCCCACAAACATGAAGGCCAGCATGATGTTCCTTTTGATATTACTGACCAACATATCTCAATCCATTCTTCGGGAGAGAATCCAGAGATACATGAGGAATCTGTTTGCCCAGAACCACATGCATCTCGTGGTGATAAAACAGGAATGCTCCAAGAATATTCTAAGTACCTGCAGCAAGCTTTAGAGAGAACAAGTCAAAGTGATGCTTTTTCACTAAACCCGGGGATGCAGTTTTGTCCCACTAGTCTTCCATCAAGTCTCCCCAGCCATAATTTATTCCCTGATAAACAGGCCTACACCACACCTGCACTCGAGTGTGGTTTCAGTCCATCTATTACCTCAGTATTGCCAACCACCTCACCAAAGGCGCATTTTGGTTTGTTGGTTGGAGGTTCCCAACCTGGCATTCACTTTCCTGGTGCAGAGGCTGCTCATCAAAGGCTGACGCCATCTCAGGAGTTGGTGGGGCAGTTGGAACAACAAAAGAACATGGAGGCTGGCCTGAACCATCAGGTCTATCAGATTGAGAATTTTGCCCAGGCCTTTGGATCTCAGTTTAAGTCAGGTGGTAGAGTGCCAATGACCTTCAGCAGCGGCACCAGCGACGAGGCAGGCCACAGAATAAGGACTACAGTTTCTGAATTCTCAGGGTACACTAATTTGTTGTCTGATGCTAATGAGCCAATTAGTACGGGAGCCAAGACTCCAACCAGCCAAAGTTACAGGTAAGGTCATAAGTATGGCCAGGCTGGAGGGCCTTGAGTGCTTGATACCATGTTTCTAACCATGTGTAAGCACATTGCCAGTCCAAATGTTTATATATCAGGTTCTGAGAAAAAAATGTATGAAGCCCTTCCAATGCAACATTTTACCATTTTGTTTGGTGCATTCAGTCTGTAATCATGTTAGAACAGTTTGTATTAGGAATAAATTTTAAACACGGTGGATAGGCAGAAAATTAAATAAGTCTGGAATTTTTTTCTCAGTGGATTGGGAAATGTTTGAGCAAAATAGCATGACTTGGATGGGATTAAATGTTTTTATGGGTTGTGTTTTTTTAAAATTCAAATGTACTATTGGGGAAAAAAATTAACTGTCGAAGCATCAGGGAAATGCTCAAAGTTCAGTTTTCATTAATAGAGACATCATTAATATTGAGCTATGGCTCTAGTTTGTAGTATGACTCAGGAAACATTTGATGCAGTAAGGGGAGATTTCTATTGAAACAAATTCCACGAGCACTGACTTGAAAGGGGAGCAGAACTTTGATGGAAATTTTGCTATGCACATGTGTGCATTGAAGCATTTGGTCCCTGAAAACAGCTTTGAAACTGCAAAGCAGTAGCCTCATTGAGTCAAAAGAAACTAATGACTTGACCAATTTCATTTCAGTGTAGTAATAAAAAAAAAAGTTAAAAAAAATAAACTTTAAAAAAATTAGGTAGGCAAGACTTTATTTACCTCATTCTACATTTTGAAAGCCGTGAATAGGCAGGTACCAATGCAAGTATCAATAGTAAAAGTAGCATGAATCAACATTGCGTAAATGTAATAATTCCCATTGTTAATGTTAGCAATGTTTACAGGATGAAAAGACCTTTGTTTCAGAAAACTGCAAAGTACAGGGTGAAAGGATGAAACCGCAGTTCTGTACAGTGAAAACTATGGGTGCAAAGTATATTGAAAAGTTCAGTATGCTACATCATAAAGTCTTTTTATGCATTTCATAGTGTTGCAAAAGCATAGTGTTATAATTCAGATTTACCCATCAGTTTGGTGACAACCTGCTAATATAATAGCCATTAAAAGTGTGTGAAATTTGCTGCTTTGTTTGAGTTTAAAGAAGTTGAGAAATCAGAAATGGTCAAAAGTAACAAATCTAGTTAAACCAACACATGCCTGGTTGGCCTAGTTGTATATATTCAAAGTAATTTTACTTTGATTCTGTATTCCATCCCAAATGCCTGAGGACTCGTGATTACAGTGCATAAGCTTTGTTATTTATAATTCATAGTTTGTGTAGTTTCAGAAAGTTGTCTGTAAGATTGCTAACAATTATATTGTATGTTTGAAAAAGTTGTATTTGACTTGAATTATTTCAAGGGTCAGTTAGAAAATCTCCCTTATCTGGGGAAAAGCAGATGGAATACTAGGTATACTCTGGTTGTGGTTTGTAAGTCTAGAGTCAAGGATGTCTCCTAGAGTTTTTTCACCCAATATATCTAGTGGTGCAGTGATCAGAAATTGTCTAAACAATAGTAATCATGATCCTGGGCTTCCTTTCCTTAACTGTCTTGATTATGATTAAGGTAGGTGTTGGATCTGCTTTCAAACCGTACTAGCAGTGTTCATATTGCTGAACGAGCTTAACTCGACATCATCAGTTCGTCATTAAGCAAACCAGGTCTTCACAACCAGTGTAAACTAAACAGTAGATAGGCTGGCCAATGGCTATATGTCCACCTAGTCATTACACTGCCTATTTTTTGTTGTCAGATTAATCTCGCATTTTGATTCAGTTTCCAATGGAACAAGTCCATGGAGGAAAAATAACTCTACTCTTTGCCCAGTTTCATGAAGAGATTCTTTTTAACGGATAAAATTATAATAGTGTAGGCTTGAAATTTACATGACCTGATAGGTTCAGATGAAGAAGACCCTTATCCCAATTGGGCTGTTCTTTCCAAAATGCAAAATCTGTTATCTTCCCATTACATCAGCCAGCTCCTTCTTAAATTAATCCAGTGACCTCGGCTAGAACACTCTTCCTGATAACCCATTTCATTTGTCCTAAATTTGCCCTTTGCAACTTTGAATCCTTTTATCCTGCTACCCTGAATTATCTGAAATGATTGCTTTGAGTTTTTTTGCTCTGATTTCTGGTCACTTCTGAGATGTCTCTTTGAGGCTAAGGAGTCCCGTCTTATCACCTTGTTCCTCGTAGCAATTTCCTATGGCAGCATTTGGGGAAAACTCAGGTAAATGCTCTCCATTTTGAGGCATTAGCTGCCTTGTTTTGGAGAGGTAATTGGCTCCAAATTATAGCTTTTTATAATATTATGAAGCATGTTCTTTCTCAAAAGAATTGTTTCCCGCCCTGCAGCAGCTGTCAGTAATTCCTGACTGGCAGACCCTGAAATTTCTAAAAACAGAAAACTAAACTTGAACATACTCAAATGTGGTTGCTGTATTGGAGTGTTTTAGTCTGTCTAAGCAAAGAAAAATATGCCTTAATATGGTTTCTTTTCTTCATGATATTTTGCCAAGAAGTCTCTCTAGGAAGTTGACCCTGTTTTGACTGTGTTGGTCCATTGCCACCATGTCCTTCAATTGTTAAGCATAGCTATGTTGTACTTTAAGTGAAATATAAAAAAAAAATTCCTTGTTGGGTGGTGGGATGTGGTAGGGAGTTGTAGACTATTCTACAATCTTCTAATACTTTTTAAAACCAACAAAATTATTCGCATTTTGATTCATTTCATTTTGCTGCCTATGAGAATAAGAAACCAAAACTGCCAATATTGTAATTATGTGAAACTAAATTACTCTAAAAGGAAACGGGCCCAATTATTGAAAGAAGAGCCCAATTCTGATGGTGTTTGCATATAACCTGTAGATGAATGCTGCGAAAGTCCAGGTATGTTTAATGCCTATTAAAATTGGCAGAAATTGAACAATATTTTCCTGCTTATGGGATGGTATGCCCTGTTCAACTGAACGTCAAACTTGTCCTAAGTGTAGAAGTGTTTGTCACCTTGCAGTAAAGCATAACTATAAAATGCTCTGAAAATTGTTTTAGATGCTTGTCACGCATTTCAGTTGATTTTTTTCTTTATAGGTAAAACCCATGAGTGACTTAAGGGCTATAATGAAGATTTATAGAACCATAGAAAAGTTACAGCACAGAAAGAGGTCATTCGGCTCATCATGTCTGCGCCGGCTGGAAAGATTAGCCGCCCATTCTAATCCCACCTTCCAGCACCTGATCCGTAGCCTTGCAGGTTACAACACTTCAGCTGCAGGTCCAGGTACCTTCTAAATGAGGGTTTCTGCCTCCACTGCCAATTCCACACACCCACCACCCTCTGGGTGAAAAAGTTTTTCCTCATGTTCCCTCTAATCCTTGTACTAATCACCTTAATTCTGTGCCCCCTGGAAATTAACCTCTGCGCTCGGGGAAACCGTTCCTGTCTATCTAGGCTCCTCATAATTTTGTGCACCTCAATTGTCACCCCTCAGCCTCCTCTGTTCTCAGTAAAACAGCCCTAGCCTATCCAATCTTTCCTCATAGTTGCAATTTTCAATCCCTGGCAACATTCTTGTAAATCTCCTCTCTCCAGAGCAATTATGTCCTTCCTGTAATGTGGTGACCAGAACCAGAACTGCACACAATACTCCAGCTGTGACCTAAACAGCATTTTATACAGTTTCAGCATTACATCCCTGCTTTTGTATTCTGTACCTCAGCCAATAAAGAAAAGCATTCCATATGCCTTCCTTACCGCTTTATCTACCTGTCCTACCACCTTCAGGGACCTGTAGGCGTGCACTCCAATATTTCCTGTGTTGATTGGTTGGATAAGAAACACTTTTTTACAGTTTTTAAAAACAAAAGCAAATGTTTCAAGCTTGAACAAAAATTGTCTCTTAGTTATTGATCAGCTTTACCTCACTTCAAGTTGGATTCCATGCCAAGTCAGAATCCCATCCTACGCTGAGTTTTTTTTCACATACAAGTGTGGAGTCATTGCTGAATGAAGCAGCAATCATATAAATTGGGGGTGTTGGGTGTGGACTGGGAAAGACTAAAGCCCTTGCCCTTGCTTCACGATGGCA
This sequence comes from Heterodontus francisci, assembly GCF_036365525.1. Taxonomy (NCBI): domain Eukaryota; kingdom Metazoa; phylum Chordata; class Chondrichthyes; order Heterodontiformes; family Heterodontidae; genus Heterodontus; species Heterodontus francisci. The sequence continues at coordinate 40,260,083 of NC_090403.1, read as the reverse complement.
GTAGTGAACAGGCCATATTGTGGGAGAAATTGTACAATGAGTGATACTAATAATGAGAAAAAATCAATTTACTTTTCCAATTGTGCATGCCCTATATTCTTGAGGGTATCTTGTTCGAAGAATTTTCTCCAATGACAAATTTGCCTATTAGTGGTAAGCATTTAGAGATGTTTAGCCAAACCCTAATGAAATTGCATTAATTCAAGTCAGTTTATCCTTACCCACCTTGGTGCAAATGGAGCAATATTGAAGAGAAATGATTGTCTCCACTAAATAGTTTTTTGTTACAAGGAACCACCAAGTGATTCCCAAAATGGCTTGTACCGATTTCCATCATTCTTTTTCACAACTGTTTTGAGGGCAATTTTGATTCTTTCAACGACAAAAAAATACAATATCCCAATGCATCAGAATGGTTATGCCTTTTAGATACAGAACCATTCTTCTTGTTATTGTGATTATTACTCACAATTAAGGTTTTTGCAAAGTTACACTTCGAATTTTATACCAAATAGAATATGCCTTCAAGCCATTTTTATGACCATTTTGCTTACTTATATCTGTAAGCGGACAGAGGAATTGACACTTGTTTAAGGTATATTATGTCATAGTATACCAATGCAATTTTTTTTGCTGCATTCATTTTATTTTGACTTCTGCTATTGCCTTTATTATTGCACACTTCATTGCTTTCTATTTTCAGTCTCCAGATACATCAGGTTTCCATTTGCTGCTTGAAATCATAAAGGCCACTTGCTAGCCCCTTTTCACTTCCATCCCACTCTCGATTATTGTGTGGTTGAAAACTTAGATTTGCAATTTTGTCTCATGCATTGATTGACCTGGTCAGTTATTGAATCCCGTTTTCACAAATATGTAGGTGTCACCACAATGCCATAGTGAATAGACAGCTCTGAAATACCTTCTGATGAATCTCTTAAAACAAGGTGACTAGGATATTAAAATCTAATGCACTCCATCTATATTAGACTACTTTTGTCAGAACATTATGGACTAAATCAGATATTGTATATAACTACCCTTTTATCAACTTATTTTCTGTAAATTACTTGTCGGGTATGTCTGGATTGTGTATTCAGAGATATTTGTTGATACTAATTGCGTACTTTCAGTAGATTAGATGAGGTAATAATTTGCTGGTAATTTAAAACTTCTGGCAGAGGTCACTCTGCATCAAATGCATCTTTCCACATGCACCTTTACTTGATAGATTATATTTTTAAAGCCATAACTGGTTCTCACTAAATCAAATTATTAAGCGCCATGAAACAAGCTACTAAACTGCTCCCCTGTGTGTATGTGTATCACTGTGTTGGTAGTAGTGATCTGTAGTCACTGTAATATTTCCCATTGAAATTTTGTGAAATGTTCAACTGATAAAAGAAAAATTGAGTTTGGATTTCAGGAACATTCAAATTGTAGTCGCACACTTGGTATAATTTGGTTTTATTGCATTATGTCATTACACCTTCAAGCAAAAATGGAGCTGTTGTGACATTTAATTAGCAACATGGAGTAAAGGCCTCCTATGACCTCATAGCAATAATGAATGTTATATAGTGGATTCCTGTTTCCTGCTTTAATAGATCAGGGTAGAATAAAAGTTTATATATAATAGCGGTAGGAATAATCAGACTTGTGCAACTAAAGGTGTAAAATTTTAGTTGTGGTTTTTTCAAATCTATTGCCCTGATAACTCTTCCAGTGCTATAATGCATTTTATATGGCAAGGCCTTGTGCATTCTGTTCAATCTGAAGACATAGAACAGTGTTATTTGCTGCTAGTAACTTAGATCAGGCCGTAGGGCTATCTTGAGGGGTTATGAGATCATATCTCCTATAGTTATCTGTGTCCTATCACATGTAATTATTGATTATCAACAACCAAGTGTTGGCATATTTCTAGATATAACTGAAATGCTGAGCATAGCATTGTGTACAATAGAAAGAACAAATTTATCCACATATATGTAGATTGAAATGTATATTCCAACACTGCTAGCTAAGAATTTACCCCTCATTTTAAACTCATTTGACCAACTTGTCTGAGCTTATTTGAACATAGACATCAAGGTTTAGATTCTTAGAACCAACTTCAGTAATTGAATTTTGCTTCTGCAGTGAGGTTTTGTAGCTCTTTAATACTTTTAGTTCAATAATACTATGAGCATCTTCATTAACTCATTTCAAAATAATATGGATGAATTTGTGACTTTGCAAACTAGCCAAATCTGGCAAATACTTTTAAATGTAGCTTACTGACACTGACTCAAAGGAAATCTCTTTCACAAACTGCTCCCAAGTTAGAAAGCAGGGTTTGGAAAGAGGAATCAATACAGATAAATGTAAATCTGTTTCTTCCACAGTATTTGATTTTTAAGCCTGCTTGTAAAATACTGACCTGGTTGCCTAGAAATGATCACAATGTGAACACAATTAATTAACTAATCTTGCTCAATATACTGAATACAATGTGAATTACCTTTTCAATTAAAAATGCTTTTATAATTTTTGATTTTGTCCCAAGGAAATTATTTCTGATTAGGAAGAATTGTAGCACAATGTAGCTTCAAATAACATCGTGGTTTGTACCACAAGGTCACAGAATGTACTCTGCATGAATAGATTTCTAAGTAATTGAGTTATATGGGAAGTGAACTGTATGCTTGTCTGAGACCTTAAAAAGCCAGTGGTTAATACGCCATAGTGAAATCAAGCTTTGTACCTTTAATTCTAATTCAAGGTGTAATGGAGTGTCAGGATATGGATGTCTATTAATGTCTATTAATCTTTAAATGTCTATCCCCATGTGCCAATTAAGAGGAAAAGGGAATGGTACTATGTGAAGCACTGATCAGAATTGGCCCCCTGGGTTACAAGGTCGATTAATTCTTAAATCAGAAGTTGTAGACAACTGAACCTCTTGGAAGAGCTATCGGAGACTGGCTCAAAGTTTTAAAATAAGCTTACATTATCAAGTCGGGGCTTGTTGCTGACATCCGGACCATGAATTTAAGTGAAGGCATTCAGCATGGGCTGTGTATTCTTTTCTGCTTTCTTTTATGTTCATTAACACCTTTCTAGTCTTGTGACCATCATATGGAGCAGGAACTTTGAATATAGGAATTTGTTTCAAGTTTTTATTGCTAAGGGGAAAAAAGCCCTACTATTTTAAGTTTAAATTCTAGTAGGAAATCCAGATGATTCATCACTTCCTGTGTAACTTTGTATCATAGCATCGCATTGGAAATCTTCAATTATGGGTTATCTTTGTAGTGCTGAGTAGTTCAACAAGAGATTCCACCTTTAAATATTCAGAACTAAGTCTGTAGTTTGTAACCTTTTCCTTATCTAGTTGCATTTATGTCTAGAAAGTTTAGTAGTTTTAATTTTACAATAAAGAAACAGATTGCAATTGTATGGAGTCGTACCATTTCATTTTTGGGGGGGTGGGAAGAGAAAGGTTGGCAATCCCTTTTTTTTTTTCTCCCCCCCTCAGACGCACACACACGTACTTGCACACAAACAAAAGAGGTGTGAATAGAGATTTGTAAGTAAAGGTGTTGGAACACTACTTATAAAGGAACCCTGGAGTTACTCTTAATCACCTCTTCACATTAGTACCAACTACAAACTGACATTGGAAAAGCCTTATTTGTATCATATCTAAGGTTGCCAACTTTGGACATATTCAAGGAGGTTTCATCACATGACCTCTTGCCTCCAACTACTCTGCCCAGTCCCAACAGCCTTTTCCCCATATTCAATATCCTTATAACTAAAAGAAAATGAAAAATGCTCCTCTGATTTTTCTTCCAGGTTGCTCACAGCAGATTAATCTTTAATTCTTGGAGACTCCAGGATAATCCTGGAGGGTTGGCAACCCTGACCCATCTCAATCTTGACACTCTAAGGCTAATTGTCATACTCCTCAGGTCAGGAAAACCCTTGGCAATGTGAAAACCGTACAGGATATTGTAGATAATTAATCCAGGTGGTGATCTATGCAAATTTTATTTCACAAATGTAAAAGCTTCCCTCCTACTGAACATATTTCTCAACTTGCAACTCTTGAGACTGCATTAACAGGACCTTGGTAGATCTTTAAGCAACTGAATATATTAAAAAATGTTGAGAACTATTCTGATCTCTTTTAGAGCTGCAGATGTTCCATGTTTATCATGAAAAGCCATTACAGTGTATGCCTTGTAAATAATATACATTTATATTTAAATAATACTTTCACCAGAATTCAGATATGTGAATGTTCAAAGGTCATTTTTTCATGTCTGTTTAAACCACAATTATCAAATTTATTGACTACTTATCCTGCTATTCTCATGAGGTGTGAACAGGCTGACGTCCGTTCATTTGGTACACTGACACAAGGATTTTTGTTGAAGAGCTGAAACCGTTCCACAGTAAAATTGCATGTAAAACAGGACTTTAACCCACTTGAATTCTTTGAACCAGCAATACATATATGCAGGGCAACTTTTTTTAAATATCTTAGTTGAGGTACTGATTTACATTTGGCTATTACCTTCCAGCCTGCTCTGAGAATTGCAGAGCCATCGCACTGGTGCCACTGTCAAACTTTTCCAGTACTTTTTGATTAAAGCTTATAGTTGTACATGTAGCTTAAAATGATATCATTGCATTTTTCTTTTGTTCACTAACCCAAGAGCTGGCTGAGTGCCCTTTATAGTATGCTATATCAAATCTGTTAATTACAAGCTTAGGAAAAGACACGATAAGTGTGTAAATTTATGTTTAGATTTCCAAAAGAACTCCTGTTCTTTCCTATGTAATGCAGTTAAAGGGAGTCTGCTTTTTGTTTTTTGCACATGACTAGTTCTCAACCTGTGTAGAAGTGAAATTTACGATTGCATCATGAACATGTGAAGGGGGCAGAAGAGGAAAGGGTTCTGCAGTAATGCTGTAGTTAGAAAGCAAGTATGGAGACTTAAAACAACACTTCCAGCTATTATTAAAACACCAAAAACAAATGCAATATTCTGTGAACTAGGAAAGTCTGTTATCTCTCTATTTAAACCGTTAGCCTTATATATTAACATACCACATTTACCTCACAATAGCAGTTTTCTTAGAAAGTGTTTAATTGTTTTTTTTACAAGTTTGTAAGGAAACTGTTTACTTCCACGCATTATGTGAAATATATTTGTATTATGTAAGGACCGTTCTGTTATAATTGAGCAGCGTATCCTTATTTTCTTCACACTTGATCCAAATTATGTAATGGATTATGACTTTTACCTTAATTTTTTTTCTTTTGTATAGATCATGAACTATTTCATGTGAACTTTATTAACGTCAACTTAGTGTGTGTGGTACACCATTTCTGACATCAATAAAATGTTCCTGCCAACCTAACACTTGATTTTATTTTATTTTGAAGTGCAGTGCTCAAACATTGGATATTCTGACCTTTTTGTTAATAATCATGTTTGCTGTGTGTATACAATTTTTAAATTAAATGGAAATCCCTTAAACAGTAAGTGCAAACTCAGCTCATTATGCCACTCACCCACTTTATAGTTCCACAACTCTGACTTCTGATTGCACAGTTGTACCCGAACACGGGCGGACCTGGCAACGTACTGAGTGGACGTCTTTTGAGAGATCAATGGATAAGGTATCACATAGACACAATGCAAACAAACCTAATGTGTAAGTTGTGTTTGGAAAATAAAGACTCCAAACACATTTCTTACAATTGTGGACTGCAAGTGAACAAGAAGCCTCATTTTATTGTCAACTGCTTTTTTTTAAAAATTACATTAAAAATTCTGTTTTATAACATTTTATTAATAGTTGTCACACTACTCCAGATTTTATATATTGTACATTTTCTTCATTGTAAGAGCAAGGTGTGATGATTTAATATAAGGGTTATAGAAACTGTTTTTGCATAATTACAAGTTAAGGGTAGTCTGTATTAAGCCATCGAATTTATCACTTGGGTGAGGTGGAAGATCAAATAAGACACAAGCATGAGTTGTGCTGAACATTTCCAGCAAATCAGTCAACATCTGTAAACAGTTTAACATTTTAATTGTATAACTTTGGGCGGCGCAGTGGTTAGCACCGCAGCCTCACAGCTCCAGGGACCCGGGTTCGATTCTGGGTACTGCCTGTGTGGAGTTTGCAAGTTCTCCCTGTGACTATGTGGGTTTTCGCCGGGTGCTCCGGTTTCCACCCACAGCCAAAGACTTGCAGGTGATAGGTAAATTGGCCGTTGTAAATTGCCCCTAGTGTAGGCAGGTGGTAGGGAATATGGGATTACTGTAGGGTTAGTATAAATGGGTGGTTAAAAGCAAAATACTGCAGATGCTGGAAATCTGAAATAAAAACAAATGCTGGAACCACTCAGCCGGTCTGGCAGCATCTGTGGAAAGAGAAGCAGAGTTAACGTTTCGGGTTCTCTTTCCACAGATGCTGCCAGACCTGCTGAGTGGTTCCAGCATTTCTTATCTTTATTATAAATGGGTGGTTGTTGGTCGGCACAGACTCGATGGGCCGGTTTCAGTGCTGTATCTCTAAATAAATAAAAATAAACTTTTCAGAAGACTTCAGTTTGTGAGTATGTGTTCTACTAACAAGTGGGATAAATTCTCTTTCTTTGCTCAATGGCTTATCATTGAGTATTGTATTTAGATTTGTTGCCCTTTGTCTTGACAGGATATTGGGACAAAACAGTTGAGAGAAGGGAAGAAAATTGGTATTTGTATTGTGCCCCTATGGAACTTATTCATACAAAGCTTGCCACAGTGATGATGTAGGCTGTGCCTCACAACTCAGGCTGGAACTGCTGCCTACTAATTTAGTGGCTTAGTTGCCATTACTACTTCAGGTGCTTTTTCTGGTTGGTTCATGCTGTAAGCCACATATGGGGCAGGGGTAAACTCACCCTGAGTTTTAATGTTGACGAGAAAGGTTATCTAAAATTATTATTCCACCTCTGGCAATAGTGGGTTGAATTTTACCAGCCCCTCGACGCCGGGTTGTGATTGTGGCGGGTGCCGGTAAAATTCTGCAGGGAGACGCAAGAAGGGCCTGCCACATATTACCGGCGGCGGGGGATCTTGGTGCAGCCTGCCCCTTTCCCCACCACCCCCCAAAATAAAACCTCCTAGTGGCGGGCCCTTCATCTGCATATTAAAATGAAGCTAAATGGTATGCAAATAAACTTACCTACAGGCAGCTTTAAATATTGAAATATTACTGAAGGGCTTAAAGCCCTTTAAAAATGGCACCGACGCCAAGGATGCGGCAGTTGCCCTCTCTGCGTCATCGGGGGCGGCCGCCCCGCCCCCTCTATTTAAAATCAGCCCCCGCGCCTAATATCGTGGGGGCTGTGCAGCGGCCTTTCCATTTCGGAAGGCTTGAGTTGCGGCGCACAAATAAAATCCAGCCCAGAATCTCTCGAAGGGTTCTTTCTTTGGATCAGTGCATTAAGACTCTATAGGTGAGAGACATAGCCTTCACTTAGTTTTGCTTTCTGCAGCATATCTGTCACCCATTTGGGTGGTGAACACTGCAGATGGGGAAAGATTTTGCTCTCAGCTGATTCACATTTCCCATGTTTGCTGTCGCTGATCTATAGTGTCTTAATGATTTGATGCAAAGAAAGAAAAGAACCCTTCAGATGAGAGAGATGCTCTTGGCAGAGATGAAAAAAAATTTTTTAAATAACCTTTCGTCCCTTCATCCTTTTCCCAAATGCAGTTTATCCAACAGCCATTTCGTGTCACCTATTTAAAGTTGAGACTGAAGCCACCTTTGAGCCTCATTGCATACATACCCTGTCATTTGTGGCATTACCTTGTTTTTTGGGATGGCAGCTATGAGGGGAAAGGTAAGTTTTATTTTTAAAAAAAATATAGGTTCTCCCATCCCTAAGTGGAGTCAGAGAAAATGGGTGAGATTTTAAACGAGTACTTTGCATCGGTATTCACCGAGGAGAGGGACATGACGGATGTTGAGGTTAGGGACAGATGTTTGATTACTCTAGGTCAAGTCGGCATAAGGAGGGAGGAAGTGTTGGGAATTCTAAAAGGCATTAAGGTGGACAAGTCCCCAGGTCCGGATGGGATCTATCCCAGGTTACTGAGGGAAGCGAGAGAGGAAATAGCTGGGGCCTTAACAGATATCTTTGCAGCATCCTTAAACACGGGTGAGGTCCCGGAGGACTGGAGAATTGCTAATGTTGTCCCCTTGTTTAAGAAGGGTAGCAGGGAAAATCCAGGTAATTATAGACCGGTGAGCCTGACGTCAGTGGTAGGGAAGCTGCTGGAGAAGACACTGAGGGATAGGATCTATTCCCATTTGGAAGAAAATGAGCTTATCAGTGATAGGCAACATGGTTTTGTGCAGGGAAGGTCATGTCTTACCAACTTAATAGAATTCTTTGAGGAAGTGACAAAGTTGATTGATGAGGGAAGGGCTGTAGATGTCATATACATGGACTTCAGTAAGGCGTTTGATAAGGTTCCCCATGGTAGGCTGATGGAGAAAGTGAAGTCGCATGGGGTCCAGGGTGTACTAGCTAGATGGATAAAGAACTGGCTGGGCAACAGGAGACAGAGAGTAGTAGTGGAAGGGAGTTTCTCAAAATGGAGACGTGTGACCAGTGGTGTTCCACAGGGATCCATGCTGGGACCACTGTTGTTTGTGATATACATAAATGATTTGGAGGAAAGTATAGGTGGTCTGATTAGCAAGTTTGCAGACGATACTAAGATTGGTGGAGTAGCAGATAGTGAAGGAGACTGTCAGAGAATACAGCAGAATATAGATAGATTGGACAGTTGGGCAGAGAAATGGCAGATGGAGTTCAATCAGGGTAAATGCGAGGTGATGCATTTTGGAAGATCCAATTCAAGAGTGAACTATACAGTAAATGGAAAAGTCCTGGGGAAAATTGATGTACAGAGAGATTTGGGTGTTCAGATCCATTGTTCCCTGAAGGTGGCAACGCAGGTCAATAGAGTGGTCAAGAAGGCATACGGCATGCTTTCCTTCATCGGACGGGGTATTGAGCACAAGAGTTGGCAGGTCATGTTACAGTTGTACAGGACTTTGGTTCGGCCATATTTGGAATACTGCGTGCAGTTCTGGTCGCCACATTACCAAAAGGATGGAGATGCTTTGGAGAGGGTGCAGAGGAGGTTCACCAGGATGTTGCCTGGTATGGAGGGCGCTAGCTATGAAGAGAGGTTGAGTAGATTAGGATTATTTTCATTAGAAAGGCGGAGGTTGAGGGGGGACCTGATTGAGGTGTACAAAATCATGAGAGGTATAGACAGGCTGGATAGCAAGAAGCTTTTTCCCAGAGTGGGGGATTCAATTACTAGGGGTCACGAGTTCAAAGTGAGAGGGGAAAAGTTTAGGGGGGATATGCGTGGAAAGTTCTTTACGCAGAGGGTGGTGGGTGCCTGGAACGCGTTGCCAGTGGAGGTGGTAGACGCGGGCACGATAGCGTCTTTTAAGATGTATCTAGACAGATACATGAATGGGCAGGAAGCAAGGAGATACAGACCCTTAGAAAATAGGCGACATGTTTAGATAGAGGATCTGGATTGGCGCAGGCTTGGAGGGCCGAAGGGCTTGTTCCTGTGCTGTAATTTTCTTTGTTCTTTGTTCTAATAGTTTCTACTTCTGCAGCTCCCTTCAGCCATAAGGTCAGATTTATTTACGAGGTAGTATACTAACATCATAAATCATGTTGCTTAGGGTATAAAATACTTGAAACAATACAATGGACAAAGGATTAAGATAACTTCAGAAAATTGAGAGTCTGGTGATCTGCAAGATTTGAAGCGGACTTTTGTAGATTTCCCAAATTAATGATATGGGCAACAAGCTTCCTAGGTCAATCTCTCTGTTTCTAATTTAAGAGACTGCCGAAACTAAATACATAGGACTCAAGTATTTATCTCAGTTTCTGAACAAAGAGCTTTCAATGCAGTTCAAATATCCACTGAAGCACCCAGTGCATGGAATTACTTGATGCAACAGCTGATGCAGACCTTGTATATCAATGAATGGTTTGACCATGTGTAACAAAGCTGCTGTCTCCTGGCTAAGTGACATATCAAAGAACCTAGTCTGACCCCATAAACAACCCAGCTCAATCTTAATCTAGGACCATGGAAATCTGCTTCAATCTTGCTTCTGCTTCAGTTGTGTGTTGGCCATTCTTCTGACATGCAGACTATATGATCCATAATATCTTTACTGTAACTGAGCTAATAGAAAGATGTAAAGACAGATTCTAACCAACCATTACAGTATTCTTCAAAAACATCTGCAGAAAGGAGTACAGGTTAGCTTTACTCTATCTTTTTAATAATGTTTCAAAAGAAAAAGCTATAATTTTTCTGCTGCATATTCATAAATTTTTCTCCCCGGTCATAGCCTACCTTACCACATAATTGTTCTGGATGATGAACCATGGCAACTCTAAAATGCTTTGGACGCCCCCATGCCCAATTAAGTTTGAGCAAGCTCTGCCTCTGGGGCTGCCATTGGACGGGCAACATACATCAGTTGAGGCAGGGTGGGGTTGGAAGAGGGATTTGTTGCAGACCAGACCCTGGCCCTTGTGAAATATGCTCGTAGCTGTTGCCAATTGACCTAATCTGCATCATCTATAACAATCACCTTCAACCCGGAGTTGTAAACATTTGGTTTCTTGATTCAGATTGATGTCTGAATGATTCATTTCCTAAGCGGACTAAGATGGTAGCCTGCAGATGATCTTTCAGAAAGTTTTGTTAATCCATTTCTTGATGAAATTGCTTTCTTGCCTTACTCCATATTAACTCCAGCCACTGGGTGCTGCTGTGGAGCTAGAAATGTTGTCACTGGACAAAGTAAACAGCTCAGCTTATTTTTGAATGGGAAGGAACATTCAGTATTTAATCACTTCCTCCCTCTCATCCACAAAAAAACTTTGTTAGCAGAATTGTCACAGGATCTAGGCTTTGCTCACTTGATAGCACTCTTGCCTCTGAATCAGAATGCCTCACTCCAGAGACTTGAGCACAAAACATCAAAGTTGATGCTCCAGTGCATTTCTAAGGGAGCACTGCACTGCCAGATGCAGCTATTGTTTGGACGAGAAGTTAAACGAGGCCCCATGAGCCCTCTTAGGTGGATGTAAAAGATAGAAGAGTTATCCCTCAATCAACATTACTATAACAGTTCCGAAGAAGGGTCACTGACCCGAAATGTTAACTCTGCTTCTCTTTCCACAGATGCTGCCAGACCTGCTGAGTGGTTCCAGCATTTCTTGTTTTTATTTCAGATTTCCAGCATCCGCAGTATTTTGCTTTTACTATAACAGGTGGTTTACTATCCAGTGCAGTTGGGAATGCTGCTTTGAATGGGAGGTGAAAGTGAGGTCCTGTCAACCTGTTCTAATCAGCATTGCAGACCCCATGGCATTATCTGTAAAGGAGCAGTGGGTTCCCTGCCTGAGCCAGTATCACCCCAAAAAGCCAGCTCGTTCTACCATTCACCTCTGTGTGGTAGATTGTTGGTGCATATGTTACTACATTTGCCGACGTAAATAACCCAGCTGTGGTTCACTGCTCGCCCTTCTGAATGTTTCAAATTGAAAACGTATTATATAAATGCAAGTATATTTTAGCCAAAAATATTATTCAGAAACATATGTTTTAAACCAAGGTTTGTTATTGCCTTTCCTATTATCAGAAAAATAGCAAAAACATGCAGAAAACTGCATTGATCCTCTCAATAGTGACAGATAAGTTTCCCAAGAAGTTACTTCCTGACTCCAAAAGGACTAACTGCAATAATGTTACTATTGATACTGGCTCTCCATTAGCACTTAAAAGGTGTGTACTAATTAGGTACTTTGAGTAGTGGGTTTACATAGGAGCAGGAGTAGGCCATTCAGCCCATCGAGTCTGCTCTGCCATTCAATACAATTATGGCTGATCATCCACTTCAATGCCTTTTTCCCACACTATCCCCATATCCCTTTATGTCATTGGTATTTAGAAATCTGTCAATCTCTACTTTAAACATACTCATGACTGAGCTTCTACAGACCTCTGGGGTAGAGAATTCCAAAGATTCACAACCCTGTGAGTAAAGAAATTTCTCCTCATCTTGGTCCTAAATGGCTTCCCCCTTATTTTGAAATTGTGTCCCCCAGTTCTAGTCTCCCCAACCAGGGGAAACATCTTAGCTGCATCCAACCTATCTATCCCTTTAGGTATTTTGTAGGTTTCAATGAGATCAGCTCTCATTCTTCGAAACTCTAGAGAATACAAGCCCAATTTCCCAAATCTCTCTTCATAGGACAGTCCCGCCATCCTGGGAACAAGTCTGCTGAACCTTTGTTGTACTCCCTCTATGGCAATAATATTCTTCCTAAGGTAAGGGGACCAAAACTGCACACAGTATTCCAGGTGCGGTCTAAACAAGGTTCTATACAATTGAAGCAAGACTTCACTACTCCCGTACTCAAATCCTCTTGTGATAAAGGCTAACATACCATTAGCCTTCTTAATTGCTTGCTGCACCTGTATGTTAGCTTTCATTGACTTATTGATAAGGACACCAGATCCCTTTGTACATCTACACTTTCTAATCTCTTACCATTTAAGTACTTTGCACCTCTGTTCCTCCTACCAAAATGGATAACCTCACATTTTTCCACATTATATTCCATCTGCCACATTCTTGCCCATTCACTAAGTCTGTCCAAATCCCCTTGAAGCCGCTTTGCAACTTCCTCACAACACACATTCCCGCCTAGTTTTGTGTCATCCGCGAGCTTGGAAATATTACACTTGGTCCCCACATCCAAATCATTGATATATATATATTGTGAACAGCAGAGGCCCAACTACTGATCCTTGCAGTACCCCACTAGTCACAGCCTGCCACTGCCAGAATGTTTTGTCATTTGTTTTTGGTAAAAGTTTCAAATGCATTGATTTTTCACTTTACATTCAGTTCTTTTTAGAAATTCCCTCCGCTGTTTGAATTGGAAGTGATATTAAGTTGAACCAAGCCTACAGTATATGTGCAGTGTGGTTCAGTACAAGCACATTGTGTCTCTTCCACCTGCTTGGTTTTGAAAGATTAAAATGTCATCAAGGTAAAATTTGTTTCTGTTAACTATAGCTACGTCATGGGTTTCAACTGTTCCGACCTTTATTTTAATCTTCATTTTTACGCCAACATTTCCTCGTCTAAAGTAGAGTCTTCTTGCTCCACTGGTGCTGGCTGCCCATGATAGCTCACCATTCAACTGGGTCCCTAACAGTGTATGTCAATAGACTATTTGACATAGAGGGATCACAAATGAACCAAGCAAAAGCAAAATACTGCAGTTGTTGGAAATCTGAAATTAAAAACATATAATGCTGGAAATACTCAGCAGGTCAGGCAGAAAGAGAAACAAAGTTAACATTTTGAGTCTATGACCTTTCATCAGGTAACCAATAACGCTATTACAGCTGAACTAAATCCTTGCTCTCATTTGGAATTCAGGCAAATGAAGGGGTCAGTGGATAGTGATCAGGAACAGGAACTGTAGTCAGTTTCCCACTCCCTAATACAATGATACTGAGGCCAACTGTGGCATCTTTATTGCAGCCTTGGCTGACTCCGTATTAGGGATTTAACTTGGGACTTTTCTGGTCTGCATGGCTCAGCTATTCACTGAACTAACTCATTGTGCCACTGGGGAAGCTACTGCTTCAAAATAAAACCAAGGATAGCTAAAATGCTCGAGGATTGGAACGGATTCGGAAAGATGAGCCTTTTCTAATTCACACAGATATTTTTGCTCTGGGGCAGTTTCACTCAGTGTGCAAGGGGTCAATTAAACTATGATGTGGGAAGGGAATGGGTTGTTGCAATTCTTATCAGATCAGGAAAGAGCACCTTTGGTAATAGTTTTGTGAAGACTGTCACAGCCCAGATCATGCCATTAGAAAGGGTTACCAATGCAACTATGAGGTGCAAACAGCAGAGCTTCGAGAGGGAATGGTAGAGAAAATAGGTTCTTCATTAAACCATCATCCCTTCCACCCCACCGCCCACCCAACAACTACTCTGGACAAAAAAGTTCGGCGCGTTTTACAATTGTTAACATGCCTCCAAATATTTTGTGGGATTAAGGAAGCATAAAGTGATCAGTGTAAATGGGAATATCAAAGCAGTTCATCCCAGTTTAATGAATTATTTCTAGCTGAGTCTTTCATTTCAGTTTAATTGAAACTCAGTCTTTTACAATCTCAGCCACTTTGGATTTGATTTCAAGATTTTATTAGGTTCTTGAAAATACAAGACCTAATGTATTCAAAATAAAGTAAAAATCACTAAAGGCTTCCTTTCTTTTTCTTTTGGGCCTCCTTATCTCGAGAGACAATGGATATGCACCTGGAGGTGGTCAGTGGTTTGTGGAGCAGCGCCTGGAGTGGCTATAAAGGCCAATTCTGGAGTGACAGGCTCTTCCACAGGTGCTGCAGAGAAATTTGTTTGTCGGGGCTGTTGCACAGTTGGCTCTCCCCTTGCGCCTCTGTCTTTTTTCCTGCCAACTACTAAGTCTCTTCGACTCGCCACAATTTAGCCCTGTCTTCATGGCTGCCCGCCAGCTCTGGCGAATGCTGGCAACTGACTCCCACGACTTGTGATCAATGTCACACGATTTCATGACCAACGCAAACAGATGGACTGCTGGGTTGAGCACTACCTAGAACTGTACTCCAGGGAGAATGCTGTCACTGAGACTGCCCTCAATGCAGCCCAGCCTCTACCAGTCATGGATGAGCTGGACATACAGCCAACCAAATCGGAACTCAGTGATGCCATTGATTCTCTAGCCAGCGGAAAAGCCCCTGGGAAGGACAGCATTACCCCTGAAATAATCAAGAGTGCCAAGCCTGCTATACTCTCAGCACTACATGAACTGCTATGCCTGTGCTGGGACGAGGGAGCAGTACCCCAGGACATGCGCGATGCCAACATCATCACCCTCTATAAAAACAAAGGTGACCGCGGTGACTGCAACAACTACCGTGGAATCTCCCTGCTCAGCATAGTGGGGAAAGTCTTTGCTCGAGTCGCTCTGAACAGGCTCCAGAAGCTGGCCGAGCGCGTCTACCCTGAGGCACAGTGTGGCTTTCGTGCAGAGAGATCGACCATTGACATGCTGTTCTCCCTTCGTCAGATACAGGAGAAATGCCGTGAACAACAGATGCCCCTCTACATTGCTTTCATTGATCTCACCAAAGCCTTTGACCTCGTCAGCAGACGTGGTCTCTTCAGACTACTAGAAAAGATCGGATGTCCACCAAAGCTACTAAGTATCATCACCTCATTCCATGACAATATGAAAGGCACAATTCAACATGGTGGCTCCTCATCAGAGCCCTTTCCTATCCTGAGTGGTGTGAAACAGGGCTGTGTTCTTGCACCCACACTTTTTGGGATTTTCTTCTCCCTGCTACTAAAGGCTATTTCATATGTAAAAACATCATTACCGTAAGGGCGTTGTTGTGAGATTTGAAGTAAATATTGTTTAGAGTTTACAATCTGCCATATGATGGGCTTCTTATTGTGACAAGTGCTAGTCTCTTCTCGGCCTTTTGGCTAAGATCAAGTGTAGTATCTGTTCTTATCAGTGCTTATTTGATTGAGAAGAGACCATGATCATTGCCTTTTGATCCTGGGGAAGCTTTGAGTAAAATGGCTATAACCAATTTTCGAGCTTCGGGCCAGGGAATGCGCAACACCGTTCGGGTGGTCGTGAAGGACAAGGAAGGAGATGCACCGGTCGATCGCACCTTCTTCATCAAGAAAATTCTCTTCGATTGCTGCGGATTTCAAGCGACGGACGTCTTCTGCCTGCAGGATTTCCCCAGCAGTGGATACTTCGACGTGACGTTCCAGAACGTGGCGGGATGCATCAAGTTCCTGAAGGCGTTCAAGGAGAAAGGGGACCGGGCGCCACTGTCGATCCTCACAGCGGAGCCGCTCTTCACGCTTCCGTCACAACGGGACCGGGTGGTGACGATTCACCTCTACAACCCCCATGTTCCGGTGGTGGATGTACTCACCTTTCTCGCCAGGTACGTCGAGGTGGCCGGCAGCAGCACTGATGTCAAGGACCCCTTTGGGATCTGGACCAGCAAGCGGCAGGTCAAGGTGACCTTGAAGGTAGATCCCAGTGGAGCCATCATCCACCCTCCCTCCAGCTTCGCTATCGGGGGAAGTCGAGGCTTCTTGGTCTACGCTGGGCAGCCCAGAGTTTGCCGCACCTGTGGCAAATCTGGTCACATGGCAGCCAACTGCAGCACGGTTGTTTGCAAGAACTGCAAGGAGGAAGGCCATCAGACCAAGGACTGTAAGCAGACTAAGTGTTGCAACTTGTGCGGTGCGGCAGGCCATCTCTACAAGACCTGCCCCAAACGTTGTCTCAGCTATGCTCAGGCGGCAAGGTCCAAGGAATGGCCGGGCGAAGGTTCGACGAAGGCGTCCGCTGTTCGAAAGGAGACCAGCAACCTTCTCCGCAGTGAGGAACTTCAACCTGAGAAGGAAGGGGAGGCGGCTGAAACCAACGACCCAGCACCTACCCAGCGCCCGGAAACCCCTCCTCCACAGACAGAATCAATGGAGGAGGAGGCAGCAGATGGACAAACAGGTCAGTGGCAAGTGGTCCAGAGGAAAACCACAAAGAAAAAACATCCCAAAGCCACCACCCAAACCAGTGGCAAGAGGAGGCTCTCTTCTGAATCAGACTGCAACAACTCCTCTTCACTGGACGGGGAAATGCTGGAACGACAGCCCCTTCAAAAGAGGCGGCAGAACTCCGAGATGGATGATAAAGCATCCCAGCCCCCGGGCACTGGAAGCTGTGATGGGCCCGACGTGCCCCAACCCCAATTCCCCACATGTAACGACGTGGCCAACGCATCTCAGCTCCGGGACACCGGGAGCAAAGACACGTCTGGCGCACCTGAGCTCCGGGAGACCGGGAGCTGTGATGTTTTCGAGGAGGAACAGATGGAAGCAGCTGAGGACAACCCAATGCTCTCTGCCTACAAGACCCCCCCGATGTCACCCGAGCGGCAGAGGGAACTGTCCCGACTCCAGAAAATTATGCAAAATCTACTCCGGTTGCAGTCAATGGGGGTCGAGGTCAAGGAGGACCTCCAAGAGGTGAAGAGCCAGCAGGCCTCGCTCTTTGCCAAGGAGGCCTCCAAGATCATCTTCCGGTCCAGAGTCCGCTCCATCGAGCAGGATGAGACGTGCTCGCGTTACTTCTTCCAAAAGGTACACAGAGAGAGCTCTGTTATCAGCAGCCTGAAGGAAGAAGATGGCTCGGTAACGTCTTCGCAGCCCGACATACTCAGGATCAGCAAATCCTTTTATGCTGGGCTGTATGACGCGAAGCCCACAGACAGCAGAGCCTCCCAGTCCTTCCTGTCATCTATCACAGAGGTCTTAGATGACAGCAGGAGGGAGGGACTGGACAAGCCGCTAACTCTGGACGAGCTGACAAAGGCCGTCGAGTCCTTCGAGACGAGTAAAACTCCCGGGAGCGACGGCTTACCGGTCGAGTTGTACTCGGCCCTGTGGGACTGGGTCGGCCCAGACCTGCTGGAAGTATACGAGAGTATGCTCCTGGCCGGCAGCATGTCAGAATCCATGAGAAAAGGCATCATCACCCTCATTTACAAGCAGAAGGGGGAGAGGGCAGAAATCAGAAATTGGCGGCCCATCTCACTGCTTAATGTTGATTACAAGATTCTGTCCAAAGTCATAGCCAGTCGAGTCAACTCTGCTCTGGAGTTGGTGATTCATCCCGATCAGACCTGTACTGTACCCGGCAGGAAGATCTCTGATAGTCTCGCGCTACTCAGGGATACGATCGCCTACGTACGGGACAGGAGGGTGGACACCTGCCTCATCAGCCTGGACCAGGAGAAGGCTTTTGACAGGATATCGCACACCTACATGATGGACGTGCTTTCCAAAATGGGGTTTGGGGAGGGAATCTGCAATTGGATCCAACTGCTCTACACAAACATCAGTAGCGCAGTGTCAATCAACGGGTGGGAATCTGAAAGTTTCCCGATCAAATCTGGAGTCAGACAGGGCTGTCCTCTGTCCCCGGTCTTGTTTGTTTGCTGTATTGAACCCTTTGCTGAGTCTATTAGGAAGGATGCGAGCATAAGAGGGGTGACAATCCCAGGCAGCGGAGGCACTCAGGTCAAAACCTCCCTGTACATGGATGACGTCGCCGTCTGCTGCTCGGATCCGCTGTCCGTGCGCAGACTGATGAGCATCTGCGACCAGTTCGAACTGGCCTCGGGAGCCAAAGTTAACCACGGCAAGAGCGAGGCCATGTTCTTTGGGAACTGGGCTGACCGATCCTTTGTCCCCTTCACCGTCAGGTCAGATTACCTGAAGGTGCTGGGGATATGGTTCGGAAGTGCCGGGGCGTGCACCAAAACATGGGAGGAGCGAGTAGCCAAGGTACGACAAAAGCTGGGCATGTGGGGGCAGCGATCTCTCTCCATTGTGGGTAAGAACCTGGTCATCAGGTGCGAGGCGCTCACGTTGTTGCTCTACGTGGCGCAGGTCTGGCCCATACCCCACTCCTGCGCCGTGGCAGTCACCCGAGCCATTTTCCGCTTCGTCTGGGGATCTAAAATGGACCGGGTCCGGAGGGACACGATGTTCAAATCTCTGGACATGGGCGGGAAAAATGTACCCAACGTGGCCCTCATCCTGATGACCACCTTCGTGTGCGGCTGCATCAAGCTATGTGTAGATCCCCAGTACGCAAACTCCAAGTGTCACTACGTGCTGAGGTTCTATCTGTCCCCGGTGTTGCGAAGGATGGGCCTGGTCACATTGCCACGGAACGCACCGTGCAGTTGGGCGGCGCCGTACCACCTATCCTTCGTGGAGCAGTTTCTGCGGAAAAACACCTTTGACCACCGGTCCATCAGGCAGTGGTCTGCACGGAATGTCCTCAAGGCCCTACGGGAAAAGGAAACGGTGGATCCTGTCGGATGGTTCCCCGAGCAGACCGTCAAAGTCATTTGGCGGAATGCCTCATCACCAGAACTTTCAAACAAGCACCAAGACGTAGCTTGGCTGGTGGTGAGAAGGGCCCTCCCCGTCAGATCCTTCATGCACACCCGAAGTCTCGCCCCCTCCGCACAGTGCCCCCGCGTTGGCTGTGGTGGGGAAGAGACGGTCGCCCACCTCCTCCTGGAATGTGCCTTTGCAAAGCAGGTGTGGAAAGAGATGCAGTGGTTTTTGTCAAGGTTCATCCCAAGCAGCTCTGTAACACAGGAGTCTGTGCTCTACGGGCTGTTCCCAGGGACGCACACCGAGACAAACATCAACTGCTGCTGGAGGGCTATCAATTCGGTGAAAGACGCCCTTTGGTCTGCCCGAAACTTGCTGGTCTTCCAGCGCAAAGAGTTGTCCACCACCGAATGTTGCAGACTGGCACATTCCAAGGTCCAGGACTACGTGCTGAGGGACGCACTAAAGCTTGGGGCAGCCGCAGCAAAGGCTCAATGGGGAAAAGACCACAGTGTAGGGTTCCCCCACCAAGCTGGACTGAGGGGCTGGATCCATGGGAAACCCCTCGAACTGTATCGTTAATATTCTCAATTGCTGTAAATGTAAAACTGTAATTGACATGACAGTTGTGAAACAGAAGGGTTGGGAAGAAACTCATGACAGTATTGAAAGAAACTGATCTCTTTTGCAATGTTTGTATTTTTTGGTGTGGTTTGCAAACTGTTTGGCAATGTAATCTTTACAGATTTTTATGAATAAAGTATATTTTGGAAATAAAAAAAAAAGTCTGTCAGATAATATTTAATATTGCATCAGTTATAAAATGCAAAACGAAAGAACTTGCATTTATAAAGCACTTTTCACGACTTAAGGATCTTCCAAAGCACTTTCTAGCCAATTAGGCACTTTTGAAATGGAATTGTTGTTGTAATGTAGGGAAACATGGTAGCCAATTTGCACACAAACAGTGATAAGATAATGACCAAATAATCTGTTTATGTTATTGGTTGAGGGATAAATGTTGGCCAGGACACAGGCATGATAATAACTTACAAATGTCTTTATTTACACCTTGCTAAAATAACCAACTTCATGGTTTGTGATTTAATTGTGTTGGTAAATTTATTTGATATTTTTGGTTTTCTTTCCATGAAAGAAGGTAGTATCACAGGGAAGAATTGTACCTTAAATTTACTTTCTCACCTGTACTTGAATGAAGATGATTGTCTGTTAAAATACTCTTGAGGGAAGAAAACCTATTGCTGTATTTCTACCATATGCTTGATGTCAGTGCCATGATGTCTTGCGCCAAAATAAAATAAAGTCATATACTCTTATCGATTCCTCTGTGCCATGTGCCAAGCCCAGTTGAGAGGGAAGAGGATCACATAACTAGCTGCCGTCTCTGCTTCTTGATAATTGCCCACAAGAGAGGCACTCGAGCAGTCAAGGGATACCCTGCCTCTAACTTCCCCTCCCCTTTAATGAGTTGCCAAACCTCCACACCACAGCATACTGAGATTAGTAACTTATCATGTGAGAAAATGCAGTCACGAACGTTCAACCAATGGGTTGAGTGCTCTAATGTGCTAAGTCACTGCATCATTCACATCTGTTTCAATAGTCATGAATGAATCAGTACAGAAAACATTCCATTCACCATGTGTGGGCTGGCAAAATATTTCCCCAGTGCCTATGCCACAATCACTTAGCAAAATGGCCAAACATAAGAACATAATAAATAGGTGCAGGAATAGGCCATTTGACCCCTCGAGCCTGCTCCACACATTGTGATAATCCTTCTATGCTTTTTCTAGATTTAAAAACACTCTTACAAGGACCAAAAACTGAGAAGCACAGCGTGTGTGCCTAATTAGTTACTGGATAAATATTAAATTCTGATTTCAATTCATCACACTGACTGATCACTAAATGATCCCATCTCCTCACTGGTTGAAATAATAATCATTTCACAAGGAAAACTGCATATCCTTTATTTAATAAGTCATACTCATTTGTCATTTTTCAAGGACTTTTGGCTTAATATTTGTACAATGTCTGTGGCATTGCGCACTTTATATTAATTCATGATCATATCGTAGCATCACAACCAAACACCATTTCTTTATTTCTGATAACTCCTGACCAGTTCTGATGAAAGGTCACTGACCTGAAACATTAACTCTGCTTCTCTCTCTACAGATGCTGCCAGACCTGCTGAGTATTTCCAGCATTTCTTGTTTTTATACCATTTCTTTAATTTATCTTTCTTCCTCTGAATCCATGACATACCCTCTTGGGGTGGGTGGGGGGCGGGGGGGTTGCTGGCCCACATACTGCGACAATGGATGTCTTCTATGCCACTCCTAGGTATAACTGACATGAGACACACGAATGGTAGAAGAATTAGCCCCAACCACTCAGAATTTTCTGTTTGTGTGGCTGACAGCCATTTACTTTATTACCTTGTCCAACCAAAATAGGATAATGGTTGGAATCACACCAGGATCTACTTTAAGTGTATTGTTCTACTATTAGTTTGAGAGTTGTGTATTATTCTGCTTTCTGTTAGACTAGTACAGTGTATCTGAAGAGTCAGATGGTTAAGAGAAACAAGAGCTTTATTAAACATGTCTTACTACTATGGTTTACATCTTCCAAGCCTATATAGGAGGCAGCCACACACATGGTGTTACATCACTTCCTGTGATGAGGTATAGCATATGATTAGCACATTTAATCCAATAACAACCCAATGCCCAGTAAACCACATTATACTACAAGTTGGGACTCACTGAGATTCCACAGCAGTCTTTGACCTGGATGTGTAGTGCTTGATTGTGCCAGCATCACACACTAGAATCTGAATACCATTTTAATTTTAAAGTTTACAAAGAACCAACATGAAAATGAGTTCTTTGCTAAGATTCAGAAGATCAGAAATTAAGTTCAAAAAAACCTAAGGACTTTATAAAGGTTTGCTTTGCACTAGTTGTATTTAAATGCACATCTCCTGGAAGTAAAGACCATCCTAATGTCGACCAAGCTGGTTTTCGTAAGGGGTGCAGCACATGTAATCAAGTTCTGGCACTCACCACCTACATCGAAAATGGCTTCCAAAAGAAGCTGAAGACAGGCACAGTGCTACTGGACCTCACAGCTGCCTATGATACAGTGTGGCACATTGCCTGCTCCTAAAGCAGAGTGCTTCCAACCTGGGTCGGGACAGTTGTTGAAACACTCCTTCACAACAGACGATTTAGAGTCCACCTTGGACAAGGGAGAAGTGCATAGAGAAGACTGGCCAACAGACTACCACAGGGCTCAGTGCTAGCCCCAACGATGTTCAACATATATACATATGTTCTGCCAGCAAATACATTCTCACAAGTTAATCTATTCTGATGACATTTGTGCCACCCAAGCTCCATCCTTCTGCATCCTGGACCAGATCCTTAATGAAGACGTTACAAAGTTGATGGACTACTGCAGCATATGGCGCCTCACAGAGAATCCTTCTAAAACCATGCCCAGTGTATTCCACCTCCACAATACCGGTGCTAAAAAAGAATTGCATATTTACATGGATGGCCAAAGACTAAAGCATGATCCCAACCTTATATAATGGGAGTGACTCTGGATAGATTTTGTCATTCCAGAAGTACCTGAAGAAAACAGCAGCAAAGATCAAAACCAGAAACAACCTGTTAACCAAACTTGCTGGATCTACGTGGGGCACTGCTGCCACAACACTCTGTCCTCAGCACTTGCCCCATCATACTCAGCAGCAGAGTACTGTGTACCCATCTGGCATAAGTCATCACACACACATCTTGTTGATACTCAACTGAATGCAACAATGCACATCATAACTGGAACCGTCCCCTCAACACCCCTCCCCTGGCTTCCTGTCCTCGCAAACATCACTCCCCCACACATCCACCGACTGATGAAAACCCACAAGCTGGTTGAAACCATTCATGCTGCACCTCACCTACCACTCCATAATGACATGTTCAATCCACCTACTGCCCGCTTTCCATCTCAGCGCCCCGTATGGAGCAACCTTCCTGAGCAAGATCTACCAGAGGATATCCTTTGGATCAAGGAATGGGAAACACAGGAATTCACGAAGAAGGTCCTTGTGACAAACCCCATCTGTCGAATGGCAGGCTTTGAACTACCACAGTGAGAGTGGTCCTTGCTAAACAGACTCAGGACAAGCCAGGACCCCTGCGCAGCCAAACTCCACCGCTGGGGCCGCAGTACAAACCCCTTATGTACTTGTGGAGAGATACAAACAATGCTGCACATTACCGAGGAGTATCCCCTCTACAGACTAAGTGATGAACTAATCACCTTAAATTTAGCAAATGAGGAGGCTATTGCTTGGCTCTGGTGATTTGCATTTGCTAAATTAATAAATTTCAACTGTACCGAGCGTGAAGTTAAGTGGAGACAGGTGACCTTCTGAAACTGAATTCACACCACTGAGTTAAATCAATTTTGAATGACTTCGTAACTGAAAAACACTACAAGCAATGCAATATTCAAAGGATTCGATCTTGGCACAAAATGTCTATTATAACTGTCTGAATGGGGTTGGTCTAAAGATGACAACTAACATTGGTAAACACTGGTAAGAATAAATATAACATTTTAAAAATTTGTAATACCTATTGGTATGGTTTGAAACTGAAGATGCTACATTTTGATACAGCTGAACCCTGACTCCTAATATATTGAAAAAGAGACATTGACAATAAAATGAACTTGACCTTTATGGGCCTCTGGTAACAGGTCAAAATCAAATAGAGATCCCTTATCAGTTTAAGGTAAATCAGTTTAAGATAAAGAACACCTGCGTTTCTTTGTTTTATACTAATCCCTGGCAGGACAAAGCAATCAGTAGTTAAAGATTATCCAGCAAAGGTGAAAACAGCAAACTGAATTGTAGTTGGAGCCCGAATAGTCTTTGTGTTTTGGATTTATTCCCTTCTTTTTAAAGTTACTCAGATAAAACCAAATCCAGAATGCAGTGAGTAACTTGTCTGTTTTCCAAAAAATGTGCTGTTTACTGTTATTTGAGAATGTTCTATAAATTCTGTTGGTTTGTGGAGGGGGATTGGCACTTGCTTTGCATATCATGTCTCATTAATGAGTAATTAATTACCATTTTGTTTGTTCTGATTTAGTCAAACATTTCCTACAGTTTTGTTTTGTGGGATAGGGTTAGGTTCATTGTGATGATATTTCATAGTAAAATCCTTCTCCATGAACAAAAATGGCTTTAGAAATTTGCAACAACTTGTATTTATATAATATTTTTAACATGGAGAAACCTCCCAAGTTCCTTTACAAGCGCATAAGGCCAAATAAAATTGACACTGAGCCAAATTAGCAAATGGTAATAGGGAGTGACCAAAAGCTTGATCTGAGATATTTTAAAGAGGGTCGAGGCGGCTGAATGCCTACGGTGGAGGCAGAAAAGGACTGCAGGAGATCCTACAATCAGAAGAAGGTCGAGTTTGGGAGGAGGGGGTAGCAGAGGAGGGTGGGGGCTTATAGAGCTGAAGAAGCTTGCAGAAATAGAAATAGGAAGAGGCAAGGCTATGAAGGGATTTAAACACAAGGACGAACATTTTGAACTTGAGGCGTTGGCTCACAGATAGACATCAATGCAGGTGAGGAAACCAGGAGTGATGAAAAAGCAGGACCTGGTGTGAGTTAGGATTATAAACTGCGGAGTTTTTGAAGAGCTGACAAAGGCATGGATGAGGGTTTCAGCGGCAGATGGACTTGAGGTAGAGGTGGGATTGGAGGTCGATAGCATTACTAATGAAGAGGATATGGGATGGAATAGAATCCTGGGGTTGCTAATGGTCGGATTCAGTCTGAGACTGTGACTGGAAGAGGAGAGGGTGGAGATGGAGTCAGTGGTAACAGTATGGAGTTTGCTGGGGGTTAAAGATGATTTCCAAATTTTGTGGGAAATTGTGGATAATCCAGGATTAAATGCTGGACAAGCTCAGAGGCAATGAAGGGGTTAGCAGAGGTGGCAGACGTTGAGTTCAGTGTCATCAGGATCCATGTGGAAGGTCCAGAAGAGATGTGAGCATTGCTGGCCAAAGTGCAGGCAGCCATGTTCCCCTTGGCTGTTGTGAGGGTTGGAAGGGGGTGGTTGGTTTGAGTAGCTCAGCCTCCCGTGCATGCCATCAAAGTCAATTTTGATTGCCATCTGCAGTGGTCAAGCGTTGATCATCGTTTAAAAAGTTCTCACAAGATAGTTGTTCTGCTTGCCATTGTGGAATCAGTCCCATAATATAAATTTGCAGATTCCATGGTACAGGGACTTGGACAATATCTGATTCAGATTCATTGGCCAGAATTTTGCCCACGTCGGACAGGAGCCATCTACTAACCAAAAAGTCGGTGGCAATCCTGCCTCCACCTGGCCTGGGGATCCAGACCACATTTTACGGTCCCCAGGCCTTTAATTGGTCTGAGGCGGGACTTCCACCTCATTGAGGCAGGAAGTCCTGCCTAATGGAGCTGCTGGCCAATCAGCGGGCTGGCAGCTCTCAGTCCCAGCAGCGCCACCAGGAGCAGTGGCCACTGCTAGGCCTGCTATCCAGCTTCGAGAAAAAGAGGAAGGACGTCCCTGGGAAAAGGTAAGTTTTTGGGGCCTAGCCAGGGGTGATCAGTTGGGCCCCGGCGCGGCAAGAGTGGTTGATTATGGGGGACAGGGGGGTGTTGGGCGTTGAGGGTGGTTGGAGCCTAAGGCATGGCCCTCCATCAGGCACAGGGCCTGATCGGGTGGGCCCCGTCCTCGCCCCAGGACGTCCGAAAGCTTCCTACTTTTAACATGACTTTTCTCGGGCCTGGGCCTCAAACCAGCCAAGTGTAAATTCCCAGTTAACTGGCCAGTTAAGGGCCTTGATTGGCCTGGGGCGAGCGGGCCGTTTGCTGCTGCTGCCCCATGTAAATTGACGGAGGCAGGAGCGGGTCGGGAAGGGCCCCCCCCCCGAGCCTCCCACTCCATTTTACGCACCCCCCCCCCCCCTGCCACCATCCCACTCTTTGGGGGTGGGGGAGGGGTGGGTGGTGGTGTAAAGTTCTGGCCATTGTGTTAAAAGAAAATTTAAAGGATCAGCTGTGTCCATGTCAGCTATAGCTCAGTTAGTAGCACTCTCACCTCTTGCATCACAAGGTTCTGAGTTTAAGTCCCATTCCAGGGATTGAGCATAAAAATCAAGGCTGACACTCCCGTGCAGTACTGACGGCACTGTCGGAGGTGCCATCTGTCGGAGATGACATTAAACCAAGTCTCCATCTTCTTGCTTGGGCGGATATAAAAGATCCCATGGCACTACTTAGAAAAAGAACAGGGGAGTTAACCCCAGTGTTCTGGGAAATGTTTATCCCTCAAAAAACAGATTATCTGGTCTTTATCACATTGCTGTTTGTGAAAGTTTGCTGGGTGCAAATTGGCTGCTTTACAACAGTGTTGCATTACAACAGTGACTACAGTTCAAAAAGTACTTCATTGACTGTAAACGTTTTGAGGCATCCGGTGGTCATGAAAGGCACTATATAAATGCAAGTCTTTTATTTTCTTTACCTTTTTCAACTACATTCTAAGTTTCTTTTCCAATAGAAGCTCATTTCCAACTAAATTGCTGACAGTTGGTCAATCTGTAACATGCAAAAGATCATTTCGAATCCATGTTTTACCGGAAACCTAGCCCATCACCAAATAAATCAGAAATTCAGCTGCATTCTGACATATTCTTAAAGTTTTATCATTTTCTAAGGTGATGCACATCCAAATTTGTCACAGACCTGAAACGTTAACTCTGCTTCTCTCTCCACAGAGGCTGCCAGACCTGCTGAGTATTTCCAGCACTTTCTGTTTTTATTTCAGATTTCCAGCATCTGCAGTATTTTGCTTTTATTACACCGAGGTTAAACTGACTGGCCTGAACAAGAGTGTAACATTTGTGGTTCTCCAGTCCTCTTGCACCACCGCTGTAGCTAAGGAGTGGAAGATTATGGCCAGTGCATCTGTTATTTCCACCCTTACTTCCCTCGGTATCCTTGGATGCATCTCATGTGGTCCTGGTGGCTTATCAACCCCAGTCTATCTAATACCTTCTCTGTACCATTTTTTAAATTTACAATTGCTGAATCCCCACTATCAACATCCTGTGGGTTACCATTGACCAGAAACTTAACTGGACCAGCCATATAAATACTGTGACTACAAGAGCAGGTTAGAGGCTGAGAATTCTGCAATAAATAACTCACCTCCTGACCACCCCCACCTCCAATGCCCCAAACTTTGTCTATCATCTACAAGGCACAAGTCAGGAGTGTGATGGAATACTCTGCACCTGCCTGGATGGGTTCAGCTCCAACAACGCTCGAGAAGCTTGACATGGCAGTCCGCTTGCTCGGCACCTCATCCACCAGCTTAAACATTCACTTCCTTCACCACCAGCGCACAGTGGCAGCAGTGTGTACTATCTACAAGATGCACTGCAGCAACTCGCCAAGGCTCCTTTGACAGCACCTTCCAAACCCATGACCTGTACCACCTAGAAGACAAGGGCAGCGGATGCATGGGAACACCACCACCTGCAGGTTCTCCTCCAAGCCATCCTGACTTGGAACTATATTGCCGTTCATTCACTATCACTGGGTCAAAATCATGGAACTTCCTCCCTAGCAGCACTGTGGGTGTATCTACACCAGATGGACTGCAGCGGTTCAAGAAGGTGGCTCACCACCAACTTCTCAAGGGCAATTAGGGGTGTGCAGTAACTGCTGACTTTGCTAGTGACCTTGCATCCCAAGAATGAATTTAAAAGAGAAGAATAAATTGACAGAGGGGGAGAAATGTTCTGTCTGTGTAACTAATACCCTTTTTATACCAACAAAACCAGAGCTGCGCAAATGTGCTAGCTTGTCACTAAATGACACAAGTCAAGACAACATTTATGCATGCACAGACATGGCTTCCTCACCACTTTAAACAGTGATAATCAAACCAAATGTTTGCTACCAACCCAATGCCTTTGGCTCATTGTGTCATGTGTGGCGCTGTAGGTTTTCCTGTGTTTGCTGGTACTCTGCCTTGGTAGTGTTGCAAAGCAGTTTGGCGACCTGATAGGGGAGGCAAGGACATGCTAATAAGCAAATTAAAAGCTGCATGGTACCTTCCTGTTGGTGAAACCACTCCTCGTAATATTTTGTCAGCAATATTTTGACCATATGTACCCTATGGTTATACTACAACATCAGAGCTGTATGTAATAGTGAATAAAAGAGAACTTCTTTGTACATTAGGCAGTGTTTAAATAATAATTCTGACCTGACTAGGACAGACTGTAAATAATTTATATTTTTGTCGACTGAGAGAGATGAGATTTTTTGTGTTTCCAGAAACATTAGCAAGCAGATTCAAAACACGAGCTTGGTGAATCAGTGCTTCACTCATGGTTAGCATTTTTTTTTTGGAGCCACTGGTCCTTTGAGTAATGATTCACAGCGTGAACAATAGCTGGAAGGCAATGGGTTACATTGAACTGGGGTAGATTGTACATGATCTGATAAGGGGTTTGATTGGCTGAACACTTCATTTCATGCTTTCTTGGCTTCTTCACTCCATCAAAGTGGTTCTGGCCTCATAAACTATAGAATGAAACTGTCATATTCTGTGAAAGTGTTCAGATTCTCATGATTGAATTAGAGCAATAAACTCATTGCCAACTATTTCTGTTCTATATTAAGACTTGGATGCGAGTTTAACTTGTTTTTCAGACATTTACACAGTGATAAGTCTGAATGTGAGCATTGTCATGACATAGTAGTAGTACAAATTAACAGTATAGGAGCTGAAGGTATATAATCACATATAGTGTCAGCCACGGCTCACAGAATCACTTGGTAGTACTCTCACCTCTGAGTGAGAGCGTTGTGGGTTCAAGGCACACTGCAGGGCTTCAGCACAAAAATCAAGGCTGACACTCCAGTGCAGTACTGAGGGAGTGCCGCACTGTTGGAGGTGTCGTCTTTCAGATGAGATGTTAAACCGTGGCCTTGCCTGCCCCCTCAAGTGGGCTTAAAAGATTTCATGGCACTATTTTGAGAAAGTGAAGGGGATTAATGCCCGGTGTCCTGGCCAATATTAACCCCTCAATCAACATCACGGATTATCTGAGCATTGCTGTTTGCGGGAGCTTGCTGTGTTTCCCACATTACAACAGTGCCATCATTGGCTGTAAAGTGCTTTGGGAAGTCCTGAGACCATGAAAAGCACAATATAAATCCCTTTTCCATTTATTCTCCACTATCAAACAGTACACTATAGCATGGTACATAATTCTGTATAATCTATAAGCAATATATACTGTACATTCATACATACCATACCTGAGACTTTCATCAGTACATGTTCTCTATACAATATATTGATACAGTTATAGTCTATTGTATTGTCTGCTTTCCACATAATATATGCATTAGTGTTGGTTCCTGTAAACCTTATTTTCCAGTTTTCTACTGGAAAGAAAACACGATATGCCAAATGAGGAATATTAACTCATCGGATGGAAACTTACATTAAACTTTTCTTCTTTTCTTTTCTTTTGGGCCTCCTTATCTCGAGAGACAATGGATACGCGCCTGGAGGTGGTCAGTGGTTTGTGAAGCAGCGCCTGGAGTGGCTATAAAGGCCAATTCTGGAGTGACAGGCTCTTCCACAGGTGCTGCAGAGAAATTTGTTTGTTGGGGCTGTTGCACAGTTGGCTCTCCCCTTGCGCCTCTGTCTTTTTTCCTGCCAACTACTAAGTCTCTTCGACTCGCCACAATTTAGCTTTTAATGGAAATAAAATCCTGTAGTTAACTTTTTTTAAAACAGAAAGCTAAGAGGGACACCACAATTTGCATCTGAAACACCTTTTCACATTCCAAGGCCCCAACCCGAGACAGAGGTCTGAGGAGCATGGACCCAGAATAATGTCTCGCTCTAAGTGATTGAATTACCTAAGATTGCTTCATTAGCATGGCTTTCAAGGCAATCCTAACAGCTTGACTTTGAAAGAGCAAACCGCACAAAGTGAAAATTTTATCAGCCTGGGGAACCAATTCTGAACCTTGAATCTCATTAGAAGGTTCCAGAAAATACCCTGAGGCAGTCATGTGACCATCAGTCCAGCTCTGTGAAAGCTGGAAGTTTCCTTGAACAGAGCCAAGCCAGTAACTCAGACTGTGCAGCAGCAGGAAAGCTGTGTGCCTCTCTCCGTCTCTCTCTCTCTCTCTCTCTCTCCAAGCCTATAGATTGCTACAGACAGAGACCAAGGGAAGAGAGCCACCTACAAGTCTGCCTCCAAGAAAATCCTGAGCCAAGTGGGCTAGCCACAAAGTGCACTTTGACCAACCAAAGACTTCAAGAATACAACTTCAGCTGGAAAACCACCGAATCATCCAACCTCACAGACTCTGTATTTAATTTTTATTATCCTGGACTCTAATCCAATCACAGAATCTACTTTTCGCTCTGTAATCTATTTGCGTGTGTGATTCTCCATTTGAATGTGTGCGTGAAAGCGTAGCTTTTTTTTAGATCGGGTTTAGATTAAGTATAATAAACTCACCCCTTTCTTGTTTAAACTCTAGAAAACCTGTCTAATTGGTTCTTTCATGATCACATTAAAGGTAAAAGTTAAAACACTCACTGAGGTGGTAAGCACAACCATGGTTTAAAAAAAGGAATAAACCTTATTGAGGTCAAATAAGAGGAAGGGCAAGAGGAGAGCCTGTGACCTCCTCGTCACCTGGCCATAACAGAAATTTGGGGGATGTAGTCTGTGATTGTAACCCAATGACAAATTAGAAATGGGAAACCAAATTGATCCCTATTGAAAAATTTAAAAACAGGCTTTCTTGTGGTTTTCACTGCTGGAATATTGACGTGCACATTCGAGGCCAGTACCTTCCTAACTCTGTAATCTTTTGTGTGTGGGTGATTCTTGTGTGAATGTGTAGTATAATTTTATTATTTTTTTAGATCGGGTTTAGATTAAGTATAATAAACTCACCTCTTACTTGTTTAAACTCAAGAAAACCGGTCAGACTAGTTCTTTCATGATCACATTAAAGGTAAAACCTTCACTGAGGTGGTAAGCAAGAAGGGCAAGAGGGCAGCCTGTGACCCCCTCCTCACCTGGCCGTAACACTACTCTTTTCTGTCATTAGTTCCATAGTAAATCCTATGACATGCAAGTTTATAAACCCATCAGTATAGGAAGAAGCACGTTCAAGATGCTTATGGTGCCAGATGACTCTTTAGAGATTTTACAAAGATCAGTAGTATTGGCATTTTCATCACCTCCAGTCATGGGCTGTTTAAATGGCACCTCAAAGACAAGCTAGGACTAGAGTCGAAGAGTAGCCTGCAAAAATTAGAAAACACAAACAGTTTAACTCATTGCAAATACAGTAATAATTTGTGAAGCACTATTTTCTAGTATAGAGGTCGCTGTTTATTATCGATCAGTTGTAACTAGTCCCCATTTACAGCAAGCAGTTTGAAATGTCCTG
Organism: Heterodontus francisci; assembly: GCF_036365525.1. Lineage (NCBI taxonomy): Eukaryota > Metazoa > Chordata > Chondrichthyes > Heterodontiformes > Heterodontidae > Heterodontus > Heterodontus francisci. The sequence goes on along the minus strand of NC_090403.1, from coordinate 40,228,346 downwards.
ATTTGAATCCAGTGTAACTCTATTCTAATGCTGCTCCAGTGCAAAGAAAACATTACCCATTGGCAATGTTGTTTGTGAACAGTATTACATGTAACACATTTAAAACCCCTTCCAACAATCCTGACCCAACTCCTCCTGCTCAGGATAATGGCTGTTTTGAAGTAAAGTGAAGGAGCAGAGCAAGATGTCCCAAGGCGTTTCACAGAAGCATTATTTTAAAAAACCTGACACCGAGTCACATGAGATATTAAGTCAGATGACCAAAAGCTTGGTCAAAGAGGTAGGTTTTAAGAAGTGTCTTAAAGGTGGTGAGGCGGAGAGGTTTAGGGAGGGTATTCCAGAGCTTAGGGCCTAACCAATGGTGGAGCGATTAAAATCAAGGATGATCAAGAGGTTAGAAGAAGTAAGTGCAGATATCTCAGACAGTTGCGTGGCTGGAGGAAATTACAGAGATGGGGAGGGGCGAGGCCATGAAGGGATTTGAAAACAAGGATGAGTATTTTTAAATCTGTTTTGTATTTTAAAATACAAAATAAAGGCCCAGCCTCCACAAGAAGCCAAGTTTGCAGTCCAATAATGTTTTAGAAATAGTTTGTGTGTCACTTCAAAATAGTCTGGAGAAAATGTCATTAAATGGAGAGTTTTAAGCACGCTCCCCTCTGATCCGTCGTGCCAGCTGGATGTCTTTGGGCAAAATGGTCACTCTTTTGGCATGGATAGCACACAGGTTGGTGTCCTCAAACAGACCAACCAAATAGGCCTGACCAGGGGCCAATGTGGGTCAGCGAGCAAGATGGGGAATAGGTGAATGGGACTTGGTGCGAGTTAAGACATGGGCAGCAGAGTTTTAGATGACCTCAAGTTTATGGACGGTAGAATGTGGGAGACCAGCCAGGAGTGCGTTGGAATCATCAAGTCTAGAGGTAACAAAGGCATGATTGAGGTTTTCAGCAGCAGATGAGCTGAGATGGGGCAAATTCAGAAGATGTCAAGCAGGTGGAAATAGGAAGTCTTAGTGATGGCACAGATGCATGGTTGGATGCTCATCTCAGCATCAAATATGACACAGAGGTTGCAAACAGGCTGGTTTAGTCTCAGACTGTTGCCAGGGAGAGGGATGGAGTCGGTAGCTAGGGAATGGAGTTTGGAGCGGAGGCCAAAAACAATGGCTTCAATCTTCCCAATATTTAATTGGAGGAAATTTCTGTTCATCCAGTACTGGATTTGGATAAGTAGTCTGATAATTTAGCAATAGTGGAGGAGTCGAGAGAGGTGGTGGTGAGGTAGAGCTTGGAGTCATCAGCATTCATGTAAACCTGTGCTTTTGGATGATATTGCTGAGGGCAGCATGTAGATGAAAAATGGGAGGGGGCCAAGGATAGATCCTTAGGGAAAACCAGAGGTAACTGTGCCGGAGCAGGAAAAGGAGCCATTGCAAGTGATAACTGGCTACGATTAGATAGATAAGAATGGAACCAGGTGAGAGCAGTCCCATCCAGCTGGACAACAGAGGAGAGGCGTTGGAGGAGAATGGTGTGGTCAACTATATCTCTTTATCTGCTAATTTACAAAAAAAGGAATAACATGGTGGAACCCACTTCCTTACCTGCCCCTGGCTAGTTCCCTAAAAATGGTGCCATTAGTTTAAAGCAGTTTTAGATTTATATTTATTAGTGATAGACTGATGATAAATGAAATAAAGAGTCATAAAAAATTCCTCCCCCCCACCCCCACCACTCCCGTCCCTGTTTTAAAAACTGTGTGACAGTTAGCGGGATCAGCAACAGTGCAGAAAACAAACCCTGAAAAGGCAATCAACCTTGTGTTGAACATCCACATATAACAAATGTTTGGTGTAATAAGCTGGTGTTCTTTAGATTACAAGGTAGATATGCATTGAGAGAAATTGCCCAGATGGAAAGAACATACAGTTTCCCTGCCCCCATTTACAATATTTATTTGTACCTTAAATAATTCCATGACTTCCTCCTCAGCTATCCTACTGATAGTCCACTGCTCGAGTTGGTTACTGTATTTCCTTAGTACTCAATTTACCTTTCCACACATATCAACCTGGAAAATTAGCAAAAATAATGCTCAAAATAAACTGGCAACTCAAAATGACATGTAGGCACATCCAAAGCCTATTTACGAATTCTTGCAGGGTGGGGGTACTTGCTGCACCTCCACTTCAGCCCCCTCTACCCAATCTGATCCATTAAGGCTATCCTAATGGAGAACTTGGGGCTGCTGCTCTCCAGTGCTGTGACTTGCTAGCATTTTTGTTGCAATGGAATCATCGGGCCATTTGAACTAATATTCTAGATTTACCTTTTCTACAGGGTTAACTATTTTATGTGCTTTTATGAAGTACCAATGTGAGATTTACTGTAATTTTAGAACACCAACATGTTGACGCCTGTGTTAAAGAGAGGTAGAAAGTGGGCTTGATCCTCCTGTGAGTGTCAGATCTCATTAATGTTGCAGGGAAGCAGCAATTGGAGGTCAGGGGTGGAATGGGGGAATGAAAATATCTGATAGGAGTCTTCATCCTACTCATTTGCTTGGATTCTGGCAGCCCGTTGAGGACAGAGACATTTGAAGGTAACCTGAGTACAAAACCAGCCACTCCATCACACCAGGAGCTGGACAACAAAGACTATCAAATGGGGAGTGATAGTGGAAAGAGAGATTGGCCTCCTTCTCTCTGTACTATTCTATGATTATAAGCATGGCCTAAGAAGAAAGCAGTATGTCTCAGAGCTTTGTCTTTTCCAAAATAACTCTTGGCATCTAAATAAAAGTTTGAATAGAACAGTTTTGGGTTGGCATGAAGCCACAGTTTAGGTAAGTTTCATCTGTAATTTTTATTAGACCTCAATAAAATTTACCAACTCTTTTCCAAACCCAATTAAATTTTTTTTTTAAAGCTTCAGTATCTTGAAACCCTCAGTCAAACTACAAAAAACAAAGTTAAGTTCAGCCCATCGTACCTGTGCCAGATTTTTGAAAGAACTATCCAATTATAGTCCCATAGCCCTGCAAATTTTTCCGCTTCAAGTATATTTCCAATTTGCTTTTGAAAGTTACAATTGCTTCCACTCTTTCAGGCAGTGCATCCCAGATGATGGCAATTCACTGCATAAAAGAATTTCTCTCATCTCACCTCTGCCTTAAATGGGATCTTGAATTTATTCACGTTCACGTTGAACAACATATTACAGGATAGAATTAGCTCTCCAGTAAACACAAAGTATGCTTGTGATCCGATGAACCGCCCTCTAAATGTTTCAGGCAAGATTAATTACAAAAGCCCAAGGTAAAATATGCCCTTAACAAAGCAAGTACACAATAGAGTACACATCAAATAAATCACTTTACAGCCTGTACATAAAAGTTTTGTTTTTTAATTTTTCTGTTGACTGAAATAGGCATGTTGCTTTTGAAATGTATTACTTGGTCAATCCCTCCAGTTAACAACTGAAGCTACATTCAGGATGATTATACTGTCTAAAATTTAACATCGGTGTCAGGGTGTAGATTAATATTTGAAGTTCAGCATGGGGTCCTGGGTTAAACTCATGATATGGCTGGGAGGAAGGGATATAAGGAATATTAATCCCATGCTAAAATAAAAGCAAAATACTGCAGATGCTGGAACAATAAACCCATGCTGTCACTCACTCCCATATAAGAGGGGATCACTTTTTGTTGGTGAGACCTATAGGTTAGATTGCACAGCTGAATGAGGTAATATGTTAGAACACTAATATAGACGCACAGTGGTGAACAGCCTGGGATCCCACTCTGCACTGATCCATAGTAATGTTGACACCTGTCTGGACATTCTGTTTTGAATACAGAAGATTTAATTTTCCACCTTTTTCTATGCTTTGTGATATGGACATATTAGTTAATAAGATTTTTAAGGACTTAAGTGAATATTCATCAGCAAAACAAATATCAGAACTCTAGTCCTGATCTCACTGCTGCCCTGCCCATGCCATTAAATCATTGAATTACAGCACAGAATAGCCTATTCGTCCCTTGTGTCTGTGCTGATGCTGACTCTATAACTAAAGCTCGCTGTCCTGTTTTAAACTCGACAAAAGGTGCCAACCCTAAGCATTAGGAGCATGATCTGAAAATATCTGTTCTGATTGGAATCATTTGGAGATTTTTCTTTATCCTTTTTTAACCCAACATTTAGAAACATATACTCAGAAAATAATTTTCTTCCTCCAGGCAAAATTACAAGTTATTCTTCAGTTTGACCAGATGCAACTTCTCATGCAAAAACCATAAATTGGCTATTATTAATCTTTACTAACCTACTACTCTTGTTTCTATTGTAACTGTATGGGCTTGAATAACCAGAAGGGATTATGCTTTGACACACTGGGGAATGTTTCCAAACTAGTTTCTATTCCCATACAAAGTCTTGATCCGCTCATACTAAATCCCTCTACACTCTGTTAACACAGCATGTTAATTTTTGGCCAGAACAATGATGATTGTAAAATATACCACACTATAACTAGTCATTTTATATCTATATATAGCACCTGTATTAAATGTCTGGAATTGCTATAATGGGGTATTAGGCAGTGAACACCATTAATTCGACTTTTGAGCACTCTATTAAACTCTCACTAAGTTTGCACTGCAAACTGCTGGATTGCTAGTCCATTAACTGTATGGTGAGGTCAATGATAAATCAGGGACCTCATGGACTGGGTCCCCAGTGGCTTTTCTCACAGACCATGGAACTATAGAAAGCTGAGAAAGGATGTCCAGGCAGATTGAGGTGTGGCACTGAGACAAGCAATTTGCAACCTCGGAAATCAACCCAAATCAACTTTTAAAAAGTTAATGACAGTTTAAAAAAATCATTTTAAAAGGCAGTGAGAAATAACCTCTAGTGGCTGCACACTTCCATCGGCAATGCTTACCCTTATATGTTTGCACGCACAATCCTCAATTGGGCATGGCTGACAATTAGCACATTTAGCGAGTGATAACCCCTGCCTGGTGATAAAAATGACGGGTTCCTCAAATGGAGCTTTCAAAGGCATGTGGGTCCCATTAGTAGCCTCCTAACCCCAAGGGAAGCCAGCAATCCTGTGGAAGTTGATGGGCCTGTCTTCCTGAAGTTAGATGGCTTAGTATCTGTCACCAGTCAAATGCAGGTCCTCACAGCTCTTTGGCTGATCTTGCAGAGGTCTCTAGTGTTTCAGTGGAAGAGACCAGTGCCATAGAAATTAAGGGCCATCGTCACCTCCGTTGGCACTGATAAAATGGCATGTGTTCCCTGCATACTCTTTGTGCGGAGAGATTGGTTCCATCTCGAGCCTTGGTGCCTCAGTAGCAGTCCTGCTCCATCTGTCCCTCATCCAGGTCATCCATAATAATCAGGAGACTGCCCAGTGGGCAGGCCATTACAATGCATTCACCTTCCTTACATGTAGAAATAGGTTGGGGCCCTGAAAGTAACTGCCTCAGATACTAGCACTTCCCTGGATGGAAAAGCTAGCAAGGGTAAACTGTCAAAAATGAGAGATTTAGGGAATAAAAAGACTTGGAACAATTTCCAGGCTGCTAGGGTGAGGCTCCAAAACTGTAATGGCCCCTTTGTTACCATACCAGGCTGAGAATCATGTGTTGGCCATAAATCACTTCATTACCAGGTCACCCATACCATTATTTTTCAGTCTAATAGGCTGTGGCATTAATCCAGCAAATCTCCAGTAACTACAATGGAGAGCTAAGAGGTGGGAATGGACTTTTATTGCCTTTGACAAGACTAATGGCACAGCGGCACAAATGGTTAGTCAATTTGCAGTGGTTTGGAATTCACGGCATATCTCAGTTGCTGAAATTTTTACAAATTAATAATGGTGAGCGCCGCTAATGCGTCATTCTTATGGTGCGACTTCATAGCAATTTCAGGCCCATTGATCCTGCTTCCTCCTTCTGAACAGTAATGATACATTGATATTCATTCAAGAATTTAGTTAGCAGAATCCAGTCAAAAGAATCAAATTCATCTTACTCCTGGATTTTTCTACTAGTTTTGTCACCTTTTTTTCAGAAAGTATTGACCCAAGCTAGGGCACCCTGCCAGGCCACCAGAGGTTTCCATACCTTGTCCAAGTGACCAATATTTATGCATGAGTTTAGACAGTGAATGTTGGTAGGCTGTTCCATTTTGGTTTGCCCCATGTTTGTTTATGGCCTCACAAGTGAACTTACTCAGTGGTTGACGGACAGTGATCAGAGTGGAAACCCTGGCTTATTCTTTAATTCCTCCTCCATCCCAAGTTCAAGTTCACCAGGTCCAATTTTAATGGCCCAACCACTACCTTGGCTGAGATGAGTTTATGCAGAATGCTCCTGGGATCAAATTGGAATCCATTCTGCTCTGAGGGGCTCAGTACGATGCTGATCAGTGCATGTAAACCCACTAAACCATCAAAGGAATTTGAGCCTTTTATGTCCATTTGTTTCCATATAATTGTGACTGCTAATAACGTAATTGTTTAAAAAAATTGTCACGTTTAAGGTATTGACTCTAAAGAATTGAATTAGTATCGGCAGAGATAAAATGATTGAGTGCTTTGGGTTAATTATTGCATCATTTAACAGTGTTTATTGATTCTTCCTCAAGGCATTGCGCTCATTACTTGCCCGGTCTAGATTCTACATTGCTATCATCAGCATTCAGAACTTTTTAAAAGTAATAAGATCGACCAAAATAGACAGGGAAAATACCAGAAAAAATATAGTTATCAGAAGCCCTGTCAGTAACTAGAATCTTTTTTAAAAGTGGTCCTAATAGTAAAACTTCCTCTTTTCATAGTGGTTCTATGTCAACAGATTCTCAGTAGAAAACTGGATACAGGTATGGAATTTCCAGATCAGGCCATATTGAATTTCCAATGAGCTGGGAAACTGTACAAATAGGACCTGCAATCCTTTAGCAAAGGTCAGAAGTGACTGTATGCATTTTGTCCAAGAATCTCAGTAACCATTTTACTATGTGGTGCTTCTCTCAGTATCCAGGCAGAAAGGACTCTTGGATTAAGCTGAGGTGAAGGAGGCCAGGGAAGGGGAGTGAGAGATGCAATAAAGGAAAGCAATAGAAGAGAAGGAAAATTAGAGAAATTAAGGAGCACAAGAGAAAGAGAAGCAAACAAGAACTGCAAAAATAATAGCCATAGAAAACCACAGCAAAAAGCAAAGAAGCTGTGTGAAAATAAACAGCAAATTATAAATGTTTCAAATAATCTGAGATTTTGAAAATGTTCCACACGCACAAAAAACAAATAAACTCTGGAAATAGATTCATAGTTCCCATACTTCCTTTGCTGGTTCATCCAGTCTTATGTACAAAGGAAAATGAATGTGGAAAAACACTGGGAAAATACAGGTTAAAAGTGATTGCCGTATAATGGTTTCATGCTGTGTTAGTGCCAAACTGAAAGTGCATTCCCTCCTTGCTACACTGCAGCAATTTATTAATCAACTCACACTGAATCCTACCTCCAAGACATCAGCAATCTAGTCACACAGCCGCTTGACTAAAACATTAACATATTAACTACTAATTATTTACCAGATGCCTTTAGCACATGTTGAGAGCATTCTGCATGAATGGATAATATACAGAAAAAGCCAACAATACTTAATAGCAAAGATTTTGTGCATCAACTTCATATTTTATAGTGGAAATCAAGAGATTTCTGAAAATCTCACTGAAGTACTTAATTTTCTCTGGCAAAAACAGCAGTGGAGGTCTGCAACATAAGCAATTGGCAATTCCAGATAAACAGGCATCTGATCCAACTCTGATTTTCAATGCAGCCCAGCACAACCAAGTCATCTGCTGTAGAGAATTCCTGATTCAATTATAGATTTCCAATGCAACTCACCATGGCCTATTTATCCAATCATTTCGAATCACTAATCCAAGTATTACAAACTCCTGATTCAGGGTTTAAAATTGCTGAATTATTTGTCTATTCAATCTCAGTGGCAGCTAACTGAATAGAGTCCCCTTATTGTTTAGCCGACAAACAGACACACATTTTAAAGTTCCACTTGCTTTTATGTAAGATATACCTTCGTTCCCACTGTACTGAAAATTGCACCACCTCTTACTCATCCTTACCCAGTACAGTATCTCGTAACTATGAACTGTTCACATCCCAACCTCACCCTTTCCTCCTACAGTGTGTAGACTTTAAATATACAAACTTTGTATTGGCTAACCACATTCCTGAGATAAAAACAAGAAATGCTGGATTCACTCAGCAGGTCACTCAGATGCTGCCAGACCTGCTGAGTGAATCCAGCATTTCTTGTTTTTGTTTCAGATTTCCAGCATCCGCAGTATTTTGCTTTTATTCCTGAGATATCTCATCTTCTCCGCTAACTCCTTTCAACCTTTGTGCTGTTGTACAATGATAACATGACTCCTCACTTACATTTCTCAATTTTAAAAAAAAAATCATGAAATATTTGCTGTGGATTAAGTTACTGGATGAATAATTTCATGGACTGTGGCACAAGGGTTTACAAAGTGACTCTTTTTCATGTGATTTATGGAAATCTTTGATCCAACTGTAATGTTTCTTGGTAAGCTAGTTACACATTTATCAGGTTATATTATAATCGCATTGCTTTGGGGGCATATGGGGTTAGGGAATCTACAATTCCTAATGTTTCCAGGTAATATATCAAAACAAAATTAGGAGGCAAAATAATTAATAGAGTAACAGAAGGTGAACAGTAGTGGAAGATGATGATGATGGTGATAAAGCAGAGGAAGATATCATTTTTCTTTGTCTTTGATCTTCCCCACATTTAGTATTTTATGTTACTTGTTTGGATTTTTCTTTGTTTCATTATTTTCAATTCTTCTGCATTTTGGTTATTTCTTTCTTGCTATTAGTGTGAGCTGTGTCTGCTCTTTCAGCTGGATATAATAGATCCCCTGGCACTATTTCAAAGAAGAGCAGGGGAGTCCTCCCTGGTGTCCTGGCCAATGTTTATCCCTCATCCAACATCACTAAAACAGGTTATCTGGTCATTATCACATTGCTGTTTGTGGGAGCTTGCTGTGTGCCGATTGATGGTTGTGACTACACTTCAAAATGTGTTTAATTTGCTGTGAAGTGCTTTGGGACATCTTGCAGTTGTGAAATCTGCTATATAAATACAAGGCCTCTTTCTCTTGCATGCTTCCTTATTTCTCTTCCTTATCCTAGGATTTAGAAGTACCAATTTTATGAATGGACACCAGGTGGATAGCCTCACCCAGCAGGAGTGCAAATTGGAAAATCACAGGCATACTGCCCAAGATTTCCCATCTCATGCCAGTGATTTCCCAATAGGCAGCCCTGGGGAGTGAGACTCTCCATTAGAAGTACACATTCATAAAATCAGTTCTTGGATGTTTGCCAAAATATTCTAATCTGGTAAGAGGTTGAGCGAAATTGAAGAAGATGGGTGCCACTGACCAATCAAGAATTGAAATTTGAGGGGTAATTCCACAAATTTGCTCTCTGAGGGCTGAATTTTAAGCACCCCTTGATGTCATGCTCTGGGGTGGGGGGGGGTGGAGGTGCCTGAAGATGGCTCTGGATGAGGTCCGCCATGGACCTTCGATGACAGCAGGGCCCGGCCCGATTCTCCCGGCGGTGGTGAGGCTCCGTGGCAGACCCCACCCCTGCCGCTGAGCAACGGGACCACAATTTGAATATTTAAATCAATAAAATTAATTAAAATATACTCACCCGTGATTTTGAGGGCCCATCATGATCATCGGCGTGGTGGCATTTCCGTGTCTTCGGAACCCCGTCCGGAGAAACAAGGCACGACACTGGTGGGGAGGGGGGAGGAGGTAAATTTATCAGTGCGGAGGGACGGGGAACAGGGTCAAATAAACGTCATGGGTGTAGGGGATGGTGGGAAGGGTTGTACTTTAAACTTGTGCAGTTTGGGAGGGGGAATTCAGATGTTAAATGTAAGGGTTTTGGGGAGGGAAGAGAAAATAATTAATGAATTGTTATTGGGTGCATGGGAAAGGGGCATTGGAACTTTATTTAATTCTGGGGGGGGGGATAGCTCTTTAAAAATTTAAATACCCCAGCAGGGCTATCTGCCCTTCAAAAATGGCGCCAGTGCCTGTGCACAGGCAGCTGACAGCATTGCTGGGGATGGACAGCCCGCCACCTCCATGTGGTTTGGGGGGGTGGGCCGCCCCGACTATTTAAATGAGCCGCCACTGCGGGTCTTTGGCGTGTGGCCCGCACGAGTGTGCCGCCATTTTTTTAGCTTATCGCCGAGATCGGCAGCGAGCTCATAGAATCCAGCCCCTAGTGTTAGGTTTTCAATAAGGCTGATTGAACGCGGATGTCTGGTAAGCACACCATACATGCAAAAGGATCTAAACATACTTACACAACTGCAACTGACCATGGCTGCTTGGGGATTCAAATATGTTACAGTAGCTAAGTCCTTTGCGAATCCAAATACTCATTACAGACTAACAGTTTTCAGACACTTTCCTTATTCCCTCTACATGATAATCCACACAATTCCATGTTACATAATTGTATACAAGTTAAAATACAACTCGACGTAAGGAGAATTTAATTGACTTATCAATCACTGTAGTTTTCCTTACTTAACAAACTCTTTCTTCATTGGGTTAACAAGTACAACTCCCATGCTTTGTTATCTTATCAATAGTTTCACTCTTGTTCCATACAGTTGCTGCAGGGTCAGCCCTGACCCTTTAGCTCGTGGATAATTTAAATTGACTTATATTTCCATGCTTAACTAGCAAAGGCTAAAGGTTAATAATACCACAATATAGAGAGAAATCAATTGCATTCTAACATGAGACTTCAGGGCAGTCTAATTAATCCTTTCCTTACATAAGCAAACACGGCTTCCTACCCCAAATGCAATCTCATAAAATTACCACTATAATCCATCCAAATCAAGTGTAATAAGGTTGTCTATGTTGCCCTCATGCCCTCTGTGGTTCAGGCTGTATCTATTCCAGTAAGAACTATGTTTATAGTCAATCCCTAATAATCCAATTATCACATTTGGATTTTTCTTCAATGGATAAATAGAACTGTGTGTTGCACTAATCAGAATGGAAAAATTCCAGCTTTCGTTATTCGTCGTGCTGAGCTGGCACATCTTAAAGAAACAAAAACGTACATATATTTATGTAATGAATTTCATCACCTCAGGATATCGTAAAGCACTTTACAGCCAGTGATGTACTTTTTTTTTTGAAATGTAATCACTGTTTTAAGGTCGAGAAAGGTGGCAGCCAACTGTGTGATCCTACAAATAGCGATAATGACATGACCAGATTGTACTATACTGATCTGTGTGCTGTTGGTATTAAATGAGGATAGTAGACTTTGGGTCAAAGTAACAGGAGTTTATTTACAGGGGTCTTGTCTCTAAGGTATCTACATGAACACTGAGCAACATGAGGCTCAGACTGTGATGGTACTTAAGGTCTATATACCTAATCTACCAAGCAACAGCTTATGTACATTATACTACTCAGATGATTTTTTTAAAAATGATATTAGTTGAGGAATAATTAAGGGTCAGGACATCTGGAGAACTCCACTGCTTGTCTTCAAAAAGTGCAATGGAATTTCTGTATCTAACTTGGAGAGGTGTAACATCTTACCTGAAAAACAGCACCTCCGATAGTACAGTGCTCCTGTAGTACTGCACCGAAGTGTCAACAACTTGCATTTATATAGTGCCTTTAACATAGTAAAACATCCCAAGGCACTTCGCAGGGCCATTATCAAACAAAATTTGACACCGAGCCACATAAGGAGCAGACCAGATTAGGGCAGATGATCAAACAGCTAGATTTAAGGAGTGGCTTGAAGGAGGAGAGAGAGGTACAGAGGTGGACAGGTTTAGAGACAGAATTCAAGCTTGGGGCCGAGGCAGCTGAAAGCACAGCCGCCAATGGTGGAGCAATTAAAATAGGGGAAGTGCAAGGGATCAGAATTGGAGGAGTACAGAGATCACAGAGAGTGGCAGCTACAGAGATTGGGAGTAAGTGGTTGAGGCCACGGAGGGAATTGAAAACAAGGATGACTATATTTATATTGAGGTGTGGCTGGACTGGGTGCCAGTATAGGTCAGCGTGTACAGTGGTGATCGGTAAATGGGACTTGGTGTGAGTTAGGATATATGCAGCCAAGTTTTGGATGAGCTCAAGTTTATAGAGATGGGAGGCTGGCCAAAAAAGCATTGGAATAATCAGATCTAGAGGTAACAAAAAGGTATGGATGAAGGTTTCAACAGCAGATGAGCTGAAGCAAGGGTGAAGTTGGGCGATGTTAACAATGGTGAAAGTAGGTAGGCTTGGTGCAAATATATGCTAGCTACTGCTCCAGTCTCTAGTGCAGCTTGAACCCACAACCTTCTGACCCAAAGGGAATAAACAGAAAACTATTGTAATGAGGAGGCCGTGCCATGTTTTTCTTTTAAGTTGGTTTGAAATGTGAAAAAACACTGCCAGTACTATGTTCACATCACTTAGAGAGTTTTTAGTGTTGCTTTTTCTATGAGCTGGCTGCAAATTAACAACAGCCATTTTTTGGGGGGAAAAAAGGTAGCCTTCTGTAGTGCCACTTAGTTTTCTTCTGACTGAAAATGGTTGCATTCTTTGTTTTCAAGGAGATCAATATATTTTGTTGGTATAAGTTTGGTCAATCTCATTTCACACATCCTGAAGTCTCTGTTACTGTCCCTCCTGCTATAAGTCAGTGAATGGTCAGTATATCCAGCCACACCCTTGGCATTATGCACAATTAAAGCTGGTGCTATACCAACATGACCAATAAAACAAAAGTGCAATATCCAGGAAATATAGGAATGCCCTCAGGAAAGAAACCATCAAGCCAGTAGGAGGTTGAAGGGTTTGGGACCAGTACACGGTGTGCGAATTCAACATGCTATTTGAATATCTTGTTTATTTCAGACATATCATTCATAAAATATTATCGTATAATCTCCTTTGAATTCAAACACAATGTAATCACGTTGGCGGCCAAAATGTTCCCCTTTATCTGATCACTCCCATTAAATAAACAGTATTAGAAGAACAAGTGCTAATCTACAGCAGGAATATGTGCAGGAATTCAAGCTACAACCCCAGCTCTAATGTCACACTTTTGCTAGGGGATAAAAGGATGTTAACCAGACTGACTGATCTCCTTAGGAATCAGTCTGTGGTATGGCATCAATGGGTAGTCAGAGTACCTCACTAGTAATTTTCGCCACACATAATCTCTATTAAAAACCTGATAAACTCAGCCCTTATTGCAAAGGGTCATTCTATGGTCATGCAACGTGCGGACAGGAGTGTTCAATATGTAACATCCAATACAATGCACATTATTATTTCTGCTTCTTCAGTATTAGTGATCCTTTATAGCTTTATTGGCACTTATGAACTAAATTACACAACACTGATGCTTACTAAAATCCAAGAACAAGCAGAATAACCCACTAACAACATTGGGCTTTGCCCTTTATTTCATTAATAATAACTGGAAACTCAAATCTATTCCATTTCTAAGTGAATCTCACCATATGAAGTAGACTGTCAATCGTTAGGAAATAATGTTGCAAACCAGGAATGCTTAGAAACCAAGTGGTGATCTTTTGGGTATTTTCAGAACTGATGTGCAGATATAGTCACTATATCAAAACATGACCGGAATTTTACACCCCCAATAGAGCAGGCTGGTTGCAGGGGGTGGGGTGGGGGGTGGCCGTATAATGGCTTTGGGGGGGCCTTCCCAAACCGTTACCGCCTCTGCTGCCCATTTACTTGGAGCAGTGGTGACGAGAAACGGCCTGCCCGCCCCAGGCCAATCAAGGCCCGTAAGTGGTCAATTATCTGCCACTCAAGGGCCTCCGCCCACCGCAATGGGAATTTTACATTTGGCTGATGGACGGCTGAGGCCTCAGAAAACCCACCTGATAAAACTAGGTGGCCTTCTTGCGGGCTGGGGGGGGTGGCCTCCTGAAAGGGCACCCGTGCCCCACGGAGGGCCACCCTCGAAGCTCCAACTGCCTCCAATGCACAATATGCCCCCCATCCTCCTAACTGAAACCCCCCCCACCTTGCCTTGCCGGGGCCTGTCCAATTGGCCCTGGCGAGGCCCTAAAAACCTACCTCTTTTCCAGGGGCATCTGTCATCTTCCTCCTGCAGCTAGGTGTAGTCCCAGTTGTGGCCACCAGTCCTGCTGATTGGCCGGCAGCTCCATTAGGTGGGACTTCCTGCCTCAGTGAGGTGCAAGTCCCACCCAAGACCAATTAAGGGCCCGGGGACCGTAAAATCCAGTCTGGATCTCCAGGCTCGGCGGAGGTGGGATAACCACTGACTTTTCGGCCAGTGGATGGGTCCCGACTACCCACTGTAAAATTACGGTCCATGTTTTAATAGATTAAGCACACAAATACCTAACTACAGGCTGAGGACTTAAAATAAGATGTGTCTTTCAAATAAACCTTTATCATTGGAGATAATAATCTCCTTACTATCTGATGGAAACACAAATCAGTGTGACCTCTTTTTCTCTCTCTCTCCCACCCCCAACCCCAGCAGGTGGTAACAGCTATGAAGAAACTTGACTCCCTTTCATCTACTCCTTCTACTGGTCTCCTTTTATTATCTTTAGGTGCCATTGTATCAATGTAACCTAATTACACAATACTGAGGAATGTAATGCTGTAATCAGCCGTATTTCAATCTATTATAACCTATGCTAATTGCATCTCCTACTCAAAGTCTCTCGCACACAAATCTAATCTTGCCAGTGCTATAAATAAAACAAATTCTCCACCAGCCACTTTTCCTTCAATGATTGCTAAGCGTGCGCAGTTTGTAGCCATTTCCCTTTGGTTAAAACATCAGATTGTACTTTCTCTCCAAACTGAAGAGAAGACTGGGTATACTGAATGAAGTGGTTAAAGTCATAAATCACTTCAGTAGAGCAGGCTCGAGGGGCTGAGTGGCCTATTCCTGCTCCTAATTTGTATTTTCATATGTATATTCGTATATCCTGGCAGTGTATGTACCTTGGTATGTACCTTGGTATGTACCTAAGTCCTTTATTGAGGACAATTCGCTTGTTTGTGACTAGCAAGAGAGAGGAAGCAACACATAGAATGAGAGCTGCTAGTATATAATGAGAGAGACAGACAGACAGTAACTTGTCTAATGAGAGCTGTTAGTGAATGAAGGGAAAATAAACATGAGGAAGTTGCATTTCCTGGCTGTTTTCCATACATGTGGTGCATAATGTGGGAAATTCCTTTTTGGCAGGAAAATGGGGCAGAAGCCATCTACCAGTTTTCTATTATTAAATTGCTCCCCAATCTCTGGAATTCCCTGCCACTTTCTGGCCCTTCCATGACCCACCTGCTGAATCCCAAGTGCCATTATTTAAATAAATTACAATGAGGTTCTGCAGCGTTTCTGCACCCAAGTCTTTTGCTTTTATACTCCTGACACAGCCAAGGTAATACCAAGTGCCAAGGTACATACACTGCCAGGATATACGAATATACATATGAAAATACAAATTAGGAGCAGGAATAGGCCACTCAGCCCCTCGAGCCTGCTCTACTGAAGTGATTTATGACTTTAACCCCTTATATGGACTAAACCAAATCCTTTAATTAAGTTCAAACCAGACAAACTCTTATAGACACTTATTTGGGTCCAAAGAATTGAACTAGTTTTCCCTCAAAGAAAGAAAACTAACAGAGAATATTACCATCTTTCAGATAGCCTATTTTTAAAAATAATTATGGCTAAGTCAAAAGTATCCCCGATATTATAAGGGTCTGGGAAACTCTCTTCAATACGTATTTCTACACTTAAAGGGACACAGAGAGGTGGTTCTTGTAGTTGTATACAGAATGCTACATGAGACGATGTATTAACTTTTTTATATTTATTAAAGAATTTAACATGCAATACACTTTTAAGTGGATAAGTATACTACAATATCAAAGATTACTAAGAGATGTAAAACATAATCTTATTTCTAAAATAGAATCCAAAAGTTCAACCTTGACAATGTTAGAGCAAAATATCTTAGAATATCCATCAAAATTCAAAGTAAACTGTTACCTTAAATTCACCAAGTAAGCCTCCTGCTTAACAAGACAAAACACGCTTGGTTAAGAGCAGAATTCTCTTGTCATGCAGTCAGACATTCTTACCATAGATTGAGAAGCATTGATGAGGAATTTCAATACCTCTGATTTTTCGATTAAAAACTCTCATGTTTGTACTGTTTCTAATCTATTAACTCATCTTCTGGAATGTAGGTGTTACCTTTTTGTGTGTGTGTGTTTTCCCACTTTCATTATCCATATATGGTAATATCATTAGCTACTTATTCCCAATTAATTATCTGCTGAGAATTCCCTTCTGATGAAGTTGTGAGCTTTTATCTGGTCAAAATGTTTGTAGTGTTTTATAGTAACTCTGAGACTTAACTTTATAGATGTGTTTTATACTTAAAAGATTTTTAATTAAATTGTACAGTAACTGTTTTTTCCTTTTTGGGTTAAATTGGGTTTACGTGACATCTGTTTTTGTAGGTAACATTCCATTTTGTGATTGATCATCTGTGATGGTTCTTTGATGGTACCTTGTACCATCTCCTTAGTCAGTCTGTCTATATCATTAACATTATCAACTAATTAGGATTATAGTTATCAGTACAGACCAGGTATAGCCTGTCTTATTTAACTTAAAAGATGTTTCTGGTACACATTCCATTGTAACAGGGATGTTCATGGATTTTTAACTCTGCCCTTAAAGGGAATTTTATTGAGTCTTGAAACCTGACCATTTATTCAATCCTTAATTCGAAAAGGTATGATGTATTAATTCTAGCTAAATTCTACCTAATTAAGCCTATTATACGTATATATCATCACACCGCCATTCAATAAGATCATGGCTGATCTGATTGTAACCTTGACTCCACATTTCCGCCACTGCCTTTTGAGGAAGAGAGTTTCAAAGCCTCATGACCCTCTGAGAGAAAAAATTTCTCCTCATCTGTCTTAAATGGATGACCCTTATTTTTAAACAATGACCCCTAGTTCGAGATTCGCTCACAAGAGGAAACATCCTTTCCACATCCTCCCTGTCAAGGTCCCTCAGGATATTGTGTTTCAATCAAGTCGCCTCTTACTCTTCTAAACTCCAGCGGATACAAGCCTAGCCTGTCCAACTTTTCCTCATAAGACAACCTGCACATTCTAGGCATTAGTCTAGTAAACCTTCTCTGAACTGCTTCCAATGCATTACATCCTTCCTTAAATAAGGAGACCAATACTGTACACAGTCCTCCAGATGTGGTCTCACCAATGTCCTGGACAACTGAAGCATAACCTCCCTACATTTGTATTCAATTCCCCTCGCAATAAACAATAACATTCTATTTGCTATTAGGAGCAACTGATGTAGGCGGCAGTCGAGAGTTTCTGAGCCTAAAAAGCGTAGAGAGTTTTACCAGGGATTTCTGCAGCTGGGAAAAAATTTTTGCAGCATTTTTTTTTGGGTTGCCATTCTGTCTATATAGACCTGGGCTTGCTTCTTCACTGTTTCTGACAGGGTGAGAACTCTGGCGGATTTGTACATGATTACATTCCATACTTAGGTCGACATATTGGATTCCTGGGGCAGGATTTTGCTCTTTGCATCAGGACGCCAACCCTGGGGTCAAATGAGGATCACAACCTCAACTATGGAGGAAATAGTCACCTGGCAGTGATTTTTTTTCCCCAAATTGGCCAATTAGTGACCAGAGGATGGGCTTGCCATCCAATTAAGGATGGTAGGCAGGCTCTTGAAGCTGGAGGGCCAATAAGAGGCCCTCCAGCCTGGAAGGAGATTAAACCAGCAGTTCAGGTAAGAGAGAGAGGGTACCTCCATTTTGACGTGCCCTCTCTCCAACTTTTTAGACTTTTAAATGTAAAAATGCCCTCAACAGCCGAGCCACCATTGTGAAGAGGGAGCCTCACCCCACCTCCAAGCAAATGGCCTGGGGTCAGGATGGTGCTGGCAAACTGGCACGCCGGCCAGCAACACAAATTTCTGTGCCCGCCCATCTCCGTGCTCACCCCAATATGGGGCTAAAAATCCTGCCCCTAATGTCACTTCAGTGGGAAATCCACCAGAAGTGTTGATAGAATAAGTCCCCAATCTCCCCTTCCCTGCCACCCAGTTGAGTAACATTGGAGGAACTTCAGAAGAGCAAAAACCACTTCAATCTCTTAAACAATATAGGGGAAAAAATCCCTTAAACCCCTACTGATAAAATGTCATTACTCATAATATATTTTAAAATTTATAAAATAGATCCTAAAAATGAAATAACTTGCTTATTTCCAATTGTAAGGTATTTATTTAGCAAATCAAGAAACATTACATCAGAACTTAGTATTTTCCCCCAAAGAAGCTTTTATATTCTCAAAGAATTACATTAACATATATATGTCATAAAGTCATGCACATATTGATTGCTTGTGGGCAGACTTGGTATTTAAAGGAAAAAGCTGATAAAAGGGAGCAGTCAAACATTGTAAGAGGCTGTGCCTCTAGATACTTGTAACTTCGCAGCAAGTACCATGAATGGTTTATATGGTTTCCTGCTCACGTCACATCCCAAGGTTTGTTTCTCATTTGAACCAACTCAAAGGGATGAAAGGCTGAGCTAATGTGGTGTGTCAGCTGTGGTTCAGTTGATTGCACTCTTGTCTCTGAGTCACAAAGTTGTGGGTTCAAGTTCCACTCCAGGACTCCAGTGTAGTACCTAGGGAGTGTTGCACTCTCAGAGATGCTGTCTTTTGGGTGAGACATCAGGTTGACATAAAAGATTCCACGGCACTATTTCGAAGAAGAGTATGGGGAGTTCTCCCCAGTGTCCTGGCCAATATTTATCCCTCAATCAACATCACAAAAACAGATTATCTGGTCATGATCAAATTACTGTTTGAGGGAACTTATGCGCAAATTGGCTGCCAAGTTTCCTACATTACAAGTGACCACAATTCAAAAGTACCTCATTGCCTTTAAAATGCTTTGGGACATCCTGGTGGTTGTGAAAGGCACGAAAGAAATGCAAATCTTTTTTTTAAGTCCAGGGCCCTCTGTTCCCAGTCCAGCTATATTGTGAGCATTATTATTGCCTAGTCTGTACTGTACTTTAAGATTCTAGATAATGTCACTGACATTTATGTGTATTCTGCTCAAGGGTAGAATTATTATCTTGTACATATCTATCTAGTAGTTTAAATAACTAAAAGAAATGTGAAAATGTTTGAGTTACTCAGTAGCTCACACTCATTATTGTACACGCAACTGATTCCAGCCAACGTTCAGAGAAGACATTGAATAGACGCAAGGAGCTTCCCCACTGGGCACAGATGAGTCATACAGGGCTGTCCTATGTACCACTTGCAGTTTTGTTGGTTATTTATTTCACTTTGGTTTGTGGGTGCTTGCTGTGTGCCAATTGGCTGCTGTGTTTCCCTACAATACAATAGTGTTTAAACGACAGTACTTCCTTGACTGTGACGTGCTTTGGGACGTCCTAAAATTGTGACATGCAATACACAATTTAGATTTTTTGATTTAGAGATACAGCACTGAAACAGGCCCTTCGGCCCATCGAGTCTGTGCCGACCATTAACCACCCATTTATACTAATCCTACACTAATCCCATATTCCTACCACATCCCCACCTGTCCCTATATTTCCCTACCACCTACCTATACTAGGGGCAATTTATAATGGCCAATTTACCTATCAACCTGCAAGTCTTTTGGCTGTGGGAGGAAACCCACGCAGACACAGGGAGAACTTGCAAACTTCACACAGGCAGTACCCAGAACTGAACCCGGGTCGCTGGAGCTATGAGGCTGCGGTGCTAACCACTGTGCCACTGTGCCGCCCTACAAATGCAAATTTCTTACCTTGTAGCTGAATTGAGAAGTGTGGGTGCAAGTGACCTTTTCTGATTGTGTGGACAGTGAGGAGGAACCAAGACAGGAAATTATTATTTTTTTTTTTAAAAAGTACCTCTTCTTGTACTGCAGTGCTAGCTAATACAGAAATATCATAGCTTCTGATAGAAATCTATTTAAGGCATACAGGCAGGATGATGGAGTCTAACCTCTGCATTTGCATCTATGATTTCAGTAAAGCCTGCCTTCCCATATCATGAGGGGACCTTTCCCGTTCAAAACACCCTTTCCCTTTACTTTTCCTGCATCTTGTTCTGCTTTTCCAAAATAAAATTCCAAAATAATAAAACTGACTTTGTGTCTTTCTTTGTGGTTTGTCACTCATGTACATGCTTATTTTATGGAATAATTTAGAACTTACTGTTCACTCTTGTGTAGCTTTTCCCTTCAGTCTCCTTCCTGCTATTTTCCTCCTCTAACTTAATTTTCTTGCTTATTTTTTGCTTACTGCTGTTTCTCTTGTACTTTTTTCATTTATTTTCAATGTGTCTTTCACTCTCCTTTCTTTCCATTCTTTTATAGCTCTTCTCTCTCATCCCATATGTTCGGAGTCCCTGCCACCCCAGACATCAAGCTAAGCAATGCACAACAAAAATGGGCTGGACAAATTCTCTTAAAGTTATGCAATCTTCTTTAAAAACGGCATTTGCATAATTCCTTAGGGATGGAAATCCAATAAATTATGGGGACCTCGGCAAATCCAGACTTGCATCTATTGCCCAACTATCAACTGGGAATCCAATGGAAAATGGTAATATTCACAACAATGAGAACGCTGCAAAGAATCTGTTGCAGTGCTCGCCAATAACTGTGCCTGAGAAGCAGTAACACTTAATCTACACTTTTTCCCCCCCACCTGCTTATCTGGGGAATGAATCGGTGCCCGAGTAATGTTCCCACTTAAACAGCTGTCCTCCTCAGCAGGGTGACCATTAATTGGCGTGTACTGTACTGATAACTGTGGTGCTGGCTGCAGGCAGCTATTGTATAGATTGCGCAGTGGAATATAGAATGCACTTAGGAACTGAGAAACTTTCTGTGGAAACCACTGTGGATTTACAAGTTAGAAACACTTCATAAAATGAAGGAGCACATAAAAGCAAGTCACTCTTTAGGGTATGAGCCAAGTCTGGAAATGAAAATAGCTTCTTGGTGTTGCTGAAATGTGATTTGTATATTTTGCTTGTGACATGAAGTAGCTTAAGAACTGAATCTGGATCTGCTTAATGTCGATAATCTAGTCCAGGCGCACTGACAAGGAACACAAAAGTCCGAGTGTATCAAGCCTGTGTCCTCAGTACCTTGCTCTATGGCAGCAAGGCCTGGACAACGTATATCAGCGAAGAGCGATGTCTCAACTCATTCCATCTTCGCTGCCTCCGGAGAATCCTTGGCATCAGATGGCAGGACCGTATCTCCAACACAGAAGTCCTCGAGGCGGCCAACGTCCCCAGCTTATACACACTACTGAGTCAGCAGCGCTTGAGATGGCTTGGCCATGTGAGCCGCATGGAAGATGGCAGGATCCCCAAAGACACATTGTACAGCGAGCTCATCGCTGGTACCAGACCCACCGGCCATCCATGTCTCCGCTTTAAAGACGTCTGCAAACACGATGTGAAGTCCTGTGACATTGATCACAAGTCATGGGAGTCAGTTGCCAGCGATCGCCAAAGCTGGCGGGCAGCCATAAAGGCAGGGCTAAAGTGTGGCGAGTCGAAGAGACTTAGCAGTTGGCAGGAAAAAAGACAGAAGCGCAAGGGGAGAGCCAACTGTGTAACAGCCCCGACAAACAATTTCTTCTGCAGCACCTGTGGAAGAGTCTGTCACTCTAATATTGGCCTTTATAGCCACTCCAGGCGCTGCTCCACAAACCACTGACCACCTCCAGGCGCTTACCCATTGTCTCTCGAGATAAGGAGGCCGAAGAAGAAGAAGAAGAAGTCCAAATTGCAGGAAAGGTGCGAATAATAATTCTAAGAGACTTGGCTTTCAATCATAGTGTAATGAAGTTTCATACCTCCTGTTCATTCCAAAATTTATCTGCTAGTCTGATTAAACTAAAACCAATTGACTTACCATCTTTAACTAAATCTTTGCAGCAGCATTAAGATTAATTTTGCCCTGCCAGTCCCCTAGCCATTTTATATTTTTGCCTCTTTACTGATCTTTCACTGAGGCTATTCATTGTCAGTTTCTTGGTGGACTGGTTTGAATTTAGTTCTCAACTCAGTTAAATTATTAACCATTATTATTTTACACGTAATTGCCTAACTTTATGGATGAATGCCATGAGCTCTGTCAACACTTAGTGAGAAATCTAAATGTAACCATTAATGCTGGAAATTTCTGACATCTGTTGTATCGCAAATTTATAAAACCAAACTGCAAACAACATCTGACTAGATTGTCAACCAGTTTCTGTGATTTGTAAACATCATGCAGACAAAAATGGTATTTTCTTTTGGTAGATTTATATGATTAGTCTATTCATTTTCAGAATTTGTAAGTTTGGTTAAGTGGTAACTCTCTTTCCTGAGTCAGAAAGTTGTGATTCAAAACCCTCCCACTTCAAGATTTGATCATTATAAGAGAAGCTTGCACTCCAGTGCAGGACTGAGGGAGTGCTACTTTGTCAGAGGTGTTGTCTTTTTATGCAATATGTTAAACCAAGGACCAGATAAACAGAGGGAATTTTTTTAAAACTGAAATTTAAAAGGGATATTTAAAAGGAATATTAAGAATAATCAATCTTAAAAGTGTAGCAGGGAGGTGAGAAAAGAGATTGGAGGGACTACAAGAGGATATGAGAAAAAGTAAAAGAGTAATTTAAATAGTGTGTCGGTCTACACGGGATGAAGGAGAGAGTTTAATTCTGGAGGATAAAGATACTGGATAAATATTTAGCATTTCCTTTCACAAATGATGATGAAAGTGGTGTACTGCAGGCGGCTATATTAAAGATAACTGTAGAAAAGGCATTGGTTCTGAAAAAAATAAGCAGAACTTGGGTTGTATAAGTCACCAGGCCCTGATTGTTTGCTCTCCAGCCCAAGAGGAGTTAGCACTCTGGCCATAATTTTTCAAACCACTATTTCTTAATCCTCAAATATGCAAGTTGTGCTGTTCAGCTGGAGAGTAGCCAATGTAAGAACTCTGTTCAAGTAGGAAGCGAAGGATAAAGTGAGTAACTACAGAGCAGTAAAACTGACGTTGTTTGCGGGCAAACTCTTAGAATCATAAATTGAGGGAAAAATGGTCAGCATTTAGAAAAGCATGAGGTAACCAAGATTAGCCTGTATGGATTTGTTAAAGGCAAGTCTTGTTTTACAAATTTAATAAAATTTCTTTCAAGAGGTAACCAATTGCATAAAGGGAATGCTATAGATGTAATGTATATGGATTTTCAGAAGATGTTCAATAATTGCTTCATGAGGCATAGAAGAAAAATTCAGGCACATGGTGTAAAAGAAGATATAGCATTGATAGAAGGTTGGTTGACAAATAGAAAGCAAAGAGCCAGGGTAAATTGGTGTTGCTTGGACTGAGAAAGCCTGGAAATGGTGTAATGTAGGCATCATGCTGCATCCTGCTACTGTTCTTAGACCTGGATTATTTAGGTATAGGGAGCACAGCCTTCAAATATTGCTGGTGACATAAAAGTGGGGGCATTGGCAAACAACAAGGAGGATTGCTAGATACTTCAGGAAGACATAGACAGATTAGTGGAATTGATAGACAGGCAATAGATCCAATTTAATGTGGATAAATGTGAGGTAATAAATTTCTGAGTGACGAAGCCAGAAATGGGAATTTTCTCCACAATGGAAAGACAAGTAAGGATGTGAATAAAGACAGATACCTAGGGCTGAATTTTCATTTCGGGGGCAGGAAACAGGAACCGAAACTGTTTCCGGGTTCTGATCCCGCTCCCAGGGGAATCAGTCACTGACCTGGAATTTGACCAGGGCGCCCCCTTAATTGGCATGGAGACAGGCTCCCTGTCTAATTATAGGAGCACCCAGTTGCAGTAAAAAGTATGTTACTGAGATGGTGCTTCAACAAGAAGGTGGCCCTCTGAGCCACTTTTTAAAAATGTACTTAAAAATACAGAAAGCAGCCAAGTCACCACTGTTGGCTGGGGTGGGGGGAGTGAGGGAATCCCCTCTACAGAGCAGCCTTTGGCTGTACCCCCACCCAGGCAGGCAGGGGGACACTAGAGGCCTGCCTGGAGTTGTTGGGTCGGGAAACTGGAGGCCACTTAATCCCTGCTTAGCAAAGCTCTTAGCCTCGTGAGGACACGGAGTCTAAAGCCTGACTACCCGACCCAAACCCAACTACATGTGTCAGGTTCCGGTCGGGTCCAAATTCCGAGTCCAGCATTCGGGGTCGGGTTGGATCGGGCTGGACACTGCTTCTGGGAAGTCACAGGATCAGGCTTACCCATGATTCCCCACAACTCCATCTGCAGGGATAGCCTGCTGCCGGAACGGATGAAGGAGATTCATGTCATGTCGGGCGCGAAAAATAATTAAACGGCTCGGGTCGGGTTTGAGTTGGTTGTGGTCGGGTTGGGCCCGGGTCGGGTTTTAATTTTATACCCGAGCCAGTCTTCCTGGGCCTCGAACAAAATGGCAAGCATCAGGAACAGGATCGGGAAGCCGACATGCCAGCCCGCCTCGTAACGTTTGGGCCCCGTCTGCCTCCTTTCTGAACTTTGGCAGGGCCTGAAATATTTAATTCTTGATGCATGCATGCAGGTATAAAAAAAAAGTCAGTAAAATCTCGGATTTTATAAATCGAAGCACAAAACAGATGAGTAAAGATGTAATGATAAATTTGCAATAAACATCACTTGGGCCACAGTTAGTTTTGTTTGCACCATTAAAGCCATAGAGTCTCAAAGCATTTGAGTGTCAGCCGTGGGTCAGTTGGTAGCACTCTGAGTTACAAGGTTTTGGGTTCAAGTTCCACTCGAGGGCTTGAGCACAAAAGTCAAGGCTGACACTCCAGCGCTATACTGAGGGAGTGCTGCACTGTCAGAGGTGCCGTCTTTCCAATGCAACGTTAAACTGAGTTCCCGTCTGCCTACATTGGTGGATGTAAAAGATCCCATAGCACTATTTTGAAGAAGAGCATGAGGTGTTAACCCTGGTGTCCCTGACCAATATTTATCCCTCAATCAACATCCCAAAAAAAAGGATATCTGATCATTACCATATGGCTGTTTGTGGGAGCTTGCTGTGTGCAAATTGGCTGCCGCATTTCCTACATTACAACAGTGATTACACTTCAAAAGTGCTTCATTGACTGTAAACTATGCTGAGATGTTCGGTGGTCGTGAAAAGTGCTATCTATATATGCAAGTTTTTTTTTCTTTTTAGAGAGAAAGTCCAGCATAGAATCACCAGAATGATGCCAAGGAAGGGGAACTGTAGTTTTGAGGAGAGACTCAAAACTATTTCTACTGGAGTAGAGGAGATTTAATTGAGGTCTTTAAAATTGTGAAAGGTTTTGATAGGGGAAAAAATTATTTCCTCTGGTTGGGGAGTCAGAGGCAGTGTGTTGTCAAATCAAAATTGTCAATAAGAGAGTGAGGAATGAAGTTAAGCGAATATAGGCCCATTCTACTCAATCTCTCCTCATAGGACAACCCTCTCATTTCATAAATCAATCTAGTGAACCTTTGTTGCCCTCCCTCAAAGGCAAGTATAGCCTTCCTTATATAAAGAGACCAAAACAAGACACAGTACTCCAGGTATGGTCGCACCAATGCCCTATAAAATTGCAGCATGATTTCCTTCCTCCTATACTCCAAAGGCCTTGTAATAAAGGCCATACCATTTGCATCCCCTTCATGGTACTTCTTCTTCTTTGGCCTCCTTGTCTTGAGAGACAATGGGTAAGCGCCTGGAGGTGGTCAGTGATTTGTGCAGCAGTGCTTGGAGTGGCTATAAAAGCCAATTCTAGAGTGACAGACTCTTCCACAGGTGCTGCAAATAAAATTGGTTGTCGGGGCTGTTACACAGTTGGCTCTCCCCTTGCGCTTTTGTCTTTTTTCCTGCCAACTGCTAAGTGTCTTCGACTCGCCACGCTTTAGCCCCGCCTTTGTGGTTGCCCGCCTGCTCTGGCAATCGCTGGCAACTGACTCCCACCACTTTTGGTCAATGTCACAGGATTTCATGTCACGTTTGCAGACGTCTTTAAAGTGGAGCCATGGACAGCCGGTGGGTCTGGTACCAGTGACGAGCTCGCTATACAATGTGTCCTTGGGGATCCTGCCATCTTCCATGCGGCTCACATGGCCAAGCCATCTCAGGCGCCGCTGGCTTGGTAGGGTGTATATGCTGGGGATGTTGGCCGCCTCGAGGACTTCTGCGTTGGAGATACGGTCCTGCCACCTGATGCCAAGGATTCTCCAGAGACAGCGAAGATGGAATGAATTAAGACATCGCTCTTGGCTGACGTACGTTGTCCAGGCCTCGCTGCCGTAGAGCAAGGTACTGAGGACACAGGCTTGATACACTTGGACTTTTGTGTTCTGTGTCAGTGCGCCATTTTCCCACACTCTCTTGGCCAGTCTGGACATAGCAGAGGAAGCCTTTCCCATGCGCTTGTTTAATTCTGCATCGAGAGACAGGTTACTGGTGATAGTTGAGCCTAGGTAGGTAAACTCTTGAACCTCTTCCAGAGTGTGGTCGCCGATATTGATAGATGGGGCATTTCTGACATCCTGTCCCATGATGTTCGTTTTCTTGAGGCTGATGGTTAGGCCCCTTCATGTTACTACTCGGATGTGAAGAATGGCCAGTAGGATGAGGTACTGAAGGATGGTCAGTAACCATAAAAATGTATCCCTGTTTGAATTGGTGTTTTCACAAAAAATGAAAGTTAAAATAAAAAAATGGGAAGGTGAATAAAATTTGTTGACAGCATGAATAGTTCTTTAATAACAGCGTGAATAGTTATTAAATAGCCCATAACCCTAAGTATCTGTTCACCTGTAAAATTACTGACAGTGAGAAATGTGTGCATACCATGGGCAAAGGGAATTAGCAAGCATGGGCAGAAAGAAACCAGGAAAAAAAACAATAAATAGGCTGGCTGGTGTGGGAATTGGAAATGGTACAGTGCAGTAATCTTCTCAGGTTGGTGTTAAAACACATTAGCCTGGGAATTATTGCTAGCTGTGTCTTTGTATGTTCATCTAACAGATCCCTTTCTCCATTGTTCAACAGAGGCGCCAATCACTGACAGCCCTTCTGAAAATAAGAAATCACTTAAGGATGATATGAGTTTGAAGATCATGTATTTGGCCCCAAAAGGTGACATTTCAGCAGCTTTGTACAGGGAGACTGAGCTATTTCATCACCCTGATGCTGTGATTGAAAGTATTTCTGCCCCTCAGTACATCAGGGCAGGGAATATGGGTCTTTTAGTTCACCAAGATGAACCAATATTCTAGCACTTCAATGCACAAAGATGACCCTTGATGCAATGAAACAGGCATTCCAGGACTTTGGGTCACTTAGGTCTAGACATTCAGCCCCTGACATTAAGTAACATGATGTGGTAGAAAGAGTGCACATATTATGAAAGCTGAAAAGGACATTCAGTACTCAAAATGATTAAATAAACATAGAGAATAATCAGGATCATTGAGATTTCAGTGAAGATATTGGGACAAAATATAAAGAGGCCTATAATTTCTGCTGTTTACTGTGTTTAGTGAAAAGGTTGCAGTGTTAACAGGTGTCATGATGAGTTTAACATAAATGCCAGCAGAATAGCCTCATTTAGCACTGCACTAGTTATCCTACCCCGTCAAACATGGTTAACAAATGTTAGTGAAACAGTTTGTCAAACAAAAAGTCAATTTGTGCTATTAAAGCTCTGAAAAGTGAATGGCACAGATTTTGCTGCTAAAATAATGGCAAGTTTAATGGTGCTCACCGATATTTAATTGGCAGCAACTTGTGTTGAGGAAGAAATACCCTTTAAATTGAGAATTGTTACAAGTTTCAGGATTGTTTCCAATTTGACCTGTCCAAAAGTAAGAAAAAATAGAAATTGCATTTGTGTCATGCTTTTCACAACCTCCAGATATTCCAAAACACTTCACAGACAATTGCTGTAACATAGGGAAACTCAACAGCCAATTTGCACACAAAATCAAACAAAACTTCCAATGCTATATATTTGAAACCTTTAAGTGTGCAAATTCACTTAAAATCATATAAAATGTTCTTTAACAGATAAGTGGCCTTAAAAGGAATTCCTTTTAAAAAATATTTTTCTTTGCTGAATGTCAAACATTTTAAACTTTCATGGTCTGTTAGCAATGGAATCCTCAACAGCAGAGTTGGTGGCTTGAGAAAGGAATGACCTTTTGTGATCTTCAGGATAATGAATTACTCTTCAGGAACAGAACATCAGGTACTTTCAGGTGAAGTACAGCGTCAGCAAAATAAAGGACCCTTTACATTTTCCTATCAGTGTATTTCAACCTCAACTCCCCATCTGCACAAATGTGACCTATTAATTTCCAGCGTTGCCCATCACTGTGGCCTCTGAGTAAGATTGCAGAATGAGTATTAATTGAAGTGAATTCAAGGGCAATTTTGTGGCGTGGAGAACTGTTATTAGGAACCACACTGAGACTGTCCGAATACGATATATTAAGGAGCCTTAATAGTTCCTTTAAGCAGCCCTTTAATCACTCTGTCTGCATTTATACGAAGGTTGCAAACCAATTCTACGGCCTGATCTGAGGACAGCCGCATAAGGCTGGTTCCAGGATAGGGAATATGCCTCATTCATCAAAGACAAGTCAGTCTTACTTACAGTGATTTGTTGTGTTTAGAATATGCAGACGAAGAAAGAAGATTTGGTTGAACATTTTGTTTGGTGTGCATCACTTCATGACTGTGTGCAGCAATCTCAAATTGTCTTAAGACAAGTTTACTTGTATGTATATATCACTTGACATGGACTTTGTAAAAAATTCTCATATGTATCTGGATGTTACTCAAGCAATGTTGCCAGAAATTATTAATTCTGATAATCTTGGAATGTATGGGAATGGTTCACTTTCTCTGCAAATATCCTCTCTGAGTGGCCAGTTTGGGATGAAAAAATTATTTACAATTTTCTCCTGGATAAATTTGATACAGCTTTCCAACACAAACATATTGATGTCCCGCACTCCCTAACCTTGAGATTTCCTATTGTTACTGGAGAGAAGTAGCCAACCCAAGGTTTCATTCTTATATTGCACTGAGGTCATAAAGCATATTAGAAAAATAGCTGTAAATATTAGATGCCTTTCTTGTGAACACACCCTGACAGATGAGTTGAAGGGCATCTATATCCAGTGTTCAGGCTTCATTAATCATGGGCAAGACATTTCTAGTTTGAAAATACTTGAAGAAGCTTTTGATTGTAAATGGTTCTGCTTCCGAAAAATGTTTCAATACTTAATCCAGATTACGAACAGTAACATCATTTAAAAAGTACTTCATCGGTTGTGAAGAATGTGCTTTTGTTTTCTTTTTAATTACAGAACAGTTTTTTAAATTTAAACTCATAAAATGATTAATAATGAAAAAGCATTGGTCTGAGCATTGGTGGAATAGTTTCATTCTCAACCATGAGCTTGTTTCTGTTCAGAATTATACCGTTTTATTCTCCTCATTGCATTTAATTTCAAACTTTTGAAGAGATGTTTCAGAGCCTGGCACCAGTACATCTGGTTCATTATCACCAAATCAGAAAATACAAATCATATCACATGACTATACATCATTACTGCCAACAGAAAACTCAGTTTAAATAATTAAGTGGAAACTAAATTAAATCTAATCATATTCCTTTCTTCGATCCTTAATAAATGCTCTGAGTATATGCAAGGCCATACTAAGAGACCCAAAGTATCAAAGCAGTCATCTGCAAATTCGAGGCAATCAGAGAGTACGATGGCCCAAGGAAATATGTATCTGTGTGTAAACTCTTGAAATTGCAATCTAAAAAAGAAAATAACTTGATCTAGGAGATGTTATGTAACACCGTTGTTTAATGCCCTAGGCCTGATGTAGTGGTATGAGTGTAGCTAAAAAAAAAAGCTAAAACTAAAAAAAAAATAATTAGACATGACCTAATATAGTGAACCTCAACCATAAATGGCTGCCTTTCGTGTCATCCATGGCATAGTTGGTAGCGCTCTCACCTCTGGGTCAGAAGGTTGTACGTTCCAGAGACATGAGCACAAAACTCAAGGTTGACACTTCAGTGCAGTACTGAAGGAATGTTGCACTGTTGGAGGTGCTGTCTTTTTGCATGAGACGTTAAACCCAGGCCACATCTGCTCTCTCAGCTGCATGTAAAAGTTCCCATGGCACAATTTCAAAGTAGAGCAGAGGAACTATCCCCAGTGTCCTGGCCAAAATGTAATCAACATCACTGAAACAGATTATCTGATTATTATCACATTGCTGTTTGTAGGAGCTTGATGTGTGCAAATTGGCTGTCGTGACTCCTACATTACAGCAATGACTGCACTTTGAAAGTACTTCATTGACTGTAATGCACTTTAGGCAGCCCTGAGGTCATGAAAGGCACTAGATAAATGCAAGTTTTTTTAGGATTAACTTCAGATGGTCTTTATCGGCAGATGACCTTTCACTACATCCTCAAGGTGAATTATGAGTTTATTCTTGGGGCTAACAACAGGTGCTTGCTACTTAATAGATTGTTCATAACATAGACTTTACTGAAGGGATTTGACTCAATTGTGACCTACAATAAACCTCTCCCTTGGTCACTTGTTAACACCTTAATGTCTAGACTTGGTATTTAATCGGTACACAATAGGCATTCAATGTTTCAGTCAACGCAAGCTAATATTATGAAATCCATTACATAATTTGGATTATAATGAATGTTTTTATAAACTCGAAACATACAGCAAATAGTTGCAATATCACTTGCACCCAACTAAAATCGAAGATTCAACATTGCACCAATTGAATAATGGGGTGCCAATTAGTCACACTCTCCTCTCTGAGTCAGAAGTTTCAGCACAAACTCTAATCTGACACTCTAGTGCAATACTTGAAGGAGCGCTACCTTGTCACAGAGGCTGTCTTTCAGATGAGGCATTAAACCGAAGCCCTGTCTGCTCTCTCAGGTGGATGTAAAAGATTCCATGGTACTATTTCGAAGCAGGGCAGTTACTCCCCGTGTCCGAGCCAATATTTATCCCTTAACCAGCATCACTAAAAAAATGGATTATCATCACATTGCTGTTTGTGGGATCTTGCTGTGTGCAAATTGGTTGCTGTGTTTCCTATATTACAACAGTGATTCAAATGGACTTAATTGACTGTAAAGGGCTTTGGGACGTCCTGTGGTCAGGAAAGGTGCTTTATAAATGCAACTCCAGCTTCCTTTTCATACTGTTTAATATTCCTATTTCAAGAAGGAGTTAGATATAGCTCTTGGGTCTAAAGGGATAAAAGGGTATGGGGCGAAAGTGGGAACAGGTTACTGAGTTGCATGATCAGCCATGGTGGAACGGGCTTGAAGAGCCGAATGGCCTACTCCTGCTCCTATTTTCTATGTTTCAGGACACTAATATAATTTATGGACTCTACTCAGTTTATGGCAGAGAATTCCACATTCTAACCACGCCCTGTGTAAAGATATTTTTAACCTCCCCTTTAATTCTTTTCATGATTGTCTGAAATTTGTGCCCTTACATTACAGTCTCACCAACCATCCTTATCCACTACAATCTCATCCCAAACCAAATATCCATCCAGTTCCCTTTTAAAGCTATTAGCTGACACAGCATTCTGGAAAATCCTAATCTTAAACCTTTCTTCAGGAATATCAATTTTATTCTCTGCTGCCAGCCCAGCTAAACAGCCTGCTCCCATGACACTGCGAGCAGAACTTAGAACTGTTTTGTTCATTTGACCAGAGCCCAATCATAGATAGAAAGAGTTTTTTTTAATTTTATAAATCTTTAGAACTAAATCTGGACAGGACGAGCAGAATAACTTCTGAGGGATTAATTCTGATCTCTTCATGGAATGTTTATGGTCTTGTTCCAGGAACAGCAGTTTAGTTAATTATTAGCTATTAAGGGAATTATCTGTGGAATGAGTATAATTAGTTATAGTGGTCTCATATTAACCTAGGCCACAATTTAAGTGTTGCAATTCCCAGTAAGTTAGCCAAATGACTGGCATTTACAAGCAGATAATATCATAGCTGATGGGGTATCGCCATCCTTGTTAGATCTAATTTGAAACATTGGATGTGTTGTGAAATAAGAGGAGATACGTGAGACTAACAAAAGGACGATGATTTTCAGCATGGGCTGAGCAGATTGGGGTTAAATTTCCATGTACACATTGAAGGCTGGGAACCTCATGTGAGTCAGCATTTGAAAAACTGAGGTCTTTCAGTGACAACATGTGCTCAGAGAATGGCTCCCTTAATATTGGGCCAGATTTCTCTGCCAAAGTAATAACAAGGTTAATGCACATGTCATTATTCGTGGGTAAATGACCCAGGAAATTGAGGTGAGGAAGAGAATACCCCTGAGTTGCGAATCACCACAATGGTTGGATGATGGGCCTCACCCTCCCCATGAGTTCCCAGGAATTGCTGCATTAATTACAAATTAAACTCATCACAGAGAGTTACAGCTGATACTTAACAGTGGAAGGATTCTTTTAATGATGCGTGTCATGTTCATGCAATGCTATTCAATCTCTCTAGCCCAGTCAGAAATCAAATGAAACAATGGAAACTCTGTCCCTACAAGTAGGCAATTTTTGTTAGAGATTTTCAAAACATTTTTTCTTACTTTTCCTTTTCTGTATCTCTTACTCTCAACTTTACTTTTCTTTCCCATCTCTATTTGTACCTGATATTGCTCAAATTCACATACTTCTTTCTCCATCATTCCTGTTTCTTTCTTGATCCTTAAATCCCTTGGGTAAAGGAGATGGACTATTGGTCCAATCTTTCACCAAGGTTCTAGATGCCATATTGGCCTTGCACTTCCAGCAATTTGTAGCATAAAAAGTTTTGAGCTGAATGGTCAGGGAAGAAGTCTAATTAATGGGGCATGCTGCGAGATGCCCCATTCCAGAAAATTCTGGGCCATTGACTCACCATCTGTAGAATGCGCAACAGTACAATTTGAGCATGTGACTGTGTTGCTGAACCAAGAAAAGTGGATTTCATTTTGCCATTGTCAGGCAACCGCACCCACCTCCCCCACCCCCCCCCCCCCACCTCCCCACCTGCGAAGACCGAGACACACATTATTTTGCCACATGAACATTAAAACTTAAAAATTGCAAGCCCCTGACTGGAAAGACATTTGCATAGTACCAGACAGCATGGAAACAAAGGGAACCAGTCTCTGCCCCAATACACAGAAGAGACCTGGTCAAACCAGTCAGTCACGTGACCACCTGCTGGTCAACTAGGGGAGATTTAAACTGGAAAAGCAGGTTTTGAAATCAGAATGCAGCGTGCTCCTGGAACTGAAGCAAGAATTACAGCCTCTCCAGTCCCGCCTGCCTCCATCTCTTTCCCACGGAACTGAATCTTGTGAAAACACATGAACCGCAAAGAGAGAAAAAGTCTCCTACATGAACAAGGTTTAAAAGGAACACATGAACCCAACAAAACTCAAGACCATATCTTCAATCAAGGACTACAGTGAGCTTGAAGCACAGTAACAAGATAGTGCCTCAAACTGTTCTACTTTACCTTTTCTTCTCTTTTCTGTCTCTATCTGCATGTGTATATCATGTGTGCATGCTAGCGTGGACGCGTCGTATATCCGTAGGCATGAACCATATTAAAGTTTAAGTTTAATAAATTTCACTTTTCTTCTTTAAACCAAACGAAGCCTGTTTGTATTAATTTCTTTGCCTTATAATTGGAAAGCTGTGAACAGGAATTCACAAAAGGAGAGCTCAAAACACGATGAAAAAATAAATAAATAAAACACGATGTGTTTAAAATTAAACCCTGTTACTATCTTCACCTAGTCTTATTGTAACAGACCCCTAGACACCTTTCTCACCTGGTCATAACATCATGTATAGTTTCTAATATGTAGAAGTGAGTAGGAGGTTCCTGTATTGGTTTAATAGATCAATTAAATTGATAGGTGATTTGACCCATGCAAACCAGGGAAGTACAAAGTTTAATACTTAGTCTGTACTCAATTTACTTTGCATGATGAAGGGGCAGCAATGGAGCACTCAAATTGGCTTTGGTGTCACCAAGCTAGGGATGGATAAATTAGCTGGGAATCCTGCTCCTGATCAGCAAGCAGGGACCCATCATGTCAACATGGACAGAATTGGATTCCGCTACAATGGTCCAATAGCCCATTGATGCCCATCATCCAGGCTGATACATAAAGAATGTCAGCTGTGGGGGGCGGGGGGAGGTGATACTGAGGGACACTGGTGTCATCTAAGTCTATATTGTGCAATTACATATGTGTCCAGCAGATGGAGTCAAGACCTGGATGTAATGCTGAAGATGTCGAGGATCCATTTGGAACTTGCTACCAAAATAGAACCTTAACAGGAATAGAGACAGGGCTGGAGAAAGGCATGGTTTCTCTTCAACTTTATTCAAGCCAAATTCCATGCATACAATAGATGGTGCACTATACCTCAGTACTCATACCTCACTGCCTTCAGGAGAGAAGGGAGAAAATGGAAAGGAATATTTTGCATTAAAGAATAATCAAGAACATTTGCTTGGAAATATCGGAAATCTTATTAACTTAAGGCCTGCAGGAAGCCAGTATGATACCATCATCATGACTGTAGAACATTACTCCCAAGCCAAGTGGAGGGTGTAAAGGAATTACTTTGAGCTGAAAAGCACAATAATTGAGTAATGGAGACTATATTATAACCTAATTACAACATAAAACAGCACAATAGTAAGCAGGTTACATTGCAACAGCTTAGCAGCCATATTATAAATTTAAGAGTGTTCACAAGTTACCAGACCGAAGAGAATTGGACACGACAGCTCTAACACTTTGTTGCAGTCATCAGGAAATGCTCCTTGTATCTATGACAACGGGCCTGTTCACTGACCCTTTCAGCCAGGTACATTTGCACCCTTCGGCGCGTGGCCACTTTTCTGTTGCCTTCTGAGCCACATTTTCCCTGTGCTACCATGTATCACAAGACACAAAAGAATTGATTTATGCAATTGCCAACAGAGATTGTTTGTAACAGTAATGTTTATACAAAGAGAGAAACCTAAATGAATTGCTTGACAGTGAATACATAAAGAAACAGCATTTCATTTCCCAGAGAATCAACAGGTTTAAAAACAGTAAAATCATTTTTTTTTCCTAATTTATTATTTGCTTGTAGTTCTTACTTAATTCTAAGACAGAGATTTTATGCCATCATTATACTCCTGTCAAAAACATGTGTTCAGGCTTCTGTCTCCATGCCAACTCGCCTTACTATTAATTGATAAGAAACCAATTTATAGAATACTCCAACATGAATGTGGAGACCATTCTCCTAAGTGGCACTATTGTGATTCTAATGAGATTACATGGCTACCATTTTACCAGTTATCATTAACAAACATATGCAAAAATTAGCTCCTCTGTTCTGTTTAAACAATGTGTCCAACCTTATAGCAGTCACATTTACACTAGTGAGTTTTATTCCCCATTTCCTGCACCAGTCATCCTAATGTCCTTTTTTTTTGCCAAACTATGGGCAGTTTTATGATGCACACCTAAACCCATCAGGAACATAACTGGAGACTGCTCAAAACCATTCACAAAGGACTCTGAGGCTTTTACAGCTTTTGTTTTAAAAGACTAGGAGAAATTCTCCTGGGTTGCTGTCCTGATGTACTGAATCGCTTGGGTGCAGCAAATATATGAAAAGTAAGTGGTTCAGAGCATGTGCACGTAAAAGAACCACTTGATTTTTCCTTCCATTTAGATTATACATGCATTCTTGGATTTTTTTTTTTTGAAATTTTTTTTGAAATCTGCCTGGGAGCAGATCCAGAAAAATCTTCCCCCTTGAAGCTTTCTATTGCATTAGTCTGGAGTGGATTCAAACTTCAGTTTTAGAGATGTAAAACACTTTGTTCGAACTCATTGTGCCACCCAGTCGAGGCTGAATTGACTTCTCACTGAATTGGTGTCAGGAAAGCAAATGCATTTATTCTAGAGTGCAAGCAAAAATGTAGGTTTGCAAACCTGTGGTGAAATGTTCCTCTTGTTATAATGGATGAGAGGAAAATTCCACTCATTGTTTTTGAATGAACTGTGGTGTCTTTCAAATGGATTTAGAATTGAAACCAGAGTTGTGTTTTTCAGAAGGGGGCAGTTCACAATTTAAGGGCTGTTTTGAAATGAAATAGCTAGAGACATGAAAATACATGCGGCAATGGGAAAGTCTTTTAAAACTGCGTATGCTGTTGTCATAATGAAATGACCTGTGCACCAACATTTTATTAGAGAACTCAAACACTTCCTCAGAGACAAAACAAAATGCAGTAACGTTGGGAGTGACTCCTGGCTTCTGGATTCTGGGGATATTGTAGATGGAAAACATAGGGTTTGGTAGCACTGGGATAGAATGTGGGATTTGCTTCACTGGATCTGGCAAAAGTGGAGAGTGGAGCATTGGGAAGGGGTACCGAGATTCCCATCACTGGGGACAG
This sequence comes from Heterodontus francisci, assembly GCF_036365525.1. Lineage (NCBI taxonomy): Eukaryota > Metazoa > Chordata > Chondrichthyes > Heterodontiformes > Heterodontidae > Heterodontus > Heterodontus francisci. The sequence continues at coordinate 40,191,465 of NC_090403.1, read as the reverse complement.
AGGGTTCTGGGGTGTGGTGACACTGCGAGCTGGGTGATAAAATCTGAAAGCAATGGTGAGGGTTCTGGCAGCACAGGAGAGAGTAAGTTCCATGGTTCAAGAGTTTTAAAAATGGCTGGATCTGGCAGCAAGGAGGTGGGGGGTGGGGGGGAGCGCAATCCTGGTATATTTCATCACTCCGATTTTAATCACTCCACTTTTGGCAGCTGTGCCTTCAGCTGCCAAGGCCTCCGAGCTCTGGAATTGCTTCCCTAAAACTCTATGACTCTCGTCTTTCTTCCTTTAAGACTCTTCTTAAAACTTACCTCTTTAACCATGCTTTTGGTCATCTCTAATATCTCCTAATGTGGCTCAGTGTCAAACTTTGTTTGATAATGCTCCTGTGAAGTGCCATGGGACATGTTACTATGTTCAAGGTGCTAAAGCTGTACAATTTGTTGGATTAGTGGTATATGGCAGTAGTGGGAGAAGGCAGATCCAATCCATTCCAAGCATATTTTTGTTTTTGTGGCCCATTCCCAGCCTGAAGTTAGTTTTCAGCACTAAATGCATTTACACTGCATACCTGGTTTAAGTTTTTTTTTCTTTGTAAGCTGCTTAGTTGGAGCCCTGAGGACCACACATGATGCCATCTCTGCTCTTGACATTCTCATCTAGAATTTATCCACAAAAGAGGTAATATTCTAAGAAGATCCCTTTCCAAACCTCCATGACAAAATTCAACCAGGATAAACCAACGAATAAGAAAAAAGTACAAACAGCACTGAGTTGCCTTGGCTTTGAGAGACAACATCCTCGGGTTCAGGGAACCACATGCTTTGACATCCCGCTATATATGTTGTCAGCAAATACGGCATGAGTTAGCAAGGAAACAGAGATTTAAGCTGACAACAGGTTAATCAGCTGGAAAATGTTGTTGGGTGGCGGTGGGGGCGGGGGCGCAGGGGGAAGGTACAGGGCCACAACAATAGGATGGACCTAACAGGCAAGGAATACATCAGGGACAAGTGCACTAGGTCAAGAGAGGCCTGGAACATGACAGGCTAGGGACACTGCAAAGCAGTTCGGATAGGCAATAAACTCAAGCCCTAGGCCCCAGAAAAAAGTTAGGCCTCAGGATAAAAGTTAACAGACATATTTCCAACAAAAGTTGGGCAATTTTATAGGTAAGTTAAAATATTTTCTACTTACTCCTTTAGTACATTATAAATTGTGGGTGGTTGGCAGGTCAAGGAGGTAAAAATGGCAGATGGACATTGTTTTAAAATTGTTATGAGCTAGTTCAGCTTCGCCTTTCCAAGAAATATATATCTTTTATTATATTTATATCTATTTAATAAATTAAGTTAAAATGTGCAAATCAACCAATCTGGTCTAAGAAACTTAAATTGAGGCAAGATATGTTTGGGTGATATTGGAATCTTAAACACCTCGCCCAATTTTCCTCTCTATTGAAGACAATGCCAAGAAATATCAGTCGAGATTTATCACACTGAAATTTACCTTTACCAGGTGGTTCCATTTAAAGAGTAACCGGGATGCATGGCAAGCAGAAAGTACGCACATTTAGAAGTTTTTATATTACTCATTGGTATCCTGTGACATTATTTAGGCAAAATTGGAGGACATGATGTTTTGTAAGAAAGTGATCTTCTATGGCATTGCTCACACTACACAATTTGGTGTGTTATTTGGGAGAAGGGCACTTGGTTTGGGAGGATTCCTCTACCACTCCTCTGCAATCTCCCACCTTTCTGCCCTTCTCAATTCTCCCTCCCTCTCCCTTTCTCTCTCCTCTCTTCTTGCTCCCCTCTCTTTAGCACAACTTTAACTAGCAAACATGATAAAACACGATGCTGGTTGCTTGAAAAATCAATGGATTTTTGATTTAGAAAAATGAAATAACTCTCAAACTAGTTGATGTTTGAGAAATCTTTACACACAATTCATTTACCATATCCTGTTTCACTACGCTGTAATGGAGTAGGACTTGCATGCTGCTTTATTGATGTAAAATGAAAAATTTGACAATCACTTAAATGCAAAACTTTACTTGAGTAAAGCTGTTCCAAATTCATTGTCCAGCTTGGCAAAGAAACTTAGAAATCGTGTTACAGCACACAAACAATGGACCTTCTCTATTGTGAGTTCTGGGGCTCTGTGTTATTGGAAAATGCATAATGCTTTATATTAAGTTAGAAACCTTAGTTTGAGATGAAAGATGGGGATTTATTGGAGTTCTATAATTGGCCTCCATACAAAGGGGAAAAATCAGTTAGAGTTTCCACACTCAATCACTGCTCAGTAAACTCAGCATATGTATGGACATCCGGTAAGAACAATGAGATCCTAACAGCATTTTAGGTGTACCTACACCACATGGACTGCAGTGGTTCAGGAAGGCAGCTCACTCCCACCTTCTCAAGGGCAATTAGGGATGGACAATAAATGCTGGTTTGACAACAACATCCACATTCTGTGAATGAATTTGAAAAAAAGATGGGCTGGTAAGGCTGTATTGCCCTCCGTCATTGAATAGCTTGTCAACATTCAATAATTTGATATATAGGTGAAGAAAAGCCACTTACACAGGGTACCAGATGGCAGCTAGTACCCATGGCAGCGGAGGGGATTTTAACTTTTGGCAATAGTGTGAAGTGGGTGATATCGGAATCTTAAAACACCTCGTCCAATTTTCCTCTCTATTGAAGACAATGTCAAGGAATATCAATCAAGATTTATAACAGCAGTCAATTCAATATGGGCAAAAGTTTAAATGACCCTTTAGAACCCTGTCTCAGCAGGAGTCAGCATCAGCAGAGAAAGAAGGAATGAATAAAGCATTTTTAAAGTTCCTGCATGGGGAACAAAAGAGTTTCAATATTATAGGCGGTCATTAAAAAAGTGTATTATAAGTTCGCAACTCTTTCTAACAAAATTACTTAGTAATATAATCTTACACCATTATTTAGAACATGAGCTCACAGTCCGCTAGAAATGACCAGTGCAACCAATAAACTGTATGGTTTCTGCTCCAAGCTTCTCAGTCAGACCCTGGTTTAGGTTCAGCACAGGTACATCCCACCTGAAGTACAAGCCAAGCTTGAGATCAGAATCCCTGAAAGGCAGAAAGCTGATTTTGTTTGGGTGATTTGATACAGCCCCTCATCTGAACCCACTTCCATTAGTGCAGCATTCCCTCAGCACCGCCCTGGAGTGTCAAGTCCTGAACCAACAACCCTCTGACTCAGAGGTGAGAGTGCTCGCACTGAGCAAAGCTGGCACAAATTAATTCAACTGGAAGGAGGCAAATCTATTATCTTATAAATATTTTAGTCCTGAAATTCTGCGACGGCTCCTCCCGGTCTGTTGCCAAAATTCCATCCACCCCTTACAAATCAAGCACAGTCTCTATCTATCTGTCACTCACTCACGCTCAAGACTACACACGCATTCACATGCAACCACACATAGCACAAGTCTTAAAATTTGCTCAGAAAAATGGGGATTTTAAGTACCGTTCTGTTAGATTAGGGTTGCAATGCACTCTGCATTCAACAGAAACCGAGGGTTTTACTTAAAGGCATACATTGTTTAGACAAGTCCCAATTTCACATTAAATATATTGTAATCCTATTAAAACTTCCAAGCCTATTTTATGGTAAATACTAAGTAATCATGAGTGACAGACTACAGATACTGACAGCCTAAGCCTCAAAGGAGGATTGTGTACAAACTTGTGCCTCTTATTGTTAAATGTGCTCAGGCTTACAGCAAATAGAACATGACCTGTGCAAAGGATACTGATCCTGTGAGTTACTAATTTGCTGTGAAACTTCAGTAATTCTACTTATTGTAAAACTCCTTGAAATGATTCCATATAGCCTCACTATAAATAGCCTTGACCACTTTGGATGCAGCAGTGAGGATCATTAGTAATCCAGATATCGTTAGTTCACACTAATCAAGTATCTCATAGATTAAAAGGGCCTTCATAAGAATTCAGGGGATTCTGAAGACCTTTCTTTGTCTTCTACTTAGAAAATTAATATTCTCTATTGCGTGTATTCCAAACACACTTTCACCTTAGACCAGTTGTAAACAAATTTAAGTGGGTACCAAAGAAACATTCCAATCTTCCACCCCCCCCCCGGTTCTCTCTGTCCTGAAGAAGCTGGCTCATACTGTGATATGGTTCCACGGGTGTCAATATCCTCTAATATCTCAGCCGAACCAGTCACTGACTATTAATAGGCTTTTTTCACCACGACGACATCACAGATGAGCTCAGCCCTCTCCTCATCCAGTGACATCCATGGCATAGTTGGTGGTATTCTTGCATTTGAGTCAGAAGGTTCAAGCCCCACTCCAGAATCTTGAGCAGAAAATCTAGACTGACACTTACGTACAGTACGGAGGGAGTGCTACACTGTTGGAGGTGTCGTCTTTGGATGATTCATTAGACCTGAGGGCCACTCTGCCCCTTCAGTTGAACGAGCACTATTTGAAGAAGAGCAGGGGCGATATCACCAGCGTCCTGGCCAATATTTATCCCTCAAGCAGATTATCTCGTCATCATTGTATTACTGTCTGTGGGAGCTTGCTGTGTGTAAATTGGCTGCTGTGTTTCCTACCCTGTAACAGTGCTACACTTCAAAAAGTACTTCATAGGCTGTTAAGCAGGGACATCCCGCGCCCATGATGTTATGTGCACCTTATGTCCACCAACTTGCACCTTCCACTTAACAGCCCCACCACTCCCCCAGTCTGGCAGTACCGAGGCTAATTGGAGAACCCAAACTGCCACCCAGCTCTGATCGGTCATCTCGAATACAGCCTTGTCAAATACAAATTAAAACTGCTGAAACTTAGATCCTGGAATGGACACACCAACCAAATTCTCAGCTCAGTACAAAACAGCTGGAGATTATTTGTTATAATATGGTTTATGCAAAAACAAAATCCATGCCATTGTAGGAATAATAGATAATGGCAGCAAAGGCAGCAATTTAATCCAGAGGTTCCCATCGCACCATTAGTTAAGGGGTTGCAATGTTTGTAAATCCTGCACTGAATTATTGGCGTGCGTTGTATTATTTCTGACACTTTGTATATACACACAGGTTTGAGATGTTGGTTGCAAAGGAAGATGTGGTGGGGCGAGGTTTGCAAATAAGGTAAGCGAGAGGATACTGACATTGTAGTGGCAAAAGTAGAGACACAATGCTGACTGCATATTGTCAGTTATTCTGTTAACATGAGTCATGTACATCGAGCAGCAGTGGCTGAGTATTTGTGGGCGGTTCGCCTTTAAAGCCAGCGGGAGGGTGGAGTCTCATGCGCTGAAACCGCTACATCTGCTGAAAGTGACCAGAACCCGAGTTTGTTCAACACCTGTACACACTGAGCCTGGCTCCGTGAGGCTGTGTGTCACCCATTCAGCTTCCTGTGGATCTCCGTGAAGGCAAGAAAAACACAGCAGCTGGATAAGGCGCCTGCTACATTTTTTTTTGTGTGTTATTTCTTGTTCAGTCTGAATTGTAACCAGGATGGCGATGATGCACGGCGTCACATTGACTTGCCTCCTTTCTCTTATCTGCTACATTGCAGCTGTAACCGGGAACAGCAACATTACAACCACGGGTAGGTCATGTCAAATGTGTTATATGTCCTCCTTGGGATTTATTGCTCTGGGGGGAGGGGGAGGCTATGCTGAAAAGCAAGAGTTAGAACAAACTTTATTTGAGTTTTTATTTTTTTTAAATTATTTCTCCCCCACACCCCCCCCCCCCCCCCTTTCCGGAGAAACCTGGTTTTTGAAACCAGAATCCGTCAGGCGTAAAGTTTCACTAATCTTCTTACAGTGATTCGTTGCGGTTCGCATAGCAACTGTGCAGTGACTCAAATAACCTCGGGCACTCCAAAGATGTGTCCTCCTGTTTGTCCGAACTCCTGGTCTAACGTGTTTAAATCCCTGCCAAAGCTGTTTGCCATGCAGATTTTTTTTCTCCTCCGTTTTCTTCATTGTCTCAGCAACATTGTAACACAAACGGAAAAAAATGCGCAATGAAGTGGGAGTGACGCCTAATAAATCAGTGGCTTTGGCTTTCAGCGTTTTTATTTTAATGCCACCGTGGAGCCCGGGCAGCCTCCTCCAGAGCAGGCTCTGGTTTCCATTTCCCAAATTAACCCCATTCCCCGTAATTTTATCAGTTCATTCGTAACCAGCCCGTGACTTAAAACTGCCCTTGGTGTTGGGAATCTAGTTTCACGTCTGTTTTGGCAATAAAGTGGCAGTCTGCTTAAAGGGGGCACTGTTGAATGTTTAAAGTGCCCTGGCACTTATCCCTTCGAGGACTGCGCGCTGTGGATCTCCTAAATCAAACGGACAGTTGTGTAAAAATAACTTGAACTGTTGAATGCTAGCAAGCTGTACCCAGCAGTTGTCACTGCTGGCTTAGTACCAATCTCTAGTTCAGGAGCTAAGCAAGTCCGCCTACTTAGTGTTTCACTAATACCAACTTCTTTTTGGGAAGGGAATAATTAAGTTCATTTCAGGAGCATGAGTACTGTCAGTGTGGTAAACCCATGTGGTTCCTGTAATTGATCTGACGTGAGATTGGACTCACTAAATTCACGCACACTACTGCACGCTTGCTTCACCCCTATATGGAGGTTTCTTGGGTGGGGGTGGGAGAAAACAGTTACACATGTATGGAATCTTTTAAACTTGGTCCCAATTTTGATCTCCCTTCAGATAGCTAAACGGAAGGAGTGCCAAACACTGCAGTCCTGCTATGTTTCACTGTTGGATAACTCTGTTCCTGCTTGGTCACCAATGGTACAAGGAGTACACCAAGATTTATTTGAAACTGTGTTGATTGCAACATAACCTACAAATGCCACGGTTGACTTGCTTTTGACTCACTTTGTGACTGGATCAGAACAATTAGACAATTCTAGTGCACTGTAGCAGGAGTGCACTCGATAGAGCATTTATAGTTTTAAAGTTTTAAAGCTCTTTATATTTCTAAAGCTTGTCATTCAAAGCTAGACTTTAATTCTCTTGGAAATTAATGGACCATAGATGAATAGCTGCTTACCTGCTCCAAGATATTGCCCTATTTGTGCTGTTGGCCTAAGTCTGCATTCCACACTGTATGAAGCAAGCTGACATGTTAGCTGGTATTCAGGTTGACTGAGGTTGTTTGCGGTAATTAGGAGGTTTTGTAGTGAGTCGGGAAGCAAGGTGATGAACTGGACATTTAGCTTTTATTTGGGGTAATTTACTTACCCAAAGAATTGATTCTATAAGTTCAGGAAGCAGAATAAGATTTTGAGGTTTCTTTTTGTACTTTTTTAACCTGGTTTTTTAAAGTTTTGTTTTGAAAAGATCCTGATGACTGATGGTGCAGTGCTTGTAACCACTGAGGGACGTGGAACATGGCTATACAGACTGTTGTCCCAGTTACAATGCCTGCTCTTGATCAGGGCAGCCTTGAATCAGTAGAGCTAGCCTCTGCCTCTTTGGGTTGAGTACAGGGAGAAGGACGAAATCCCCTCATGCTGCTGCTAATTGCTATTAAATGAGTCTTAACTGGGAAATATGCATGTCGGGTGAGAATAATATGTGACAAGCTGTCAACACACTTACACGATGCTCATGTGCTAATGGTCACTTAGGTGGGTTCAAAATAAAGTTCAAGTAAAAATATTAGCGTTTTTCTAATTGTGAATTATGATCATATTAAACCTGGACTGCTCAGCACTTGGTGCATGCATTTTTTATTGCTTACTGTAGATAATGCAAGTGCACTCCTTTTAAACCTAGTTTGACACAACATTGGAGTTGCATAACTCTTCCAGAATGCGGGCAGTCTTTTTTTAAATTGTGTTTTAAACAGTGGTAGTGCGTCAGTATGGAGCTCGCTAATTTTTTTTTTTATTCACTCATGGAAGGTGGGCATCACTGGCAAGGCCAGCATTTACGGCCTATCCTTAATGCCATGCAAAATGTTGCACTGTTTCTATCTTTGATCTGAATCAAGTAGTTACATAGGCTGCAATTCCTCCCATCTGTGTTCTATTGAAGGAGTGTTTTAAATAGAAAGATTACTGTAAATGCAAGTTTTGTTTGAAATTCCAAATAGCCCAATTTAAACAACTGACCACCAGAAGTAACTTCAGTAGCTCATACCCATCAATAAGGGGAGGTAGACCCATCATCCATGACTGGTGGTTTCCCTGTCAAAACAGTTATTTTTACTGCTTGAATACCTCATAGTTTAGGTTTTAATGTTTAAAGCCTAGCAGAGCAGCCAAGTGATACATTTACACAAAGTTAAACTCCATTCTGCCAACTGTAATTCTTTCCAGGTAATTATTTTTGTTTTTAAAATCTCTCAGAAATCAAAGCAACTGCTGAAGTTCGTTGATTATCAGTACTTTTACGATCTACTTTTATTTTTTTTAAAAGTTCAGATTCTTTGCTTCGAGATATCTGAATGGTAAACTCCATAAATTGAGAGAGTTGGAAATGGCTGGGACCTGCCATGCTATGGCTCCCACTGATGTGGAGAGATTGTGAACCAGCAGCAGCACACCAAATATTACATGCAGAAAGTTGCACAGAGGCATAGGAGGATGCTGCAGGGAACACTGACTCTGTCTGCTTACTGGCCTCAAGTCGAAACTCTGTCCCTGCCTACCCACTTAACGCACTGTCTTATCTTTCACCCCTGCCAGGAATATTGGCACCATCCTAACTATAAAATGATTGGCTTGAATCTGAGGGGAGCATGGTGGTGGTCAGTTTTTAACGTGGGTACTTTTTGATCATGTCGACGGCTATGATTACTTTGAAATCTGTTTTGGTTAAGAACTGATTTGGGGTCCTGATGGGAAAAAGTGCTAGAATGAGGAGGGCAAACTCTACTCCTCACAGCTGTTAACCAGATCGTACACTTGCTGATGCAATTCCAGTTAAAGGCCTTCATAAGAGAATTTTATGTGAATTTAAAAAGTCCTGTTAGTCTTGGGTTTATACCATTTGAAAGACTGAGCAGTTTGTTCCAGGAAAAATGTAAATCTAGATCCCGTAAACGAAAGGTCAGTCTCCAATTCAGACACTGTTGACACAAGATTTGGTTGCAGAGCACCTCAGTTGGGAGCAACTAATTTGAAGGTTAGGACCTTGTTGAGAGCAGTTGTACATTGGAGTAGCTATCTCTTCCCAGGAGGTAATATTAGTTGCAGAATGCATGTTAACAGCCTTACTACTTCAGTGCTGAGTAATTAAGCTCTTGGGTTCACCTTCGAATCTTAATGATTGAATTACCCCCCCTTTGCCCTCCTTGTTTGTGCGTTTACACCATGTGACTCCTGCTGGCTTGCACTTCAAGGTCCTGCAAATGAAGGTCGAATTTGAAATGAGTTTGGACAGGTGTAGCCTCTAGTACAACCTGATAACAGGTCTTGCAAAATCTGACAAAGAAAAAGAAAGGCTTGCATCTGTACAGTGCTTTTTCATGACCTCAGCACGGCCTAAAGCACTGTACAGGCAGCAAAGTACTTTTAAAGTGTAATCACTGTTGGAACGTAGGAAACGTGGCAGTCAATTTTGTGCATAGAAAGGTCCCACTTTTTTTTTTTAAGTGATGTTGGATGAGGGACAAATATTGGCCAGAGCCCCTGGGAGTAATCCCCCAGCTCCTCTTTGAAATAATGCCATGAGATCCTGAGAGGTACTGGTGGGGTCTTGGCTTAATCTCTCATCTGACACTCCAATAGTGCAGCACTCCCTCGTTACTGCACTAAAATGACAGTCTAAATTTTGCATTCAAGTCTCTGGAGTGGGACTTGAACCCACAACCTTCTGACTCAGAATTCGATACTGTATTGTTCCTGCTATTGTCCCTTTCCTTACAAGCTACTGATATGAATGTGTATATGCATGCACCTGTTGCATTTTTAACATTTTTCTTTGCTTCCATGGACTGCTTCAGTGATCCACAATGCTTGGCTGGCAGGTGACCTAGTATTGTCCTTCCATAATGCAGCTTTTTTTAAAATTCTTGCATTGTTGTGGCATGGCTGGCATTTATTGCCCTTCCTCAGTTGGACTGAGAAGGTGGTGGTGAGCTGCCTCCTTGAAAGAGAGCTGCCATCCATGTGGATACTTGGTAGAAGTATGATACAACTGAGTGGTTTGCTAGGCCACTTCAGAGGGCAGTTAAGAGTCAACTATATTGGTGTATAGTCACATAGAACCAAACTGGGTATGGATGATGAGCTTCCTTCCCTAAATATATGTGAGCCAACTGGGTTTTTACAGCAAACTGACAGCTTTGATTTTTATTGATACCAACTTTATATTTCCAGATTTAAAAAAAAATTCAATTCAAATTCTCAAACTGCTATTTCAACACAAGTTTCAAGATTATTAATCCAGTAACAGGACCACTATACTGCAGTACCAAAAGTTGATTTATTGGACTAGTTGTAGGAGTTGTGTAGATGTTTGTTGCAGCGACTCACCAGGATTAACCAGAACATCTAGCTGAGTTTCCCTACATTTCAGATGCTGATTGCCAATTAAGTCCCTCTGCTCACTTTCCAGTTGGTGTGGGTAAACTGAAATTCCCCCAGCCAGTTTTCTCCCTTCCCCTTCTCTCTGAAGGTGGTGTTGGGGAAATAGTACCTAATTGATGTGAGTTTTGAAGTTGCACATTAGTCAGCTATCAGATTGCAGTGGGGATCAAAGATGTGTCTAATTCTGTTCCCACCTGCATTCTACATAGCTCTGGTCATCGGATAGTGATCAGGAATGGAAATGCTGGCCAATTTCCCTAACACAAGCTGCTTCCATATTATCTATGGGCTGATTTGCCACAAGTTTGCAAAGTGTGGACCTCGAGCAATTATGAATTTACCGGATTTGCAAAAGCCAATGCAAAAGTCGTTATTTTTTTAAACTGGGGTTTCCTGGACGTTGACCTTTGTGAATGTGGCAGACTTGCAATGGGGTTGGCACTCGCTGTGCAGGAGCTACTCCTTGGGAACCCACTGACAACCAGTAGAAAAATAGGTTGAGGGAGATGTTCGTTTTAGCAACTCTACTACTAAGCTTCAGAAAACTGCTAACTTGGCACAAACTGGTTGAGTTTGGGACTTTTCTAATCTCTCTGGTTTAGTGACTGCCTGGATAAAGTCACTTGAGCTGCTGGTAGAGCACCAAGGAGATTTTTTTTTCTATTTTTATAGACACAAAGAAAGGTGATGAGATTGGTAGAGCTAGTTTTGGTCAAAACAAAATTTAGTGTGGTATATTCAAACTTGTGTTGGAATCAGTGCAGTGTATATGGCAATTTAAGCCATGATGTGAGAATGTTGTTTATGCCACAAATGATTTGCAAGCTTCCAGCACTGATATATTTTTTTTAAATTATTGTTTGATCTTGTAATCTAAACAGGAAAAACACGTTTCAGTAGGAGAGTTTTCTACTTAATGCTTGGTTGGCAGATTTTGTGGTTGTGTTAAATCTCCACTTACTGGGGCTGGCTAAAATGTATGTGGGAAAAGATTATAGATAAAGATCTCCCCCTGACTGAGATCAGTATGTACAGTACAGATTGGGAATGAAACCTGGGGCTTTTCTCATTTGTAACTCAGCTACTAACTTGGGCAAATTTGCTGAGCCATCGTAGAAGTAATTCCACATGACCTCAGTCAGTAACAGGCGTTGTATTCTTCAAACAAGTACTCAGTGGCCGTCCTTAACTGAGGAGAGCATCTTTGTTTTTACTGAACAAGTGAATTTGATCCATTGAAGGAATGAACGTTTTAGAACCAGGATGTTCTCTTTTTAATAGGGTGCCTTTTAATACCTGCCTAGGTGAAATGTGTAATAATAGCATCACTCAACTTAATACTTAATACATAACACTCACTAAACATGAGCCGTGGGTTCCAGGTTTTTGCTAATGGCGCAAGAATGGTATAAAATTGGCAATTGTGCAAACAGTGACTTTCTTAACGTGGGGCAGGAAGGAGAAGTAAAGGAGACAAATAAATGATCATAACATCACCAGCCAAGACATTCAAATTAACAGTCATCAAATTGGTATTGCCCTGCTTTAGATGGTTCTATTAGCTTCTGTCTAATAGATTCCTAGCATTGTGTATGATTACCAAGGTCATACTAGAAATGGTAACTGCAAATTCAGAAAGTAACTTTGTTTCCCTCTACTCAGAATAATCTGCCACAATGTCGGGATCTCTGTCACATACTTAATCTGGGATGCATGAATATAGTCTATTGATAACCTTTGAACTTTGCAGGAAGCAAGGCTGATAGTACATTTCTCATTCTTTTTGATGTGTATATGTAGTAAAGAGGCAGTACTATAATCCTGAAATAAAAATAAAAATGCTGGAAATGTGCAGGTGGATCAGCATCTGAAAGAGAACCCTAATAAAAAAAAAAGTAGAATACTGAAGAAGCTGGGAAGTCAGCTGAGGCTCAGTCGGCAGCACTCTTGCCTGTGAGTGACAAGGTTGTGGTTTCATGTCGCACTCCAGGATCTGAGCACAAAAATCTAGGCAGTGCAGTAATGAGGGAGTGCTCCACTGTGAAGTACCATCTTTTGGATGAGAAGTTAAACCGAGGCCCCATCTGCAGTCAGCTGGATGTAAAAGATCCCCTGGCACTATTTCGAAGACGAACCAGGGGAGTTATTCCTGGTGTCCTGGCCAATATTTATCCCTCAAGCAACATCTCTCAAACAGATTATCTGGTCATTATATTGCAGTTTGTGTGAGCTTGCTGTCAGTAAATTGGCTCCTGCATTTGCTACAGTACAACAGTGACTACACTTCAAAAAAGAAACTTCATTGGCTGTAACGTGCTTTGGGACGTCTGGTGGTCGTGGAAGGTTACTACAAATGCAAGTCTGTCTGGTTTCTAAAAAGAAAAATTGCTGGAAACACTCAGCAGGTCTTGCAGCATCTGTGGAGAAACGGGAGTTAACGTTTCAGGTTGATGACCTTTCTTCAGATGCTGGCGCTGTTCCTCTCTCCACAGATGCGGCCTGACCTGCGGAGTACTTCCAGCATTTTCTGTTTATTTCTGAAAGAGAATGTTCAGTTCACACTCCATTTACTTGGGGTGTGGCTGAATCCGACGGACCTGCTGTGCTTTTTGGAAACATTATGGATGTGAAGTACACTTTCAACTGTGAGCATGATAGAATTTGCTTTTGTATTTGTGTAAACCCATAGTTCCCTTATCTTTCGAGAAACAAGTCTCTATTTTTCCTATAAATTTTCTGAAGCTTGACAGTACAAAGAATCACAAACATGGACCAGTGGGAATGGGAATTGGAGGTAGGGGGAGGGATTGGTGGGGGGGGGGGTGGAAGAGAATTCCTTGAAAATGTTAGCAAATAGCAAATTAAAAAGAACAAATGCATTTAATGTGATCTGATCTCTCTTTTTTTGCAGTGCTGTTTATTTTTTGCCCTTCCCTTTTCCAAACATACCTTTTGACACACCTAAAGTTGGAACAGACTGTCCTTGTCTTCCATTGAATCATTGTTTAGCTGCTCATGCAGTTCCTATAGTGTAAATATGATGTAATTTTAAAATAACTTTAGGCGTTACCAGGCTTGAAAAGTTTTGCATGCTGGTCAACAGACTGAGAAACAAAAGGTATCACGATGCCAGTATGGGCAATGAGGGAAATAATAGGCAATAGAGAGGTTTTTTGTCCAGTCGATAATCTATAATCTTGTCCCCTTTTCTCCTGGAACTGTTGATATTCTGCGATCTGGTGCTGTACAACACCTCACACATGGGTGCTCTTCATACATGAGCCTCAGTTGAGATCTGCCAACTCTGTAAATCCCAGCAATTAACACAAGGAAGTTTTCCTCCCTAATCTATGTGGGGGACAGTAGCATAGCGGCAATGTTACTGGACTAGTAATCCAGAGGCCCAGACTAATGCTTCAGGGACCCGAGTTCAAATCCCACCACAGCAGCTGGGGGAATTTAAATTCAATTAATTAATGATCATGAAACTATCAGATTGTCGTAAAAAAAACCCATCTGGTTCACTAATGTCCTTCAGGGAGGGAAATCTGCCATCCTTGCCCAGTCTGGACAACATGTGACTCCAGACCCACAGCAATGTGGTTCACTCTTAACTGCCCTCTGAAATCGCCTAGCAAGCCACTCGGCTGTACCAGACCACTACAGAAAAGTTGAAAATAAAACTGGACAGACCACCCGGCATCAACCGAGGCACTGGAAGTGAAAAAGGTGCACCCTGCCCAGTTGACCCTGCAAAGTTGTTGTCACTAACATTGGGGGAAATTGGGAGAGCTGTCCCACAGACTAAGTCAAGCAACAGCCTGACATAGTTATACTTTCCTGTATTACAACAGTGACGACACTTCAAAAGTACTTCATTGGCTGTAAAGTGCTTTGAAATGTCCGGTGGTCATGAAAGGTCCTATATAAATGTAAGTCTTTTGTTTCTTTCTTTACTTACTGAATCATACCTTACATCCAGACTCCTCCATCATCCCTGGGTTTGTCCTATCCCGCTGACAGAGGTGGCAACACAGTGGTATACAGTCAGGAGGGAGTGGCACTGGGAGTTGTCTGGACCCCATGAAGTTTCATGGCATCAGGAAAAACCATGGGCAAGGAAACCTCCTATTGATTATCACCTACTGTGCTCTCTCATCCGATGAAATCAATTATTCTTCATGTTGAACACCATTTGGAAGAAGCATTGAGGGTGGCAAGGGCATAGAATGTACTCTGGGTGGGGGATCTCAATGTCTATCAACAAGATTGGCTCAGTAGTACCCAAAGAAGGGGCATTTCCATTAATGCAATTCCATGCACTTTGAACATTTCAATAACTCCTTCTCAATTAGTTCAAAAATCAGTTCTGCTTTTACAGGTTATATTGTTGCCAATTCCCAAAATAACTTCTGTTTATTTAACAAAATGGGAATCTCACTAAATGTGTTCTGATTATTGCTTGTATTGTCTTTTCAAGTGAACAACAATCATGAATGTCCTTGACTAAATTAACTTTTGAGAGCTGATTAAATAAATATGTGCAACCAGAATGCAGCCTTGCTCACCAGCTATGAATATTGGAAGATCAAGCACATTCTGCCTATCATTTATTCATGTGGGGCCAGTGGGTGAAGCTGCACACTAGTGAAGTGCATTCTTAAGATTAGACCTTTTAAGTGTCCGACTATTTTATCTGTCTGTCTCTCTGCCTTATCTGTCTTTATACAACTGCTATGCAAAGCCCTGGTTAGACTACACCTGGAGTACTGAGAGCAGTTCTGTATACCACACTTTGAAGTATATACTAGCCTTGGATGTAGCATTAGATTTACCAGAATGATAGCTGGACTCAGGATTAAATGACAAGGAAATAGGAACGTAGGAAGATAGGTACAGGAGTCGGCCATTCAGCCCCTCGAGCCTGTCCCGCCATTCAATGAGATCATGGCTGATCCGCAGCCTGCCTTTGGCCCATATCCCTTAATATCTTTGCTGAACAAAAAACTATCTCAGATTTAAAATTAGCAACTGTTCTAGCTTCAACTGCTGTTTGTGGGAGAGAGAGTTCCAAACCTCTACCACCCTTTTGAGTGAAGAAGTGCTTCCTAACATCTCTCCTGAACAGTCTGCTCCTAGCTTTTAGACTATGCCCCCTAGTTTTAGAATCTCCAACTATTTCCACTCGTTGATCTTTATCTAGCCTGTCTTTTCCTGTTAATATCTTGAAGACTTCAATTAGATCACCCCTTAACCTTCTAAATTCTAGCAAAAACAAGCCTAATTTGTGTAATCTGTCCTCTTAATTTAACCCCTGTAGTCCAGGTATCATTCTTGTAAACCTACGTTGCACTCCCTCCAAGGCCAATATATCCTTCCTAAGGTGTGGTGCCCAGAACTGCTCACAGTACTCCGAGTGGGGTCTAACCAGGGTTTTGTACAGCTACATAAATAAGCATAGTATTCCCTGGAATCTAGGTGAAGGGGTGATTTGATCAAAGTTTTCAAGATATTAAAGCAGAAGAGATGGGGTCAATAGAAACTTTTTCTGGTTGGGAAGTGTAGAATTATGGAACATAGTCTAAAAATTGGAGCAAGATCTTACAGGAGGAGAGTTTTGAAATGCTTTTACCTGCAAAAAAGGGTATTAGAAGTTTGGAACTCCCACAAATGACAGTCAGTGCTAGGTCAATTGTAAATTTTAAATCTGAGATTGTTATCCAAAGATATATGGAGTTAGATCACAGATCAACCATGAGCTCATTGAACAGTGGAACAGGCTCAAGGGGCTCCGTGACCTCCTGTTCCTATATTTCTGCTTCAAACTGAAGTCAATTTTACACTCTCTATGTAGTGTCTATAGTATTAGTGTGGAGATATCAAAACAGTGAAAACATAATGCCAAAGTACACCTGGCCTTTAAATATAAAACTTGTAGAAACTTGTCATCCATGTTAACTACCCCTCCTTTCTGAGCCTTGGCCCATTATTCTTTCCCTTGCTGTTTTGAAGACTTTTGTACTTCATGTTGTGGTAGAAGTCAGTGATAGTTCAGCCATGTCTTTGGTCCATGATTTTTCTGTTGTTGCTGCTTTTATTATGCTTACCACTACACTCCTAAAATCAGAACATTGGTATTGAAACTCCCTTTTCCCCTTTGATTTAAAATATTCTTTGAAGAATCACAAGTTACCAAAGAACTGAGATGACCCTGATGTGAGAAATGGTAATAACTTAAATCTTTTACAAATCCTAATTTTTAAAAAAATAAACCCCAAGAATAAACAGCTGGTGCTATTGACATTTTCATATCATTGAACACAGTGATTTGGATTGTTGCATTTCGTGTCAGAACTCACTAACCATATAAATATTTCAAACAGGGATGTCATCTCTTTTTTTAAATGCGTTACTTTAACCTTAATTTGTGGAACATAAGAGTCTGCACAAAATGATTCAAAATTATGTGGGGAAACATCATGAAAGTTGAACAAATTTAAATGTGCAATATTCCACAAAAATCACAGGTAGTGACATGAGAAATGCAATGCTGACTACAATGGCTGAGGGCACTTCTAGTATACTCATAGAAAAATGTTCCCTATGATTCTGTTGCTGCGATGAGTTGCATCTTTAACAATCTCCATGAAACCATGTACCTTTTTTGAACATCACTTAACTACAACAAAAACTTGCATTAAAATGTCCCAAGGTGCTTCACAGGAGTGATTGTCAAACAAAATGTGACAAAATTCTGGTTTTATTTTGTGAATTGGAATGAGCTCCAATAATAATTCCAACTGAAAAACTGTGTATACAATCACAGATCCTATTTTGGCCCCAGGTGAAGTAAGGTACTTAATGGATCAATAGTTCACAATGTGCATGCCTGCTCATTCACTGTTGTAGTTCTGAAGAGTTTTTTTTTGAAGTAGTACATAACTAGTTGGTGCAACATGATCAATACTTATTCAATGAGTACTCTTTTTGTTTTAAGACCAGTGGCCTTTCAAGTCCATATTTTTCTTCTGTTCTGTTTGCTAGAAGCCCTGTCCACCCCATAAGGCAGGTGTAAAAGATCCCATCACGTTATTTGAAGAAGAGCAGGAGAGTTCTCCCCAGTATTTACCCCTTGACCAAAACCCAGATTATATAGTCACTATCTCATTGCTGTTTGTGGGACCTCGCTGTGTGCAAATTTGCTGCCATGTTTCCTTTCATTACATCAGTGACTATGTTTCAAAATTAATTGGCTGTAAAGCAGTTTTGGGACATCCTGACATCTTGAACATTTACATCAAAGCAAATTTGTCCATTCATTGCCTTAGTATAATTTAGAATGCATCGTTTCAAGGCCAACTCAAAAGAACAGCAAAGATGGCAAATAACCCAGTGTAAAAATGAAAGGTAATCCTATTGTAGAGTTCAGTTAATATTTTATCCTATATAGGCTTGCACGCATTTTCTATCTAGAATAATGAGGTCACTGTGCAATTGCTATATTTGAAACTCCAAAGATGCATGAAGTAGGAGTTAATGGAGGTACCATCTTTGGAATTCAGTTAATGTAAATATCTCAACCTTTTTAAGTCCTTGAATATGGAGCTCTATCAGTTCTTTTTCCTCTGTGGCTTCCCATTTGGGCGGTGACCTTGATACATAACCAATTTGAGCTATTAACTTTTATCTATTTACATAAACAGTACTTGGCAGTGATGCATGTTTACATTGCTTATATGCCAGGCCCACACTGGGTAGAATTTCTATCCTTTGGGAGGGATGTTATGGTTCTCTTTCTGTGGGATACAGAGCTGGTTGATTCGATTCTTTTCGTTTTAAAGGTTTCCAGCTTTCTCGTTTTTTGTTTCTCGTTTCTCCCCAACCCGAAGTGTACTATTGTGATTTAATCCTGAGTCATATGGATCATTGACTATCCCAAGTTCAATCTGTGGCTTTAATGTGGTCAATCTAATGAAAAATTGTCCCTTGTGCTTTAAAAGAAACACAAGTCCTCTTCCCAAAGGATCCTCCGCCTGTAAACAGCCACTGTCCCCCAAGATCTCGCTCTTCTGCCGTCACGACTGCAAATTGGCTGGTGCTGATGTTGGCTATGGCTTGTAACCCTGACAATTGGAGCCTTGCCTGGGATGACCACCGTTGGAGGTCTCAAATGACCTGCTATCCTAAGGTGTTGAGGACGGGATAAAGCTATGTTGCAGTGTCTCTAGTTGAATAGCCTGCTAACACTTTGTCTCAGCCCTATTGTAAAGAATGGTCACTCAATGAATGTTCAGAAGGCTGAAGGTGCTAGTGGAATAGAGGAAAATTTGGAAGGGAAGTGGAAACTTTCTCGGGTCCAAAACTTCATTTTAATCAGAAAAGTTGAAACCCCAACACCAATAAGCACAAATTTCCATGGGTGTGCATTACTCAGGTTTAATGGTTTCTCTGCATTGTACTTGTAAGTGCAAAACAAAAATGAGCGTTGACTGTGTATCATGGGGCTGTTCAACCATTAAGCAGAAGATGACTAATGAAAGTACATCATTATTCTTACTGAGTCAATGCCATAATATTTAACTTGAGAATAAGCATTCCGTTCTGGAATCCAATCTGTCACAAAGCATTCAACTTAATTAAACTGAAGGTTATCATTACTGTTAACTGCTTGGAGGCTGATTAAAAATGACTGAGTTAGTTTTACGTGCTTTGTTTCACATTACACATTTATTTTCAAACTTTGCCACCATTTTCATTCTGCACTTCCACCATAGCTGACCCAATATAAATGGGTGAACCTTGAGGGTTCAAAGCAGGAATGACTAACTGTTCAAAGCTAGAGTTGGAAGATGATTATATCTGGGAAGTGTAACGGCCCTTATTGCAGCTCATGTTCTAGGAGAGCAATGCCAAAAGCTCCACAAAGATTGGGTCATTTACTTCAGAAAGCTGACACACACACAGTTCAGCAGCGTTCCATAAATGCTTGTGTGGCACAACGTGTGTGTGATAGATTCCGTAGAGGAGAGATGAATTCCAGATCAATAACTAAAATGCTTCCCACCCATTTGTCTTCCTCACCTCATCTTTCAATGAGTCATGCAATCCATAATGAAACAGGGGGAAAACAGTTTATGCTTTTAAAGAAGGGGCATTAAAATCAAAACTTCGGACAAGTTTCATTTCATTCCACGAATCTACTTGACATCTCAAGTTTTAGTCTTCGGGTTGTTAAGCCTGAAGCCCCACAATTCTTTATCAGCAAGAAGGTTTTTGAAGCTAAAATCATATTAATCTTGATCCATAGTGAAGTCACTGAGGCTTACTCACCGTGATGTTTGTCTGGTATTGTCATCTGTTACTTCCTGCTCTTCAGAAAAGGGAAGTCCCACATTTGAATACTTGAGGGTTGATTTGTAGCCCTTTCCTACCAGCAGCAACCAGGCAGACAGTTGAAATGGCATGTGGGACATACCCACATTGATCTAATTGCTTTCCCACCCGTTTGATGTTAACCTGCTCCTCTGAGCAGGTAAGGGGGGCTCATTTGAAGCTAGCAGGGTCCTTTTTTAAATATGCTGATTGGATTCCAATGACTTTAACAGGGCTCAATTGCCAATTTAATTGGACGCCTGTGTGGGGCAGCCATTGTGGATTCTTTCCATACCAACCTGACAGCAAGTGGATCTAGGGCCAGAAGGCTATGGAACACTCGCTTACCTGAGCGCTAGAGATCATACCTTCAGCTTCCAGTGGCAGTCTCCTGTCGCTTAAAATCCTGATACCAGTCAGCAACCACTTCCTGTCGAGCACAGGCAGGGGTCTGATCGGAAATCTGTGGAGATTAGGAGTTAAAATTTCCCATACTTTGCAAGGAAGGTCTGGCTGGTTTGCCGCTTGCCTCCGCCCTCTGCCTGCACAAATCCCACCATGTTTAAATCATTTAACTGATCTCACTCAAATGCTTGCAAACTGCTGATTCCGCACTCTATTGAGCACCTATCCCAATTTCTGGAAAAAGCTGCCTCGACAGAAAATGAATGCAGTGCATATAATTGATGTGATCACCTGATTAAACAGCTACAGTACCACAACATTCAAAGGTTAAAGAGCTGCACCTGAATAATAGTTATATATGCATTTGAAGCATGTTCTAGAGACCAATGATGCTTTCACTGTGTATGGGTAAGATGTGCAAGGAAAACTGATTACCTGAGTACCCAGGAAATGAGAGAAAATGTGTACCACGGTATGACAACTGAACAAAAATCACCACTATTAAACATTGGCAAATCACTTGGAATTCTGGATACCATTTTAAAATGATTACAGTTGCCCATATTGTCAGTCACTGATTTGAGTCTCAAAATGGTGCGTCAAAAAATCCCTAAAAGGAACTATCGATGGGGAAGCAGACGTTGCCATTAAGGCCATTAGAAGGGAACAGCACAGACTAGTTCAGATCATAACCTGGGCTGCTTTAGAACAGAAAGAGAATGATTAGGGAACTTATTCAGAAGCATTGCCAACTGAGTGGGATCCCAGCACTGAGATTCAATGGCAGTACCACATTATAGAAAGCACCTCTGTTTAGTTAAAACTTATTCAATGTAAAAATGCTCTCACCTATATATCAGGTCATGCATTCTTTTTTAAATTCAATTTAGAAGAAGACACTAATTACAGTAGAGCTGTGATGGATTTTTTTTTACACAAGTTTGTACAGTTTAGCCTTGGGTCACCAACTTCTGAAACTTTTTTTTTTCCCCCTTCAAGTTTGCTTTCCTTAATGTTAATAGTAGCAAATTGAGATGAATCTTTTCTGTTTGCAACTATAAACAATTTGCAAAATCACTTGAAACATACAAGATCCAGAGGGGTCTTGACAGGGTGGATGTGGAAAGGATGTTTCTCCCTCGTGGGAGAATCTAGAACTAATTAGAATTAAAAATAAGGTGTCGCCCATTTAAGACAGAGATGAGGAGAAATTTTTTCTCAGGGTTGTGAGTCTTTGGAATTCTCTTCCTTAAAAGGCGGTGGAAGGTGGAGGTAGATAGATTCTTGATGAGCAAAGGGGTGGAAGGTTATCGGGTAGGTGGAAATGTGGAGTAATCAGTTCAGCCATGAACTTATTGAATGGCGGAGCAGGCTCGAAGGGCTGAGTGGTCTACTCCTGCTCCTAATTCGTATGTTCGTATCTTGAGTGTATCTTGGGGACTGGATGTCACGTGGTGATCTCTGGAACTCCAATGTAAACTGGTTCTCCAGTTATGGGAATCTATTCATTTTTGAAGTGAATTTGGACAGTTTCAGAAATGCATTTGTTTCAATCGTGGAAGTAGCACTTGAGAAGTGGAAGTTACACCCGACTGTAGAGCTGAGTAACACGACATGATGATGGCTGGATGCCAAAGATAGAGCTTGTTTCAAAGCACTGATATCCTTTACTTAATATCCAGGCTTGGGCTGATAAGTGGCAAGTAACATGCGCGCCACACAAGTGTCAGGCAATGACCATCTCCAACAAGAGAGAATCTAGCCATCTCCCCTTGACATTCAATGGCATTACCATCACTGAATCCCCCACTATCAACATCCTAGGGGCTACCCATGACCAGAAACTGAACTGGAGTAGCCATATAAATACAGTGGCTACAAGCGCAGGTCAGAGGCTAGGAATCCTACGGCGAGTAACTCATCTCCTGACTCCCCAAAGCCTGTCCACCATCTACAAGGCACAAATCAGAAGTGTGATGGAATACTCTCCACTTGCCTGGATGGGTGCAGCTCCAACAACACTTAAGAAGCTCAATACCATCCAGGACAAAGCAAGCCCACTTGATTGGCACCCTATCTACAAACATTCACTCCCTCCACCACCGACGCACAGTGGCAGCAGTGTGTACCATCTACAAGATGCACTGCAGCAACGCACCAAGGCTCCTTAGACAGCACCTTCCAAACCCGCGACCTCTACCAACTAGAAGGACAAGGGCAGCAAATGCATGGAAACACCACCACCTGCAAGTTCCCCTCCAAGACACACACCATCCTGACTTGGAACTATATCACCGTCCCTTCACTGTCGTTAGGTCAAAATCCTGGAACTCCCTTCCTAACAGCACTGTGGGTGTACCTACCTCACATGGACTGCAGCGGTTCAAGAAGGCAGCTCACCACCACCTTCTCGAGGCCAATTCGGGATGGGCAATAAATGGTGGCCTGGCCACTGACGCCCATGTCCAATGAATGAATGAATTAAAAAAAAAAAAATTGCTTCAAAGTCTTTCATAGAAAGCATTCATTTAATTTAAAATATAGTTGACCATATTTTTATTAGGGCAAAGTAGTGACTAAAATTGCTCTTGTGCTGTTGCCCATATCTTGGGAGAGTGACGTAAGTGCACTCCCAATCCATTTATTTCCATATCGTGTAGCTGATTTCTATGCCATCAAGCATGCTCAGAATGACCCATGAACTTTTGGCTGGCAGGAATGTGTGTAGTAGTGGTGCCGCGCATCAAGAAATATGATTATGATGTCCAAACATGGGCTGGGAGCTATTTGTGCCATTGTGAATACTTATTGCACTTCAGGGGCTAATTAGACTGGAAGGAGCGAGAAGACCCAGTAAGCTTGAGTAATCTAGTAAAGTTCCAACATAAAGGCAGTATTGGAGTCAATACATACTTGTGATTGTCAGGGATGACCAAGAACCCAAGATCTTTTGAAGTTTGGTGCTTTTTAAACGATAATTCAGTGCATGAAAATGGCAGAAGCTCTTGGCTTAAGCAGTTACAGCAGTCTGGTTGGCCACATTGTGGATCTAGTGGGCAAACTCGTAATAGCCTTGGCCGCATAAAACCTGGAATCCTGGAACCAATTTTATAGTTTATAGTACTTGTATTGAATTAGGATATGTGACTGTTTTGCCACTACTTACAAATGCTTTTGGCAGGCATCCAGGTTTTTATAAATGGATAGCTAATTTACAGTACCAGTGGAAAGAAAGGAAGAAAGAATGGTGTCAAACATTCTAGATAAAGTAGTGTAGTAGATTTGTGTGTACAAGTTACCTTGGAAACCAAAATGTTTGTAGTGACTAGGCAAGCCGAGTGAAAGAACAGTTCAGTTTCACAACTGGATCCAAGGAATACAGCTTGTAATGTGAAAAGGAATTTGTGCATGTGTGTATGGTGTGAATCTTGAAAGTGACCTGAGATTTAGCATTCTGACAGCCTAAGGGCATTACTGCAGTTTGTCATGTTCTGTAATGTGTGAGGCAATAGTTTTTTTTTAACCTTGTTGACGCCAATCTACAGTCAGTATTTTGTCTATATTTTTGGTGTGATGGGCAAAGACTTCCCTATTTTATTGGGACAAACCATCCTGTGCTGATGGTTGATGGAAATAAATCCTTTTATAGATGTGTGTTCCGTTATATTTCTGTTCTTTCTTGACCTCCTTTCCCCCCCCCCCCCAATCCCTTCGTCCTTATTGCTATGGATTGTTTCTGTGGATTAAGAGGATAACATAAGTTGTGGATTTCCCCACTTTGCAACCATTGCTTTGTAGCTTAATGACCAGCATGCATTCCAATATTGCTTCAACACACAATGGGACCTTCCACCAATCGTGAAGCATTTATTCTTCATGTGATGGGCAAATAGCTCATACCTGAGTCTTCACAGTTCATGGTAAACCACAGAAACTAACCTATCACTTGTGTGGCCACACTGAAGGAGTAATGTAATTTCAATAACTAGCCAATGTTGTCACCATCCTTGCTCAATGAATTGGTATCGAAAAACATTGCACTTGACCAAATACATTTTAATGTAGTGTCAATACACTTGCATAATAAATCATTACCTCAAATTGTAACCACTGTTATCACTTGGATTTCACTCTTGTGTAACGCAGCTGTAAGCGTGCTGTTCAGCCACTGCCTTGGTCTGAAGGCCAAAAACTGCATTTGTATAGTAGTAGTTGAGTGTCAGTCTTGGCCTTGGCTCAGTGGTAGCTATTTCACCTTGGAGTCAGCAGGTTGTGGGTTGAGGTCCCATTTCAGAAACTGGAGTATATAATCTAGGCTGATGTAATGCAGCACTGATGGAGTGCTACACCGTCAGAGGTGCCCTCTTCCAGATGAAGTGTTAAACCGAGGCCCAGCGGTCCTCTGGTAGGTGAAAAAGATCCAAAGGTGCTATTGGAAGGGCAGGGGAGATCTTTCTGCTGTCCTAGCCAATGTTATTCCTCAACCAACATCACTGAAACACATTATCTGGTTATTAACACATTGCTCTTTGTGGATCCATGCTGTGTGCTGATTGTTGCAAAGTAGGAAATACTCTGCCAATGACTACACTTCACTTCAAAAAGTAATTAATTGGCTTTAAGGCACTCTTGAACATCCTGAGTTGCGAAAGCCATTATATACAGTCCTTCCTTTCATAGTGGATGTCGTTTTTAAAACAAAAATCAGTAAAAATGTTAACTGAAGGTAGTTGAACCTTATACAGTTTTTCAGGTCAGTGTTTTCAGTTTGGTGTTTAGAGTCTATTGCTGGATATAAATTGCTGTGTAAAACTTGTGAAGAGTACAAGATGGTGCCTGAGACTTTCTGCTCAGTGCAACATCCTGAACCATGGTCTATAAGGATTCATAATTATATTAGAGGGATACTGCTGCTTTGGTGGAATGTCTTGCAAGATTTCTTTTTACCTCTCTGCTTAGATACCTGCTAATGCCATTATAATGCTTTTCTTTTCTTTTGGTCTGTTTCTACCTAACGTCATAGGGACAGAATCTTCAAAGAAAGTCCTTGAGTTGATACAGGAAGTCAAAAATGCTGGTTTCCAAAGCTCATTTGTTTAATTTTCACCTTTTCTTTATACTGCTCTTCTGCACAAAGGACTGGGAGAGACATAGCTCTAGAGTAAGGAATAGTAAGGCATTAGGTGGGATCAGAGTAAGAGGGAATGCAGTTAGGTTTAAATTGGGTCTATTGTGCATGTATGTGAATGCAGAGTATGGTAAATAAGGTTGGTGAGCTGTAGATGAAGGTATGATGGTTGTGGCGATTGCTGAGACCTGGCTCAAAAATGGCAGGAATTGTTCCTAAATATTACTGGATACAAGGTGTTCAGGAACGATAGGGAAAGAAAGGAGGAGTGGCAGTATTAATTGAGAATATTACAGTGCTGGAGAGAGACTACATCTGAGAGGGGTTAAGGACAGAATCTATTTGGTTGGAGCTAAGAATCAGCAGTTACCCTTGACCCACTGGCTATATTCAACTAGCGAGAAAGATATAAAGAAACAAATTTTGAATGAAATTCGAGGTGCAACAATTAGTGTAGCTATAATGGGGAGTTTAATTATCCTAATGTAGACTGGGATAATAGTGTGAAGGGCAGAGAGGGGTAACAGATTCTGAAGTGTGTTCAGGAGAATTTTCTAGATCAGTATGCTTCTGGCTCAGCAAGGAAGGAGGCATTACTGGATCTAGTTCTGGGGAATGAGGTGGGCCCAAGTGGATCAAATA
Source organism: Heterodontus francisci (assembly GCF_036365525.1). NCBI lineage: Eukaryota > Metazoa > Chordata > Chondrichthyes > Heterodontiformes > Heterodontidae > Heterodontus > Heterodontus francisci. Next base: position 40,165,328 of record NC_090403.1, on the reverse strand, counting down.
TTAGGGGAACTTTTTTAGGGGACAGTGAGCATATTATCATAAGGTTTGTTAGCTATGGAAAAGGACAAGGAACAATCCAGAGTAAAAGCTAATTGAGGGAGGGCTAATTTCAGTGGGGTCAAAATGGATCTGACCCAGGTAAACTGGAATCAAGTATCGGCAGGCAAAACTGTAATGGAACAATGGGCTGCCTTTAAAGAGGAAATGGTTCAGGTGTAGTTGAGGTACATTCCCATTACTGGGAAAGGTAGGACAAACAAAACCAGAGCTTCCTGGATGACGAAAACGATAGTAAGATGAATCAGAAAAAGGATGTGTACGACGGATGTCAGGTTAATACAAGTGAGAACAAGGCTGAATATAGAAAGTTGAACATAGGAAGATAGTAACAGGAGTAGGCCATTTAGCCTCTCGAGCCTGTTCCGCCATTCAATGAGATCATGGCTGATCCGCAGCCAAGGGGAAGTGAAAAAAAGAGAAAAATGAGAGATGAGCAGAGTAGCAGTTAACATAAACGGGAACCCAAAATTCTTCCATAGGCATAAAAATAGTAAAAAGAGGGGTTGGCCCAATTTAGGGAACAAAATGGGGTTTATGAATGGAGGGAAAGGATATGGCTACATTTCTAAATGAGTACTTTGTATCTGTCTTTACCAAGGAAGAAGATGGTGCCAAAGTCATAATGAAAGAGAAGATAGTTGAGACTTTGGATGGGCTAAAATTGATAAAGGTGGTGTTAGAAAGGCTGGCTGTACTTAATGTTGATTAAATCATCAGGACCGGATGAGATGCATCCAAGGATACTGAGGGAAGTAAGTGTGGAAATTGCGGAAGCGCTGGCCATAATCTTCCACAGTGGCGCAGTGGTTAGCACCGCAGCCTCACAGCTCCAGGGACCCGGGTTCGATTCTGGGTACTGCCTGTGTGGAGTTTGCAAGTTCTCCCTGTGCCTGCGTGGGTTTTCTCCGGGTGCTCCGGTTTCCTCCCACAAGCCAAAAGACTTGCAGGTTGACAGGTAAATTGGCCATTATAAATTGTCACCAGTATAGGTAGGTAGGTGGTAGGGAAATATAGGGACAGGTGGGGATGTTTGTTGGGAATATGGGAGTAGTGTAGGATTAGTATAAATGGGTGGTTGATGTTCGGCACAGACTCGGTGGGCTGAAGGGCCTGTTTCAGTGCTGTATCTCTAATCTAATCTAATCTAATCCTCCTTGGATACCAAGGATTGGAGAATTGCAAATGTTGCACCCTTGTTCAAAAAAAAAAGGATGTAAGGAAGACCTCAACAACTGCAGGCCAGTCAGTCACTTTAACATCAGTGGTAGGAAAGCTTTTTAGAAATGATGATCTGGGACAAAGTTAACAGTTACATGGATAAATGTGAACTAATTAAGGAAAGCTAGCATGGATTTGTTAAAGGCAAATTGTGTTTGACTAACTTGATTTGAGTTTTTTGATGAGGGTAATATGGTTGATGTGGTGGACATGGATTTCCAAAAGGCGTTTGATAAAATGCCACATAACCGACTTGTCAGCAAAGTTAAAGCCCAGGGAATAAAAGGGACAGTGGCAGCATACATACAAAGTTAGCTGAGTGACGGGAAACAGTGGCAAATAGTTGTTTCTCGGATTGGAGGAAGGTATACAGTGTCAACATTAGGGCCACTGCTTTTCTTGATCCATGTTAATGTCCTAGACTTGGGTGAACAGATGAAATTTAATGCAGAGAAGTGTGAAGTGATACATTTTGGTAGGAAGAATGAGGAGAAGCAATATAAAATAAAGAATACAGTTCTAAAGGGGATGCGGGAGTAGAGGGACCTGGGGTATCTGTGTACAAACCAGTGAAGGTGGCAGGGCAGGTTGAGAAAGTGTATAAGGCGTATGGGATCCTGGGCTTTATAAATAAATGCAGAGAGTACAAAAGCAAGGAAGTTATGAATAATCTTTATAAAGTATTGACTCGGCCTCGATTGGAGTATTGTGTCCAATTCTGGACTTCACACCTTTAGGAAGGATTTGAAGGCATTAGGGGTGGTGCAGAAACGATTCGAGTGGTTCCAGGGATGAGGGACTTCAGTTACTTCAGATGGTTTATTCTTCTTGGGAAAGAGAAGGTTGACAGGAGATTTGATAGAGGTGCTCAAAATCATGAGGGGTCTAGACCGAGTAGATTAGGCGAAACTGTTCCCATTGACGGAAGTGTCCAAAACCAGAGGATGCCGATTTAAGGTGACTGGCAAAAGAACCAAAAGTGACATGAGGAAAAACATTTTAACACAGCATGTGGTCAGGATCTGGAATGCACTACCCAAGAGTGTGGTGGAGGCAGATTCAATCATGGCTTTCAAAAGGGAATTGGATAATCATCTGAAGGGAGGAAATTTGCAGGGCTACAGAGAAAGGGCAGGGGGCATGGGACTAGCAGTGAGCTGGTATAGCCACAAAGGGCCAAATGGCCACCACCTGTGCTGTAACTGTTCTGTGGTTCTTCCTGATCCAGCTGACATCAGATCAATAACTGTTACAGGAAAGAACATGAAGGATCAAGTGAATGGCAATGTAAATACAAATGTTTTGAATCAGTGTTACAGCCATAATCTCTAATCATCTTGAACTGTTACATGCTGTAATAGTAGTAGTTTGCTGAAAAGATTTAGTCACTGAAAACCTTGCGTCAGCTCCAAGATAGCTGCAGTACTCAGTGTACTTTCATGTTCCACAAAAGGACAAAATTACAGTGGCACTTTTCTGCTAATGTGCAGTGCTTGGGTCTTTCAACCCAGTTGAATAAATATGTCCATTCATAATGTCCAGCGTTATGTAATAAAAATGCATTGTAATGATGGAATAAATAGTCTTCACTCAAAACTGGCATGTCAGTGCTAATCTCCAGCTTTAATGAATCTCCTTTCCTTTTGTGCCCTCCTCTTAAATTAGTAACTTGTGCCGTGTTGTGCTTTCACAAGTGTCAGTCGCCAATAGCACATGGCGCATGCGAACCTGGACCTTTATCATTTGCTCTTGAATTTGTAAGTTCTCCTCCTATTAAGGTGAATAAAACTTGAGAATTTAGTGTAACTGCTGTTGCACTCTAGAAACAAGTACATTAGTATTTGATTTTGCACAGTAACAGATGGGTGCTAAAATCCAAGTACTGGTGAATACTTCTAAAATCTGGCCTTAAATGTGATTGTTTCATTGAAACTAGAGAAGCAACTGCAGTGCATGCTTTCTATTCATTGAGTTAGATATTGTTTGATATATATTTCAGTGGAGGTGACTCTTTCTCTTTGATTCTCTTCACAGTGATTTAATTTCTTTTCAATACTGCTCTAGCTCATGCCTTTCAAGAGCAGGTCTTAAACATTTTTGTCAGGAGAAATTTTTATTTGGAACTGGGGCAATGTGGCACCTTTTTCAACGTTAATTGAAGGATCATAGTTAATGTGTTTACTGCGTTGAGCAGAAAAATGTAGATTAGCTAATTTAGTACTAGAAATTATTAATATTTTACTCTTTTCCCCCCCCCCCCCCCCCCCTCCCTTCTGCTCTAGAGTTTCAGCTTTTGCCAGTTAGGGCCATTGTAAGTGACTAATCTTTGAAGGCCAATTATAGCACACTTTTTTTTTTAACTAGCTTGTTTACCTCTCCAGAAGTATCAAGGAGGTGACTTCAAGATCAAATAAACAAGTATCTGTCGTCTTCCTTTCAGATCAATTCAGTCCCTCTGGCAACTCTTGAAGTCAGGGTTGCCAACTCTAATTGAATGTGTTCCTCAAGGCTTCATCACATGATTTTCTCTATCCCCCACCCCACCTCCAGCCATCTCTGTCCATCAAACTGCCTTTCTTATCTCCAATATTTTTATAACCAATAAATAGAAGTGTTTAATGAAAACAAAATACACAATTATTTGCACCTATAAATTTTCTCCCAAGTTGCTCACAGCAATGTTCTTTAATTCCTGAAGACTCCAGGGCTTCAGTAAAGGTTAAACTGTACGTTTAGTTCAGTGTGTTCATTTATCAGAGGCTGATGCACATCTGATGCAATATCTAAGGGTAGGCACAAGACTGGAACTATTACTGTCATCTTTGATTTTTCCAACCTTTTTGAATTCTGATCATTAGATAATGGGACTTTTATTGAACCTGCATTTTTGTTCTCTTGTGCCCTCATTGTAACAGCTTGTCAAGCTGTTGAGAATTATTTTTTCAAACTCTGTGCAGAGGTTTAAATAGGTCACTCTTACAACTGCTATTTTGACTTTCTGAAAAAAGTAGGCTGCTTGAAAATCCAAATCCTAAAGCTTTTTGCCCCTAGTGAAGAATGACTGTTGACACTGACAGACATGCATCAAACTATCAATTCTGCAGTCTATGTACTTCTTTATAGCATGGTTTTGCTTTAGCAACTCTGTACCACTATCTCCATTGTTGCTATCTCATCCCAATGCAATTGAACATGATTGAGGCATCGCCTGAATGGTGGGAGTCCTTGCTTTTGCAGGGATACGGTTGTTTTGTGCCTGATCAGTTCATGCGATACTGCATTACGCAAATCCAACTGTACACCCACACACCCCATCCCCGACCCAACCTCATTGACCCCATCGCCTGTTTTGTCTCCTTTCTGTGTGATTGTATCTGAAATATCAACAGTTTTCATGCAGGCCAGCATACCTATATTTAAGTTTTAATTGCTGTAATCAAGCAGTATAATTTCTAGGATGACCTGGAACACTTCTGTTTCTATCATTATGGACAGTTGTTGAATGACATGATGGCTTAGTGTCCTAGCTCTTCTGAGGATTGCTCCATAAAGTGGGTGTTTTGTTTTTATTATCCGGTTACTGATCACATTTACGAAATTACTTCAACTGGTGGCATTTTATTTTGTTAATAGACAGTCACCCCACACGTACTTAACTTTTTATTTCTACCCGTTTTTCTCTGCCTTTTGTGAAGGTGGTGGCCCAGGATGGCACCTGGAGGCACCTACACAAGTGGCTGTAGCCAAGCAGGTCTATATCAGCACAATACAGTGAGGCAGGGACCTTCCTGGTCCATGTTGTTCTGTACCGCATCAGGTACATTTATCTGCAATCAATAAGAATTTCTTCACTGCAGTGTTGTTGCTGTGTTTTATTTTTCCCGATTACTTTGCTTTAGAAATGCAATTAAGATCTTGACTGTAATGGTCCCTTGTAAACAGCAATTTGCAATTCTAGTCATTTGACAGCCACTCTCTCCTCCACTCTGAGCAGGAGCAGTTTGGAGACCATATCTGCAGTGTTCTCCTTCAATCCTGCAAAGCTATGTGAATTAAACTGGTAAACCCATCTGATCAATTACCCTGTTGAGACTGGACAACAGCTGAATAAAACTGAATCTGGAGTTTCAGTGGCTGAAAATGTGATGCTTTGATTCCTTTTTTTAAAAGTGTGCAAAGCTTGGCAATTTTAAAATTCAAAACTCTTGTCAATTACATTGATCAAAGCTATGAAGGATAGCCATACTTGAATCTTAGATAATGAGAGCATTTCAGCTTCTGTCGAATGGGGAAATGTCCTGGTGTAGCACTGTAGATCAGTTATTGCTTGTGCTAACACAAAAAATGGAACAGGAGTGCCCTTGCGTGTGGCCACTTGACCAGCATGATTGGGGAGACATGGGTTTGAGTTGATGTGGTGGATTTTTTAGATGCTGAAGTGACATGTGGATCAGTTACATTAAACTGGTAAACCAGGGAAATGGCCGCCACACAATTGCAGACTTGCTGGTGGTGGAATTATCTTGTGTTTCCTTTGTAACCTAGCTCTTGCTGCACTGTGGGGCTCTGATGTCTCATTGAGCTAATAAAGGTTAGAAAAGGAATAAAGAAAGCTCCTGGTATCAGGAAATGTTTCCGCTTTGGAGGGGGAGGTGGCTGAATTCATCCAGCTGGTATGCTGCAGAATACCAGCTGTGAAATATTTCAAGAATGCTGGATAATCCCTGGATGTTTGAGAGGTTGGGCTGCGTTCTCTGTCTGATTACAGGCACACGTTGTGATCATTGTACCCATTTAATTTATCTTAGCCTCTGACTTCAGGGAGGAAAGATGTCGTACTAAATATAAACCTTTTGTGCTAGAAGCATAGTTGTAATTTCCACTACAAAAAAAGACTGGGCATAAAAATGGTTTTCAAGTTAGAGTACAAGAATTTCATGTCCCTTTTCATATTTAAAAAAAAACTAATTACAGCATTGGGCAAACTGGATTGTTTTCAGCAATGTCTGCTGATTGAATCATTGTTACAAAGTACCTAGGCTTGTCTAATTTTAACTATTAATATAACTGTAATCGGCATATACTTTATATTTGTCTTTTTACATCTCCTGTCCTGTGATACCATCCATGAATTTCTACACCATGAACATGCACACTGGGATTTTCTGCTATACGTTTCCTTTCTAATTTGACTCATGTTTTGCTTCACTAATTTACAGAAGGTTCAGGACGCCGGGGACAAGCCAAGACAATTCCCACATATGATGAAACCTCTCTAATGTGGCATGTGATTTTGGGTTTTATTTAGGGATTGGAGTTCCAGGAGCAGTGCTGTCTTGAGACTGAGCTGCCATATCGGCCTGTGCTGTGTCTGATCTGTAATATAAATGCTGGAAGTATCTTAAGTAATCCTTGGAACATTCTTGACATTAAAAAAAAATTAAGACCTGACTTGGTTGCAGTTGTATTTAATTCTTCAAGTAGCTGAATCATCATGAATCCCTTAAATTACCATGGGGGTTGAGGTAATTTGGGAGGGATACATGTTGACTTTAGACCATTTTCCACTGCCTAAGTAACAGCCTGTATAATTGCAGGTGACATTGGGGAATGCAAGGAATTTTGTGCTAAATTACTTTTATTTATTTAGAGATACAGCACCGAAACAGGCCCTTCGGCCCACCGAGTCTGTGCTGACCATCAACCACCCATTTATACTAATCCTACATTAATCCCATATTCCTGCCACATCCCCACCTTTCCTTAATTCCCCTACCACCTACCTATACTAGGGGCAATTTATAATGGCCAATTTACCTATCAACCAGCAAGTCTTTGGCTGTGGGAGGAAACTGGAGCACCCGGCAAAAACCCACGCGGCCACAGCTTGCAAACTCTGCACAGGCAGTACCCAGAATCAAACCCGGGTCTATGGAGCTGTGAGGCTGCGGTGCTAGCCACTGTGCCACTTATTTGAAGCCATCCATTTATGTCGTTAAGAACCAGATCTGTTATATTTTGCAAAACAGATTCTCAGTAAAGTTAATCAAATGAAAGTAATGGACTTCATATCGGTTCTGAACTTGCACCATTATCTAAAAGCTGAGGTGCTTTGTCAGCGAACGTTGAATTGGCTCTGAGCTAAAAGAGCGTGAATCTGCCAGCTGTTTGCTTGTACAATGTGAAAGAGCACATGTTGACTGCAATCACACTGAGCTGATTAATTGGCTTGCAGAAATAGGAAAAACACGTTCAATGGGCAGGGTCAAAGTTGACATACTCCTACCTGCCACGTGCTGGAAAAACAATTGGCAAACAAGGTTCTTCATGTTCACTTCTTTGACATAACTTTCAATTGCTGTTTGACAACAAATATAATCAATAAAAATGAGGGCTGTTGCATATTGTTTTAAAACTAGATTTTCTAAAGTTTTTTTTTAGTGTAGAACGGAGTTTCTCTTTAAAACCTTGTGTTAAACATTGAATTACATAGAACATACAACATAGAAACAGACCATTCGAGCCAACTGGTCCATGTCAGTTTTTAGGCTTCACATGAGCCGCCTCCCACCCTACCTCATCTAGCCCTCTCCAGATATCCTATCTCCCTCGTGTTTATCTTGCTTCCCCTCAAATATATTTATGCTGTTCCTCTTAACTCCTTGTGTTAGCAAGTTCCACAAGCCTCCTTTGACAGCACCTTCCAAACCTGCAATCTCTACCAAGAAGGACACTGGTAGCAGATGTGTGGGAACACAACCATCCTGACTTGGAACTATATTGTTGTTCCTTCACTGTCACTGGGTCAAAAACCTGGAGTTCCCTCCTTAAAAGCACTGTGGGAGTACATACACGATGTGTAGTATAAGGGTCTGAAAGGGTTAATCGAGAGTGTGTAAAGAATACCTCCTACCGTGATGTAAGAGATTGAGAGACTTGAAGCTGGATGCAGCGTGGCTTTTGGTGGATTCTCTCAGACTAGTGTGAAGATGTATATAGTTCTGATATAAATATCAATGTTCTGACTAACCCAGACTGAAGTATCTCTGAGCTAGATTAAGTAAGGTGGCAGCGTACCAAACAAACACAAAACAACATGGACTACAGCGGTTCATGAAAGTGGCTCACCACCACCTCCCCTAGGGCAATTAGGAATGAGCAGCAAATGTTGGCCTTGTCAGTGATGCTCCTATCAGCGAATTAAAAAAGAGCATTGTAACCACTCCAGTTTCTCCTGAATTCCGATTGAATCAGTCAGGGATATTCTTGTATTTATGGCCCCTAGTTTTGGTGGTCTTTTCTCCCTCCCTGCCCCCCCCCCTCTTTCCCCTCCCCCCCACTCAAGTAGAAACATTTTATCTGTTCATCCAATAAAGCCGTTTCATAATCTTTCTTAACCCATTTAGGTTTCATACAGAGCAGCATGGATTAAGGCGCCCTGTCATATTCTAGTTCCTCCAGTAATGGTTAAAATGTGATTTGGAAAGTGTGGATCTAATAGTACAAATACAGCAAATCGGCAACTACTGGAGGATTTTTTTTGTAATTTTTTTTTTTGTTATTCATTTTCTTTCCCCTGTCCTGGATCTGACAAGTTGAGATTCAGTTGCAAAGTTGACACCAACACTCCAGTATTGTTTGACAGGGCCCTCAACTGTGTCCAGCCCATTTCCTGCATCTCTACCCTCACCCCTTCCCCTCCCTCCCAGAACCACGACAGGGTTCCCCTTGTCCTCGCTTTCCACCCCATCAGCCTCCATATCCAAAAGATCATCCTCTGCCATTTCTGCCACCTCCAGCGTGTTGCCACTTCCCCTCCCTTCCCCTGTCAGCATTCTGAAGGGATCGTTCCCTCCGCGACACCCTGGTGCAATCCTCCATTAACCCCACCACCTTGTCCCCTTCCCACGGCACCTTCCCTTGCAAGCACAGGAGGTGTAATACCTGCCCATTTACTTCCTCTCTCCTCACTATCCCAAGGCCCCAAACACTCCCTTCAGGTGAAGCAGTGATTTACTGGTACTACTTTCAATGTAGTATACTGTATTCGCTGCTCACAACGTGGTCCCCTCTACATTGGGGAGACCAAATGCAGACTGGGTGATCGCTTTGCGGAACGCCTCCGCTCAGTCCGAAAGCATGACCCCGAGCTTCCGGTTGCTGGCCACTTCAACATTTCCCCCCTGCTGTCATGCTCACATCTCTCCTGGGATTGCTGCAGCGTTCCAGTGAACATCAACGCAAGCTTGAAGAACAGCATCTCATTTACTGATTTGGGCACACTACAACCTACCGGACTGAACATTGAGTTCAATAATTTCAGAGCATGACGGGGCCCCCCATTTTACTTTTCATCTTTATTTTTTATTTTTTCTTGTGTTTATTTTATTTTAGTTTATTCAGTTTGTTTCTTCTGTGCCTACCCACTTTTTTTTCATGTTTGTGCTTGTGGCTGTTAAGTTTTCAGTCCATTAACACAATATCTATCTGTACTAATGCTTTGCCTTTCAGCACACCATTAACATATTGTTTGCCTTTGCTGCATGACCTTCTGGTCAGCTATTCTGTGATCTTGTCCTAGCAACACCTTTTTTTTTGTTATCTCTTGCTCCAACCCTGCTTTACTTAAAATATATTACATTTCTTATCTCTGCCAGTTCTGAAGAAGGGTCACAGACCTGAAATGTTAACTTTGCTTCTCTCTCCACAGATGCTGCCAGACCTGCTGAGTTTTTTCCAGCACTTTGTTTTTATTTCTGATTTCCAGCATCCGCAGTATTTTGCTTTTAATTTATTACTCCAGTATCTTGCTCCAAGTAACTATTCCTCATGCATGTGTCTCGACCAGAAGTGTTGAAATTGTTCTGATATCCTGTGTTTCCTATATTAGATAGTGACTACACTTTATTGCTGGTCAAACATTTTGGGAAGATGCGAGGGTGTGAAAGTCACGACTGTATACAAATGGAAGCCTTTCCTTTTTTTTCTGAGAACATTGTGGCTTGTCATGATTTTGTCCTTTTCTCCCCGTTGATCTCCTAGATGCATACACTTTGATGCAGAGATGACTGCACAGCTGCCAGTGATGCCTGAAAAATCGCCTATCCCAAAATGAAGTTGTGGATATTTCAGGCATCCATGGGCGTGCAGAGCATAACCTGTTAAAATTGATGCTTTCTGCCCTAATTTTCCACCTGGCAAATTGGTAACAAAGAACAGTTTCTACCCCTATATTTTGAGACCGCATTCTGTGAATCCCATTCATAACTACTTCCTGTAAGGTAATCCTATAGTTACAGCTAGAGATTGAAGAATGTCTTGCTGAACAGTTAATGCTATAATGAAGTAATACAAGCATCCCACCCCTGAATGAACAAGGCAGTGGTTTGTGCTCACATTAAAACTGGAGGAAAGTAAATTAATAAGCTAGTAATGGAGATGCCTGGCAATCCTGATTGTGGAGGGAGAATTACATTTCTCTGACCCAGTGCAAGTTAATTGCCCAAAACCGTATGTGACCTGCCTGCATTGTGCTGCTTCTCAGAAGCACTTAGCTTAAAAGAATTTAACACAACCTATTCTTTTTCGAAATGCTGTGATGTAAATAACATGAAAACATGCCATCACAGTGCTTTGTGTGTGATGCCATAACAAAATAATCCTCCTTTCCCAATACAACAAAAGATATTATTGAACACTTTTGTGTGTAGGTGAACTTGGTTGTTTCTTCCCTCAATTGAAATACTTTCAGTTGGAAAGGTGAAATTCTAACCTTTTACTACTAGCTGTTAGGGCTGAGAATTGTACACTGTGCAGTGTAGGAAAATCCTTAGTGCAAAGCTTCCCCACTATCAAAATGTTTACCTATAGCTGCTAGAAATTGTTCCAGAATTGATGTTGAGGGTGAAAGGAGGGAGCCATCTTATCTCATTTGTGTGATTAACTTCATGTGGGGGATTTGAGCTGAACTGCATGTTGTTGTGCAGAAGTGAATCTATTTTCATTTTAACTAATATTTTTCCAATCATTAATCTGTTCAATGCAACAAAAATACACTTCCATTCCTTTCTTCAGAGAAAATAACCAATGTCCTTGCTTGCAGGGTAACAATACTGTTGACTGCAGTGTCAGAGCAGAAAGAACAAAGAACAGTACAGCACAGGAACAGGCCATTCGGCCCTCCAAGCCTGCACCGATCTTGATGCCTGCCTAAACTAAAACCTTCTGCACTTCCGGGGACCGTATCCCTCTATTCCTATCCTATTCATGTATTTGTCAAGATGCCTCTTAAACGTTGCTATCGTACCTGCTTCCACCACCTCTCCGGCAGCAAATTCCAGGCACTCATCACCCTCTGTGTAAAGAACTTGCCTCTCACATCCCTTCTAAACTGTGCCCCTCGCACCTTAAACCTATGTCCCCTAGTAACTGACTCTTCCACCCTGGGGAAAAAGCTTCTGACTATCCACTCTGTCCATGCCGCTTATAACTTTGTAAACCTCTATCATGTTGCCCCTCTACCTCCGTCGTTCCAGTGAAAACAATCAGAGTTTATCCAACCGCTCCTCATAGCTAATGCCCTCCAGACCAGGCAACATCCTGGTAAACCTCTTCTGTACCCTCTCCAAAGCCTCCACGTCCTTCTGGTAGTGTGGCGACCAGAATTGCACGCAATATTGTAAGTGTGGCCTAACTAAAGTTCTGTACAGCTGCAGCATGGCTTGCCAATTTTTATACTCTGTGCCCCGACTGATGAAGGCAAGCATGCCATATGCCTTCTTGACTACCTTATCCACCTGCGTTGCCACTTTCAGTGACCTGTGGACATGTACGCCCAGGTCTCTCTGCCTGTCAATACTCCTAAGGGTTCTGCCATTTACTGTATACCTCCCACCTGCATTAGACCTTCCAAAATGCATTACCTCACATTAGTCCGGATTAAACTCCATCTGCCATTTCTCTGCCCAAGTCTCCAACCGATCTATATCCTGCTGTATCCTCTGACAATCCTCATCATTATCCGCAACTCCAACAACCTTTGTGTCGTCTGCAAACTTACTAATCAGACCAGCTACATTTTCCTCATTCATTTATACATACTGCAAACAGCACACTGATCCCTGCGGACCACTAGTCACATCCCTCCATTCAGAAAAGCACCCTTCCACTGCTACCCTCTGTCTTCTATGACGGAGCCAGTTCTGTATCCATCTTGCCAGCTCACCTCTGATCCCGTGTGACTTCACCTTTTTGTACCAGTCTGCCATGAGGGATCTTGTCAAAGGCTTTACTGAAGTCCATATAGATAACATCCACTGCCCTTCCTTCATCAATCATCTTCGTCACCTCGTCAAAAAACTCAATCAAGTTAGTGAGACATGACCTCCCTTTCACAAAACCATGATGCTTCTCGCTAATAAGTTTGTTTGTTTCCAAATGGGAGTAAATCCTGTCCCGAAGAATCCTCTCTAATAATTTCCCTACCACTGACGTAAGGCTCACCGGCCTATAATTTTCTGGATTATCCTTGCTACCCTTCTTAAACAAAGGAACAACATTGGCTATTCTCCAGTCCTCTGGGACCTCACCTGTAGCCAATGAGGATGCAAAGATTTCTGTCAAGGCCCAGCAATTTCTTCCCTTGCCTCCCTCAGTATTCTGGGGTAGATCCCATCAGGCCCTGGGGACTTATCTACCTTAATGCTTTGCAAGACACCCAACACCACCTCCTTTTTGATAATGAGATGACTTGAGACTAACTACACTCCCTTCCCTAGGCTCATCATCCACCAAGTCCTTCTCTTTTTGGTGAATACTGATGCAAAGTACTCATATAGTACCTCGCCCATTTCCTCTGGCTCCACACATAGATTCCCTTCTCTGTCCTTGAGTGGGCCAACCCTTTCCCTAGTTACCCTCTTGCTCTTTTATATACATATAAAAAGCCTTGGGATTTTCCTTAATCCTGTTTGCCAATGACTTTTCAAAGGAGAAGGAAAGATGTGAAAATAAGGGATAGAAAAGGGGCATGTATTCTTCAGGCTGCGAAAGGGAAGAACGATAGCCTGGGAATTGCAAAGCATTTTGCCTTTTGGCAAACTAGTTTCATTCATTTATTGTGTGGATGAGCCACAACTAATTCTACATGACTGGACATGATCACACAAAACAATCTGAAGTCCTCAATTTTTAAAAATTTTAATAAAATGTCATCCTTCCAAGAGGCGAAGTAATGCTGACTGATGACAAGCGAACTATTGGACTGTGTGCTTACCCATCCTGTAGCTGTTGGAAATTCAATTACTTTGTATAATTAATTGCAGGGAACTGTACTAATGGAATTTTCGGAATCATTTTCCAACACAATCTTTGCATGTCGGAGCAAAGCTTGCACCATTAAAACAGTTTCCTGGCGCACTTCCAATGAAACAGGAAAAGACCATCTGTTATTCATCCCTAACTGCTGGTGGTTGGTCACTCAAGTTTGTGGGCACATCATAATGTTGCAAGTAACAAGAAAGAATTGCATCAAAGTGTCTGCTATTACAAATTGTCCAGAGTTTATGGTTGATGGTTCCCTCCTCTTCCCCTCTCATTTCTGTAATTAACCTTTCGCCTTTCATAGCCACAAGACATCCCAAAGCGCTTAAAGCCAATGAAGTGTAGACACTGTTGTAATGTTGGAAATACAGTAGCCAATTTGATCACAGCAAGCTCCCACAAACAGCTAAGACCAGATAATTTGTGTTTGTGAGTTCATTGAGGGATAAATATTGGCCAGGACACTGGGGATAACTCCCCTGCTCCTCTTCGAAAGAGTACCCAGGAATCTTTTGTCCCCAACCAAGAGGGCCTTGATTTAACATCTCATCTGAACGACAGAGCCTCTGACCATGCAACGCACTCTCAGTATTGCACTGGAGTGTTCGCTTTGATTTTTGTGCTCGAATCCTGGAGTAGGACTTGAACCCACAGCTATCTGACTGTGGTGAGTAAGCTATCCACTGAGCCACAGCTGACAAGAGCAAGAATGCATTCCAAAATGTGGCGTTGGAGAAACAGAAAAAAAGTAGAATTGGGGAGGGTAGACATGCCCGTCCATCTAGTCTTGCTCATTTGAATTGACGCTTATTCATTTTGATTCAAAATGTTCTGAGTTCTGTGTCTTAACTTGCGACCTCTTGTGTCCACTCCTAACCATTCTGATAGAGACCCATGGAAGTAACACCATTTGCAAATTTCTTTGTAGGTGCTGATCAAATTGTGTGTCCTGGCTGGAAGCAACGTTGAGCTCCCAAAGTGGAAAGATAATGCCTGTCAGCAGTGTCCTCTCCACTTAAAAATTGGAATGGTTTTGTTTACTGTTGCCATAATTGTTTGGAGCTCTAAGCTTCACTTACTCAGCATCTATGAAACTGCCTCTTTATACAGCCTCAGTTGAAGCCATTATAGCAAACTTAATTACTGTTGCACGGTCACCCTGGTTTTTGTTATTTTCCTTTATGAAGTATGGTCCTGTTACTGTTTAGACTTTATGCTTGTGAGTGAGACAATGATCACTGTAAAAAAAAAAAATATTGCAGCTAAAGCTGTTCTCTCTTTCTTGCCCATCCACCCCACCCCAAAAATATTTTAATGGCATTAGTCTCTGCATTGATATTCCAAGGAGATTAATCCCAGCTTGTTAAATTCAAATTTGTACTACTGTGAGAAATTCTGTATCTTGTCGAGTGTCGTTATGGTGGTGGCTTTATCTCCAGTCCGATCATAATCCGTTGGGAATTTAAACAAGTCTTCTAGAACCAGAAGTTTTGTTCCAAAGCCTATCCAATAAAATATTGCAAGTTTTGTCAGTTGCATGTTTGAGAGAGGTATAATTCAAGGTTAAACTGTGCTGTGTGATTGGTTTTGTTTGTATCTGTCTGGCCAATTCTTTTTTTTTTGAATGAGACATTGGATATTCAAAATCCAGGATGTCCGGGCAATGCATTTCTGAATGTAAAGGAGAAATTGAGCAGGTATGAATCAAGCAATTGGGCATTTAGAAAATCTCAAAGGCTGTTTCCAAATCTTCAGAAGGCAAGGCTTTGGGTGGCGCAGTGGTTAGCACCGCAGCCTCACAGCTCCAGCGACCCGGGTTCAATTCTGGGTACTGTCTGTGCGGAGTTTGCAAGTTCTCCCTGTGAACTGCGTGGGTTTTCGCCGGGTGCTCTGGTTTCCTCCCACATGCCAAAGACTTGCAGGTTGATAGGTAAATTGGCCATTATAAATTGCCCCTAGTATAGGTAGGTGGTAGGGGAATATAGGGAAAGTGGGGATGTGGTAGGAATATGGGATTAGTGTAGGGTTAGTATAAATGGGTGGTTGATGGTCAGCACAGACCCGGTGGGCCGAAGGGCCTGTTTCAGTGCTGTATCTCTAAATAAAAAATAAATGTCAATTGAAAACTGCAGGAGAAATGTGTATTTAAAAGTGATTTACAAAGATTTAACTTTATCTTGAGTTGCAATCTTACTTTGTCTGCTGAGTTGATGAGAAGACTTTCTATTACAAATATTTAACTGTTTGATTATTTGCTTCATTATTTGTGCCACAGGTTTGGCTATTTTAAACTAATTTCATAGCACATCATTATCAGATCTTTGTTTAAAGACTGGAGAAAGAAGTTATGGAGGCAGTAGATCATCTCCATACTGGCAAACAATTACCAAACTGTTAAGCCAGGTGTAGTACCAAAACGCACCCAGATCTTGAAGCAAGAACACATTTCTGAAACTATGGTGATTTGGGACTATCCCATTGAAGTTTTCCATGTTATGAGAACCACAGTAATGGGCTGTATTTTGCGCTGGATGTGGGGCACCTGGCACCAGGTTGAAAAGGCGTGAGCCCCGCTGTGCCTTTTCGTGCCCCCATCCCGGAGCGATCCTCCAGTCTTTCTAAATCAATTTCAGGAGGTGGGATCCCCATTCCTTTAAAGACGGGGATCCCGTCTCCCAAGAGCTGCTGGCCAATTGGGGCCGGCAGCAGAGCAGTATCGGCAGCACGACCAGCTGGTACTACAGAGGCCTCGGAACTAGGCCCAGCGCTAGAACCCCAGACCAGAGGTAGGTGAGGCAGGGTCATCAGGGCCAGTCTGGAAAGCCCTGGCGAGTGAGGGGGGGAGGGGGGGGGCGAGAAAGAAGGCAGTGGTGCAGTCCAAGGGGAGGGATTTCCTGGGGATAAGGTTGTTCCTGGTGGGAGTCCACTGTGGGCCACAAATTGCCTATGAAGGAGGGATCCCTCCCATGCTCGGGGAATTGGGGGTGGCAGTTGTTGGAGTGCCTTGTGTTGCAAGGCGTCCTCTCCGTGCAGTGGACACGCCCCCACTGCTGGTAAGATCCCAGAGGCAGTGGGAAGAGGCCCTTAATTGGCCATTAATAGGCCACTTAAGGGCCTCAATTGGCCTGCAGGCTGACGGCCGCCATCAGCTGATTCTGCCCCTTGGAAGATCGCTGGGTGACGGGGACGTAACGGGCCCTCCAATCCACCGCGACCCCACCAACCTTCGCGAAACTCAGTGCCCTCGCGCTTCAGGGGTCCTCCCAAAACGCAGCTGATATGTGGTAAGAACGGAAAAGACCCAAAACCCAAGCAACTAAATAACAGTGGATCTATTTGGCAAATCCTGGCAATCCAGATTAGATATTTGAGGCTGTGTAATTTTCCTAACTTGAGCACTTTCCTAAAATTTAAATCTACCAAGGGTTGTGTTCCATAATCTCTTTATGCAGCACAAATATACAGGTGTTGTATCTTTGACTTTCACAATGTTAAATATGTTTTTTTTGGGCTTTTTTTTCCAAATGTGTTCACTCTTCAAAGTAAACACTACTCGATTTCTAAATCTCTGTTCATAAATCTCATTCCTCTAACTTATTTGTAAAACGAATACTTCTGAAAATTATGTGCAACTCTCACCCTCGTCTTTGTCTTGCACACTAGTTACTCAGACAGATACAATCAGCAGGCTTTTATTGGAATGTAGTAATAGGTTGAATGTTGAAATACAGTATTTCTATAGTATGCAATATAAACACACTTTCTGAAGTGGATGTAATTTATTTATTACAAATCTTTTGCTTAAGATTGTTAATGTTTTTCCTGTTAATGTTCAACTTTTTAAATACAATTTGCAAGTACAGGTAAACACAAATATATTCTATACAGTAGCTGTGGCCTCTGGTTAGACTCCTAGAGCACAGAAACAGGCCCTTCAGCCAATTGTGTCTGTGCCGGCCATCAAGCAGCTGCCTATTCTAATCCCATTTTCCAACATTTGGCCTGTAGCCTTGTATGCTATGGCGTTTTCAAGTGCTCATCTAAATACTACTTAAGTGTTGTGAGGGTTCCTGCCTCTTCCACCTCTTCAGGCAGTGTGTTCCAGAATCCAACCATCCTCTGGGTGAAAATTTTTTTCCTCAAATCCCCTCTAAACCTCCTGCACCTTACCTTAAATCTATGCCCCCTGATTATTGACCCTTCTGCTAAGGGAAAAAGTTTCTTCCTACCTAATCTATCAATGCCCCTCATAATTTTGTATACCTCAGTCAGGTCCCTCTCAGCCTTCTCTGCTCTAAGGAAAAAACAACCCTAGCCTTTTCATTCTTCAAAGCTGAAACGTTCCAGCCCAGGCAACATCCTGGTGAATCTCCTCTGCACCTTCTCCAGTGCAATCACATCCTTCCTATAGTGTGGCGCCCAGAACTGTGCACAGTAC
The DNA here is from genome assembly GCF_036365525.1 of Heterodontus francisci. Lineage (NCBI taxonomy): Eukaryota > Metazoa > Chordata > Chondrichthyes > Heterodontiformes > Heterodontidae > Heterodontus > Heterodontus francisci. Next base: position 40,147,291 of record NC_090403.1, on the reverse strand, counting down.
TCCAGCTGTGGCCTAACTAGCGTTTTATACAGCTCCATCATAACCTCCCTGCTCTTATATTCTGTGCCTTGGCTAATAAAGGCAAGTATCCCATATGCCTTCCTAACCACCTTTTATCTACCTGTGCTGCTGCCTTCAGTGATCTATGGACAAGTACACCAAGGTCCCTCTGACCTTCTGTACTTCCTAGGGTCCTACCATCCATTGTATATTCCCTTGCCTTGTTAGTCCTCAAAATGCATCACTTCACACTTCTCAGGATTAAATTCCATTTGCCACTGTTCTGCCCATCTATATCGTCCTGTAATCTAAGGCTTTCCTCCTCATTACGACACCACCAATTTTTGTGTCATCCGCGAACTTACTGATCATACCTCCTATATTCAAGTCTAAATCATTAATGTCCACTACAAACAGCAAGGGGCCCAGCACCGATCCCTGCGGTACAACACTGGTCACAGGCTTCCACTCGCAAAAACAACCCTCGACCATCACCCTCTGCCTCCTGCCACTAAGCCAATTTTGGATCCAATTTGCCAAATTGCCCTGGATCCCATGGGCTCTTACCTACTTAACCAATCTCCCATGCGGGACCTTATCAAAAGCCTTACTGAAGTCCATGTAGACTACATCAACTGCTTTACCCTCATCTGTCATCTAGTTACTTCCTCAAAATTCCATCAAGTTAGTTAGACGTAATCTCCCACTGACCAAGCCGTGCCTTGAGTTGGAAATACTTTTACCTGGGTCTTCAGTGCGGCAGATGAAATGATATAATCAGAATTGTAGTTGTGCATTTCTCTGAAACTGCATTGCCCAGAGTCCATTTTGACAATCTGTCACATGATCAGTAATAAAAGGATAGGCTGACGCAGCCTTCTCTCCCAGAGGCCAATTGAGCCTGTAAGTGGCTTATTAACAGCCAATTCAGGGCCTCTTCCTGCTGCCGCTTGGATCTTACCAGCGTCTAGGGTGGGGCTGGAGTGGTGGCCTCCTCCATGTGGGGAGGTCACCTTGTAACACGAGGTGACCTTCCTGCGGGCTTGGGAGGGGGGTGCGGTCCGTCCTCTGTGGGTAATCTGTGGCCCACAGAGGACCCCCGCCAAGAACAGCTTCACCCTCCGCCCCCCCTTCCCCCCCCCCCCCCCCCCCTCCCCCCCAACCCCGGACTGCACAACCACCCCCTCGCTGGGGGCCTTCCAGACTGACCCCAGTGACCTCTCACTTTACCTACCTCCGGTCCAGGATTTCAGTGCTGGGCCTGGGTCCGAGGCCTTTGCAGTACTGGCCCTGTGATTGGCTGGCATCTCGGAGGCAGGATCCCTGTCTTTAAAGGGATGGGGATCCCGGCTCGTGAAACCTAGATGGAAAAAGACCGTAGGATCACTCCAGGGGGGCAGGAAAAGACAGAAGTGGGGCTCACCCCACCCCCATCCCCATCGGCCTGGTGCCAAGAGTCCAGCACCATGTCTGCAGATGAATGCTGCCAAGGACTGTGTTTGGTGAAGAGGAAGAGGCCGTGGATAAATCCTTGTGGGATTCTGAGGGTCATGAAGTGGAAAGAGAAGCCATTTCTGGGGATGCTCCTGGTATGCTTCGATGGGCAAGATTGGAACCAAGCAAATGCAGTCCCACTGAGCTAGACAATGGAGGCAAAAGATTGGCAGATGATGTAGTGAACTGTCTCAGGCTGCAGAAAGGTAGAAGAGGACGAGGGATGCACGGTGGGCACGGCCACAAAGGATGTCATTCAGGACTTTGAGTAGAATTGTGGGAAAGGTGGGCTCATTTAGGGAGGCAACAATACGTTGAAGGACTTGAAAGTTATAGTTACTGTTGACACTTGGAGAGATACATCCTGGAAATTGTATTTTCACTTTGGTTCTTTGCAACTAAGTACTTCAGGCAGAAAAGTTAAAATAATTGAGGTATGAGCAGTGGAGAAAAACATCAGAAATAAAAGATTTTTGTTAACACTTTTTTTAAATTCTTTAAATCATTAAATAAACATTAAACAAGGGATGCATGTTTTTGTCATTTGAGATTGTTTCTTCAGGAGAGGGAAGTTTAAAGTTCTTTTAAACTCTGCCTTCGACACTAATTTAGCGAGTCTGGCCTACAGCAAATGACCACCTGTTCAGATACTGGTGTCCAGAGACAGAGTTGGAGGTGGGGGATGAATGGATGGGTATTGTAATATAATGGACAGTGCCACCCGATCTCTTAAGAATTATAGATCCAACATGGGATGCAAGGATCAAATATATGTCTGAGGGCATACAGTGCATCCCTCGTCCTCTTCTACCTTTCTGCAGCCTTTGAGACAGTTCACTACATCATCTGCCAATTTTTTGCCTCCATTGTCTAGCTCAGTGGGACTACATTTGCTTGGTTCCAATCTTGCCCATTGAAGCATACCAGGACAGGAGAGAGCTTTTGAGGAGAACACCAGAGAAAAATTAATGCAAATATTGCAAAAAGAAGTAAATAATTGGGAATAAAATATTTGATAGGAGGAATAAACATTTAAAAATTTTTGTACTGTCATAGATATTTATATTAAATGAGGGCTGTATCTCAATATTGATGTGTAATATTTTTAACCTCAAGTCAGTCTTGTAGTATGTTGCTTCAGTAAATTTGCTGTTAAAGGAGTTGGCAAAGTACTTGGTACATGCAGCGAGATGATAGTGAACAAATATAGTCCCGTAATTTTCATGGACTGTTTTTTTTTCGAAGTCAAATATTAAATAAATTTAAAGATGGTAATATTTAAAGGCCCAGGTTTGTGGTCAGTGGAAAAGCAGCGGTGCTCCATGCTGACTTTAAAGAAAGATGCCCACAAAGATCTAGCGATCTCTAGCATGGATTTTGCCTTTCCCAGTGTTAATTTGAATGTGACGCCAAGTTGAGGGGATCTTGAGGCATCCAGTAACAGAGAAGGCATCAAACAGGGTAAGTAGCCAATTGCTATGAAGCATTCTCTCAGACAGCAAATTAGGAAGTGAAATGCACTGATTACCCTTGACTCTTTAGTTTGCACTCCTAACATTTATTAAGATTGGGCCATACACATTCAAAACTGAAATATAGTAAATGTAAAATTTTTATATTAAACTATGGAATTTTTATCGTGGGGAAAAATTTGATGACGCAAATATAAAATTAGTTTTTCAGAGCCAGATAGGTTGTTCAACAGAGTTAAGACCTACAATGGTGTTTAAAAACCCAGTTACATCACATTAACATTTTCATTGGTTTTTAACAACAATATTACAGTGTAAAAGGGGATGCTCATCAGTTCAGTGATTTCTAAAAATGGGGCTTCCAACAGTGCAACCTGTAGAGGAGCAAGAAATAACTGATAACATCAGAGTTTCCGTAAAATAAAAGCAAAATACTGCGGATGCTGGAAACTCTGAAATAAAAACAAGAAATGCTGGAACCACTCAGCAAGTCTGGCAGCATCTGTGGAAAGAGAAGCAGAGTTAACATTTCGGGTCAGTGACCCTTCTTCGGAACCCAGTTCCAGCATTTCTTGTTTTTATTTCAGAGTTTCCGTGTTCAATTGCACATATGCAGGTGCCAGAAGTCACTCTCTGTTTTGCAGGATAATTATGTTGAATGCTGACAGTTTCACCGTCGTTACAACTCTAAAATTGGGGCAGAGATCTCTTTTTAAAAACTAACCACCAAACCAATGCCTTCAAACAGACTGACACTTGATTCACACCGTACTGCACTTAATGACTTAATTCAGACTATTACCATAGCAAGCACATGACAAATCAGTCATCGCTCCGATGATCTAAAAGACCAATATAAATCTCACTTAACAAAAGTTAGAAATGACTACTTTTCAGCAGGGGTTGTGTGGCTTTAAAATTGTAAAATATTTTCCAATGATATGAGTAACTATTTCTTTCAGAAGGAACAAATACCACTGGAACGACTCTTGTGACATCCATTCCATCAAGCTCTGTTACGTCAGCGGAACCTCAGACCCTTCCGACAACTGAACTAATGTCCACTTCAAAACAAAATCTGGCCAATGGAAGCACTACTTCAACATCCAGTTCTGGCTCTGAGGGAGCTTCAATGACATCCACTGATGCCATGTTCAATACAACTCTTTCAACAAACTCCTCAACTATTTCAATGACCAGTGAAATATCCTCTTTGACTGAGAAAAATATGAGCACAACTGAAGTGCAAACTTCTCTTGCAAATACAACATTTGTTACCACAAGCTCCCCAGTTAACATGACCGGTACAATAACAGAGGCTCCAACTACTCAAATGGCAGCCACAGCTGAGATGCTGGCAAATAATACAGTTAACGTCACCCAAACTTCAACACTCGAGCACACAACTATCATTGCCACACCTCATAATGCATCAACTGGCATACCAGCTACAAGTGGAGTTACGACTATTACAGCGTCAACAGCAGTTTCCTTTAATGAAACCTCTACGGTGGTTACACTTAACATTACATCAACCAACACGTCTGCAACCACTGAAACCAGTGCGAATGTTACAGTGCCAGTGACTGTTACAGTGCCAGTGACTGTTACAGTGCCAGTGACTGTTACAGTGCCAATGAATGCTACAGTGCTAATGAATGCTACAAGTGAGGTGACGACTCAGAGTACAGGAATTTCCAATTCGAGTTGGTCCACAACACAGTCTCCAAATCCTGCAGGTAAGGTGCCAACATTTTTGCTTCTGTTGATATTTTTTCTCAATGTAGTAAACTGCTTTACTCCATTTTGTTAGAAAGCATGTCAGTTAATTTGTGGTTAGCATTTAACTACACTTCATTAGTGTTACCAATAATTGTGATTCAAGTAGCCATTTTGTAACAATGTTAAGAACAGCAGTGTTGTGGGTCCAAGTACCTACCAAAAATATATAGGTAAGATGAACTAAATTTCTCCATGGGCATAGTTGATGCAACTCCCTCCTGCCAAGTGTTGTTGCTCTCAGTTAAACATTTGTTATGAGTTGACCTTGAATCTTGTCAGTCATAATGACCTTAATTTCTACTGTGTATAGTAAATATGTTGAGTTGTAGTGAAAACTTTAATGGCAACTGCTTTGAGCAGTCAGCATTTTGCCAGATGAAATCTGAATATAGAATCTTTTTGGAATAAGAAACAGTCCAAGTATTCTAGTATGAATTCAAGTCTAGGAAAAGTAAACTTGAGGAGTGAATAGTGGACAATATTTTGAGAGAAAAGAAAAATAGTTAAAAGTTGTTACCTTGTAATCCATGGAATGTCTTTGTTAATAAGAAAATCAGGTCAATACATGAATGAAGGAGACATTGCTGGATTTTTTAAAATAAAAACTAACCTTGCATGAGACCCAATGGAAAGTTAAATTTTCCATTCGTGTGAGTGATGGTTACTGTTGTGAAATAGTTTCTGTTGTATAAATAAACATCTGATTTGTTTATAGATTTGAATAAATCAGTTTTCCATTTTGTTCAGTAAAGCTATTTAGTTTTATGCTACAAGGTGGTTTCTTTCACCACTCAGTACATTAGAACCGCTATCAGTAAATTCTTTCACATGCTGATCATTTTGTATGAATAAACTGCTAGATAGAGTAGTGGAGACAAAATTCTGGAGCCAGTTAAACAGTTGGAGTACTACAGTGGTGGGAGTGGGAAACATTGGAATCTCTCTAGATAAGTTTAAGATTGACTGGCCTTCCTCATCTGTAATTATCTTGTGTTCTTGGAAAGCTTCTGCTTTCCCAGTTCTCCCTTTTCAACTAATTACATGGCCTGCATTGTGTGTCTAAAGAGTTTCCCCAACAGTGCCTTCTAGCTTCTACATAATTAATCAGTTGACCAGGTAAATCATTTCTTAAAGTGCAAGAGTTTTTGAGTTATGTAAGGGTGTGGCCAAGGAGTTAGTCCAGATCTCAGTTAAACTCCTCTTATAGGTTCAAGCTTATTTGATTCAGGCGTCAGTGAGTTCAGGAAGCAGAAGGTGAATGTGTGTTTTAAAGCTTTGCACTGGAATTGGAATCTGCTCCTTGTAGAATCAGCAGCGAAGGGGCTGAGCTGAAGTAGGTGCAATAGTTGTCCGACTGTCCCCTCATCTTGCATTGGTCACAGAATAGGTTATTTTAAAAACTTCTGGACTGAGACCATGACGGCTGTGATTTAAGTGATTGGTGAAGCTTGAGAGATTCCTTGCAGCACTTATCGATTTTGTGATCAGTTCTGTAACTACAGTTGACAATGGCTTGCTCAGGGCTTGGGTAAATTTAAGTCCTATTGTTAAAATCCACTGAAGATTATGAACTTCCCTTTAATTACATTTGATAAAACTTGTAATAAAATGTTGTAAGCTGTTCTTCTTATCCAAAGCTTTTGATTTATTTGTGTCCAGTAAATTTCAAACAATATGTGGATGTGACTTTATATTATAGATTAATTCTGTGAATAATAAATGTTGATATTGCTATTTTGTCTTGGCTTCCAGATCATTGTGCAAATGCAAACTGTCCTCCAGACAGCAAATGTGAGAATTTATTTTCAACATATGTCTGTCGATGTCCTCCTGGCTTCGGTGAACAAGGCAATAGCTGTGTAACAGGTAAAAAAAAAAAATTCTCAATGTTACAGTTTTATGATGTGTATATCAAACTCTTGCTGCATTGAGGCTACTTTTAATATTACATGAGACCCAAGCCAGTGGCAGCAGCTGTTGACATGTTGGTCCCTCGTAGCTGTAAGGAAACTTGCCAGGATTCGCTAATACTAATGATCCAGAAGAAAAGCAGCTTAAGACTTCCCTCAACTGGGGGTAGATTTAATGTTGTATTTGTATTGTGGAGATGCATATTTGAGGGGTTGTGCAGTAACTGGCTACCATGATTATTGCTGTCCTGCTTATACCATGGATGAACTTTTAAGAAAAAATGCACAAGCTTCTTCCCTTCATACTGCAGGATAGCTACTGCTTCAAATTATTATGCAATATTCTGCATGATTGGTTTTGAATCACTGATGCTAACTAAACCCATCTGGCTCACCTAATGTCCCTTAGGGAAGGAAATCTGCTGTCCTTACCTGGTCTGGCCTATATGTGACTCCAGGCCTACAGCAATGTGGGTTGATTCTCTTAAAATGCCCTCTGAAATCACCTAAGCAAGCCACTTCGTTCAAGAGCAATTAGGGATGGGCAATAAATGCTGGCCTAGTCAGCGATGCCCACATCCCACAAAACAAATTTTTAAAAAAACTGACACAATTACATATACTCATTTTCTGGCCACAAACTGCCCTCAATATACAAGCCAGTAAGAGCAAAAGTGCTTCACTGAACTGCAAGCACCTTGTCTTTTTTGCTGGTGTGTCCATCGGTTTGTGTGTGTCCATGTGTCTGTCCTTGCACTATCAGAGACTGATTTTAAAGTCGGGTAGGGGGAAATTATTGGAATGGAATGCGCCCTGACTTTATCCACCCCTTGGCTAGGAAATGTGGAATGAATAAAGGAAATGGGTCCACAAAAATGCTATTTTTTAATACTTCATAATCTGGTACAATTTTTCTTTCATGTGTATTTAATATTTTCTTTCCACTTGTCAAACTAAGTTGACCACTTTGGGAGAAATGTTGTCTTATTTCCAATGTTGATTGCATTGTAATTAATGCTGAAAATTTAATAGTTATCTTGGGCTGGATTTAATTTGCGCGTCACGCTTTGAATTTGGCAGCCTTTTGATGCAGAAGAGCTGCCGCACAGCCCCCGCGATATTATGCGCGAGGGCTGATTACAATAGAGGGGGCGGAGCAGCCGCCCCTGATAACATAGAGGGGGAGGCAACAGCGTCTGCCGCCACTGCTTTGAGCCCTTAACAAAGATTTAAATTTATAAAGTTTCAGTGGTGCCTATTTAAAAAAATAAAAATAAACAATTAGGAAATGAAGGCCCTTCCCCCACAATGGTCATTTAATTGGCCCTTATTGACAAAACTCACCTTATTCCCTAACCGACCTTCCCTCCCCGCCCCGTTCCCCCGCCCGCACCCCCCCCACCCCCCACCCAACCTTCTATCATTTTCCTTTCCTTACCATTCCCAACATCCCCACAACCTATAAACAGTGTTTTGCCCACTCCCCCACCCCACCCCACCCCGGTTCTCGCCTCGGAACTCAGTACAGCGTTCCGAAGGTGTGTGACGTACGGACGGCGGGTGTAAAATCAGCATGGGACGGCCGCTGCCTGCAGGTAAATTTATTTACATTTCCTTTAGGTTAATTTTAATATGCAAATGAAGGGCCCGCCGCTAGGCGGTGGGTGGGGGAGCAGGAGGCCTCACTAAGGTCCTCCCCCGCTGCCAGTAGTATGCAGCGGGCCGTTCACGACATTGCGGGTCGAGGCAGGCCACTCCCCGCAGAATTTTACCGGCCCTCTGCTACGACCCGCGGCGTTGTGGGGCTGGTAAAATTCAGCCCCTTTAGTTTCTTCAACATGAATTTGGCTGAGTAGTAGAACTCTCCTTTTTTGAGTCAGAAGTTTGGGGGTTCAAAACCCTCTACAAACTTGACTACACCAACATAGAAGGACACTTTTGTGCATTACTTACTGATGGATTGCTGCATTGTCAAAGATATCCTTCAGATTATATCTTTACCCCCACCTGAATAAGGCCCATCTCCCTGTTTTCCTAGCACTACTCAAAGAGCAGCAAAATCTTAGTGTGCTGCCTAACCTTCAACCCTTAGCTAACACCATCAAAAAAAAATTGACTGCTGCATCTACCTACATTTCAAAATTAATTGGCTCTAAAATGCTTTGAGGTAACCTGAAGGGATGGAACGTGCTATATAAATACAAGTTTAAAAATATCAAATAGTTGGCTGGTTAGGATTTTCCATTTTTACTGTAGAAATGTTTGTCCTGACAATGTAATGCACTCTCCTAGTAACAAATTTACTCTTCCACCATACACCATTTTGTCCATTCCCTGAAGGACCTGCAGCAGATGTTTCTTGTGCAGTCATTTTCACTGGTGTTAAAGATGACTGAATTATTTGTTTTGTTACATATAATGACCATGTATTTTTAACTATCAGTATCTATTTGTAGAACATTTTCCTACTGTTAGTGAGACTTTTTTTTGGGATTACTTTGGCTGGCAAACTGAAAATGACAATAACAGGAACTCATAGCCCATAATCTCTCTTTCCTCATGGTTTCAAAGCAGAAGACTGGAAAGCAATCTGTGTGTCTGTGATTTTTAATTGTTTAGGCTAGATGATCAACATGCCAATGTTTTATTGCTGTCTCCTTTCTAGCGAGAATCTTCCCTGGAATATTGCACTTAAAAAATGTCAGTTTTACAGATGACATGAATGACAAAAGCTCAAAGGCATTCTCTGACACTGCAAACGCATTAGAGAAAGAGGTTAGTTACCATCCAGCAAGCTTAACTTTTTTTTTTCCATATTTCATCATAGCTAATGTATCAGTTGCCTGCTCCACACAGCAATTCAGGTTAAAATTGCCCAGTGTCCATGGATATCTCCCTGGCAATTTGATAGTGGACATTTTTTTCCCCCTTATGAGACGGAACTTCAAAGTTTAGTCACCAGTTAAGTCTTCTGCAGTTGTGGAAGAACCCCAAATTCTTCAATCTGATCACTGTCCTCCAGCATAGGTCGTGGGGCTACTTGTAATGATTGAAAGCTTGTGAAACTTGCCCAAAAGTACTGTCCACATAAAGAATCGTGAAAGCATATAAATCACATCCGGCATTAAGCATTCAAATACTGCTGCTAGCTAGCCTATCCTCGGCTAGTTGAGCTCCATTAAGATGGGCATCCTGCTGGATTTGTGATTGATTCACTGACCAATTATGTAAGTGTTTAATAAACAAGTGAAACCTTTGTTGTCATGACTGAATTGAATGGAGGAAGAGAAACTCGGGAACTAGTGCCCAGAATCTGCACTTTTCTATTTGAAGTGCTATTTTCTGCAATGTGCTCACAAGAAGGTGAGAAATGTACATTACCATGATTTTTAGCAGTAACGTGTCCTGAATGTTCAAGTTGCTTTACTTTTCTCAAGGATTTTTTATTTTATTTTGGTCTATCTAGCTGCCTACAACTTGCTATCGAGGGCTTCTTGTTTCTCGTTCTTAATTGGGGCGCATGTGTTCTCCTTCACTTCCTACCACTGCAACTAAATGTAGTAGTAATTTAACAATATGCAGCATTGTAAAATCAAAACTTCTTTTGCGAAAATATCTGTGAAAACTACTTTTTGGGTGTGAAAATGCTGCTGCAACAAGATAGATAAGCTGATGTGATTCCTAAACTTGTTGTTTTCTCTCCTTCTCCCCTGTTGTAATTAGATGAAGGCTTTTTTCAAAGACAACCATTCCTACTACAAGTCTATTGTTTGGAAGCTTGAGTAAGTATCCGCTTTTAATCTAGACCCTCAAAATGCTGGGTAACTCTGAACATGTACTTAATCCTGCTTTCAGCTTGAAAATGCACGTAGGCCTATTTAGATGGACTGCCAACAACAACAACTTATATTTATAAAGCACCTTTCTTCTTTTGGGCCTCCTTATCTCGAGAGACAATGGATACGCGCCTGGAGGTGGTCAGTGGTTTGTGAAGCAGCGCCTGGAGTGGCTATAAAGGCCAATTCTGGAGTGACAGGCTCTTCCACAGGTGCTGCAGAGAAATTTGTTTGTTGGGGCTGTTGCACAGTTGGCTCTCCCCTTGCGCCTCTGTCTTTTTTCCTGCCAACTACTAAGTCTCTTCGACTCGCCACAATTTAGCCCTGTCTTTATGGCTGCCCGCCAGCTCTGGCGAATGCTGGCAACTGACTCCCACGACTTGTGATCAATGTCACACGATTTCATGTCGCGTTTGCAGACGTCTTTATAACGGAGACATGGACGGCCGGTGGGTCTGATACCAGTGGCGAGCTCGCTGTACAATGTGTCTTTGGGGATCCTGCCATCTTCCATGCGGCTCACATGGCCAAGCCATCTCAAGCGCCTCTGACTCAGTAGTGTGTACAAGCTGGGGATGTTGGCCGCTTCAAGGACTTCTGTGTTGGAGATATAGTCCTGCCACCTGATGCCAAGTATTCTCCGAAGGCAGCGAAGATGGAATGAATTGAGACGTCGCTCTTGGCTGGCATACGTTGTCCAGGCCTCGCTGCCGTAGAGCAAGGTACTGAGGACACAGGCCTGATACACTCGGACTTTTGTGTTCCGTGTCAGTGCGCCATTTTCCCACACTCTCTTGGCCAGTCTGGACATAGCAGTGGAAGCCTTACCCATGCGCTTGTTGATTTCTGCATCTAGAGACAGGTTACTGGTGATAGTTGAGCCTAGGTAGGTGAACTCTTGAACCACTTCCAGAGCGTGGTCGCCAATATTGATGGATGGAGCATTTCTGACATCCTGCCCCATGATGTTCGTTTTCTTGAGGCTGATGGTTAGGCCAAATTCATTGCAGGCAGACGCAAACCTGTTGATGAGACTCTGCAGGCATTCTTCAGTGTGAGATGTTAAAGCAGCATCGTCAGCAAAGAGGAGTTCTCTGATGAGGACTTTCCGTACTTTGGACTTCGCTCTTAGACGGGCAAGGTTGAACAACCTGCCCCCTGATCTTGTGTGGAGGAAAATTCCTTCTTCAGAGGATTTGAACGCATGTGAAAGCAGCAGGGAGAAGAAAATCCCAAAAAGTGTGGGTGCGAGAACACAGCCCTGTTTCACACCACTCAGGATAGGAAAGGGCTCTGATGAGGAGCCACCATGTTGAATTGTGCCTTTCATATTGTCATGGAATGAGGTGATGATACTTAGTAGCTTTGGTGGACATCCGATCTTTTCTAGTAGTCTGAAGAGACCACGTCTGCTGACGAGGTCAAAGGCTTTGGTGAGATCAATGAAAGCAATGTAGAGGGGCATCTGTTGTTCACGGCATTTCTCTTGTATCTGACGAAGGGAGAACAGCATGTCAATAGTCGATCTCTCTGCACGAAAGCCACACTGTGCCTCAGGGTAGACGCGCTCGGCCAGCTTCTGGAGCCTGTTCAGAGCGACTCGAGCAAAGACTTTCCCCACTATGCTGAGCAGGGAGATTCCACGGTAGTTGTTGCAGTCACCGCGGTCACCTTTGTTTTTATAGAGGGTGATGATGTTGGCATCGCGCATGTCCTGGGGTACTGCTCCCTCGTCCCAGCACAGGCATAGCAGTTCATGTAGTGCTGAGAGTATAGCAGGCTTGGCACTCTTGATTATTTCAGGGGTAATGCTGTCCTTCCCAGGGGCTTTTCCGCTGGCTAGGGAATCAATGGCATCACTGAGTTCCGATTTGGTTGGCTGTAAAGCACCTTTAACATAATCAAATGTCCCAATGGGCTTTACAGGAGCAATATTAAACAAAGTATGCTACTGAGCCACCAAAGGACATATTAGGTCAGATGACCAAAAGCTTGGTCAAAGAGGTAGGTTTCAAGGCATGTCTTGAAAGAGGAAAGTGAGGCAGAGAGACGTAGGAAGGGTATTCCAAAGCTTGGGCAAAGCAAGGGTGGGTTACCCCAGGGTCCCTAAATAAGAATCCTCACAAGTGGACCTTTTAGGACGCCACTATTATAAGAAAGAAACACAGTCCAATCAAACTAAAAGAAGCTTAACATAAGTAAATAAAGCCCCAACAAATGCAAAGGAAGCCTTCCCAACTAAATCAGAATGTTGCCGTGTCAATAAAGCACTCTATAGCCTGAAGTATCCACCAAGTGTGGAAGCGGGGAGTTGAGATCCTTGAAAGTTTGTGTACTGCACAAGCTAGTACTGATTCCCTGTGTTTATGGTTTCTTCGATTTCCATTGATCAGATTATTCACTTCAAGTTCTTATCCTCTGTTCCATTTTTGAAGGCAAACAGCTATTTTCCTTAGATGGTTCTAAGAAATATTACAAATAACATTTGTCAAGTTATGCTCCAATTCTTTTAAAAATTAAAACAGTGAAGACCTAGTTGAACAATGAATAGATTCAGTACTTTGAGGTAATGATTGGATGAATGCTGTGAAATTGCGCACATAACCAGAATATAATTTTTTTTTCTCGGTCGCTAGTCTGCAGAATTCACTTTCTCGGAGCAGTAGAGGCTGGATCATTGAATATATTCAAGGCTGAGTTGGATAGATTCTTGATAGACAGGTGTTTATGGAGGGCAGACAGGAAAGTGGAATTGAGGCCTCACTGAGATCAGCAATGATCTTATCAAATGGTGCAGTAGGCGCGATGGGCTGAATGGCCTACTCCTAATTCGTAAGTTCACATTAGTGGGATATGCTGTCTTTAAAAAAAAAAACTCAGATGTTGACCTTTAAGCAATTATAAATTTGAATTAAGGCTCTATTCAACCACTACACAGGTGACAAATGTTTCAATTATTTTGCTGACTTGGGTGTGACTCTTGTACAGCTCGGCATGTTCATACAAATCAACTGAGTTTGACTCAGTTACTTCAGTCAGTGTATGATTTTTGCATAGGTTGTTTTTGTACTGTCTTGACATGAAGGCCTCCACCCTGATGCACCCACTACATCATGTCTGCAGCCTGCCAAGTGGCAGATGGGTACAGCTTGTTGCAGGTGCTTAAGTTGAGTATGTGGCGAATTCTGGAACGTGTACTAAAGTTTAAACAGCTCATCTCATTTGGTAGATGGAAGAATTGTACACTTGACATTATATGTAGGTGGTAATCAAAACTGCTTGTGTAAAATGTCAAACTACCAGTTCCTTTGTGCATTACCAGGGATTAGAAATCCATGCTCCTTAAAACAGTGCTTTTTCCCTCTCTTTTCTTCACATTTTCTGCGCTAACAGGATGGTGTTATCTGTCAAGTTACTTAGTACAGGCAAACCTGGTTGTACATAGAAGTGTCTACCATCCTTTTTTTCCAGCTGAATGGTCCATTTGTTTTGAGTAGTCTTCTGGATTTAATGCAAATTGGATACCAAAGTCTGGTTTCAGTGGATTTTTTTTTTCTTTTGGTATTGTTGAGTTGGTGATTAAAATCTAAATCGGAGCACAACTGTGTTGCCTAAAAATGACTTTCATTGGTGTCTGCAAAGAAAATTGGAGCTGGTCCCAGAAGTTAAGTGAAGTTTGTGGAGCTGCAAAATGAGTGACTTTCAAAATTGGTAATGACTTAAGGATACTGCTCGAGGGGGAATGGATATAAAACTGGCCAAAACCAGGATTGTTTGTGCAAGAAGTTCCAGAATATATAGGCAATGTAGTTTGGCTCTTGAGTTGAGGCCTGGTCCTAAAAAGTCATGGGAATTCTTCCAAATTCCGATCATTAACATCAGAACTGGAACAGACTTGAGACGCTTTATCATAAATATAAAACAGATATTGCTTCGAATAAACTATTAATAAATGCAAGCTGTCATGCAATGTAAATACAAACTAATGGTCGTCAAATATGCCAGTTAGTTATAAACTGAGGGGGAAAAAAACCCCCAAATAAATGTACGGCAACTTAGACTGCTTTCAATCTGGAGAACTGTGCACGGCTTCAGTGGCTGATCTCTAATCCATTGCATCTAAAAACAGAATGAGTGAAAAGGTAGATGCTAGAAAGTTGAGTGAGTATTGAAGTGTTCACTCTCTGACTACATGCATTGCTCTTGAATGCTATCTCTTTTTCTCATTTCCCTCCCAATCCAAAGAACACAGGTCAATGTAACACAATAATTGAGATAATTTGCCTTGGTACAATTCTCAACATAATTGCTGGCTTGACGAAAGTTTTTTGCAAGTCTCCGGCAAAAAGTTACATTTCCATCTTCCCTCCTGTGTCTTTGACATGTTTTCCAAGCATTTCTATTGCTGACTCTTATCGTGCCTTCAGATCAAATCTTGCTTTCGCATTTAGATCATGAAAGCCTATGGCTTCAAGTAGATGTATTCAAAAATGATATGTAAATTTTGAAAGCCTCTGGTTCAAGTTGCAAACAGAATTGGCTTAATTAGCAAGCTAAGGCATTAATCTGTGGCTCGGTAGATGCTACAAGCAATGAGTTGACTGTATAAATGAACCGTTTGTATATAATTACACTTATTCTCATTTACCATACTTTGCCCTTTCAGAAAAGGGAGTGTTGAAGCTTTTGTGGACAACATTTTTGCACGTTCTTCCAATGCAACAGTTGAATCTATCACCACAAGTATCAAAAATGGCATTAAAGATTGTGTATCCTGTAAGCTAATATCGCCTTCAGACCGTTATATTGGTAAGTGAGTGCCTGGGGTTGAAGTTCAATAAATCAGCAATATACACTCTCTATATCCCTTGTGAAATTGCCTCGACAATTGAAAGATAACATCTATTTGAGTTGTCTTCATGACCAAAGTACACCTATTCATGGACAGGGAATTTGGGGCATATTTTTGGCGACAGGTTTTGTATTCTAAAATGCAAGTTAGGTTGTTCTTTCTCTGCTCCCCTTCCCTCCCCAACCCTACCCCTCCATGTACGCATTTTCCAAGAAAGGCTGTGCCCACTGTTCTATTTTCTTTTCCGCTCAGTTGGTTAAGAAAATTTTAAATTGTCTTTGTAATAGTCAATGCCATCAACTATGTTTGTACTATTACATTGAAGTGGTCAGCCATGCCTCTCGCATCTTGACCATATCTGTAACTGCCTGTGTTGCCTCAGACTGGCTGCATTCCTTCAGGTAAATTGTATTCGTGTTACTCACATACAAAGTAAAAGCTGGAAGTCTTGTTAATTTTTAAAAAAATATTCTGGTCCTGTCTCCCTCCAAAAAAAAATTGATTTCAACTTTTAGCAACAAACCCTGAATTTTTTTTTCATTGACCATGCTTATGAATTCAGTCCATGAGGACTGCGTACCCTTTTGTAAGCTTTGAACATCAGTTGCTGGAACAGCTTTGTTGCAGCTGTTTGGTCGTGCCTAATTTGTGAACTGTAATGTGGAAAAAAAATATAAATGACAGTAAAACATTTTGTAGTATTGGCAATGTAACAACAGCTTCTATTTATACAGTGCCTTTAATGTAGTAATACATCCCAAGGTATTTCAAAGGAGCTTTATCAAACAAAATTTGATACCCAGTGACAGATATTAGGACAGATGACTAAAAGCTTGGTCAAAGAGTTAGGTCGAAGAGATGTCTTGATGGAGAAGTTTAGGGAAGGAATTCCGGAGTTTATGGCCTTGGCAGCTGAAAGCACAACTGCCAACGGTGGGGCAATTCAGGCCAGAATTGGAGCAGCACTGAGATCACAGAGGGCTGTAGAGATGGATAGGGTTATAGAGATGGAGAGAGCAAAGCCATGGAAAGATTTGAGAACATATTTTTAAATTGAACCTTTTTCTGGACTGGGAGCCAATGATAGGTCAGTGAGCACAGAGGTGATGGGTGAATAGGACTTTGAGAGTTGAGATATGGGCAGCAGAGTTTTGGACAAGTTCAAGTTATGAAGGGTGGAAGATGGGAGGCCGACCAGGAGACTGATACACTTTTTGGCTTGTTTTATTCCTTGTTCTGTACTTGGTTGGAAAAAGTTTGAATTTTCATTGCGTGGGAAACTAGGATCAAGAGGCTTTCTATGATAGTTTACAAAATGGCTTGCATTTATATTGCACCTTTTAACACAGTAAAACATTTACAAGCCTAAGAAGCTTGAATTATACATAATTACAAGTTTTTAATTTTGGGGAGAAGGCGTGTGACACCCAGAGTGCATTTAAATCTGAATGGTGCATTAATGTATTATGCTCACAATATAAGTTCCTATTGGCCACTACTTTTTAACAACTAGGAATTTACACATTACGCTTGACCCACCGGCAAGAAGATGGGACTTTCAGTGGAATAAATGTAACAGTTGGATGAATTACTAGCCATAGTTTGTGGCATTCGTTGAAGCAGTACTCCTTTTGAGTATTTTAGACTGTTCAACATTTCAGGCATAGAAAATAGAAAAAGCTAGAATCTCTATGAAAGAGTACAATCTGCAGTAAGAGGTTTGGAATGTGTTGAGATTCACTAACTGTTTTCTTCAATGGGAGCAGAAAGACAAACTGATTAGCACAATGCAGTGAGACAAAGAGAGACAAATGGGCTG
Organism: Heterodontus francisci; assembly: GCF_036365525.1. Classification (NCBI taxonomy): domain Eukaryota; kingdom Metazoa; phylum Chordata; class Chondrichthyes; order Heterodontiformes; family Heterodontidae; genus Heterodontus; species Heterodontus francisci. Next base: position 40,130,126 of record NC_090403.1, on the reverse strand, counting down.
AGATATACAGAAACAGGTTCCTGAAACAGAGTGCTGGAAACAAAGATTGACAGAGGCACAGGTGCAGAAAGAGGGATAAGAGCACTCAGACTGCTGTTTGGTGGTGTCACATTACAGAGTAAGAGAACAGCGATACTGCACTAGAACTCCTGTGACTATTGTGAGTATGACATTTTCTCATGGGTGACCGTGTCTGATTGCAGCTCCGAAATCTATCCCAACCATCGTTTAGGTGGTGAATGCCTCACTGGTGCCATTAGGTGTTATTCATAGTGCTCCTACTACACAAGATTAGAACAATTTAAAAACATTTAATTATGCATCCTTCCTAGGAGCCTGCAAAGGATGATGAAAGTTGCAGTATGCTCCTTGAATACGTAAATTCACAGCCCCTTTAGTAAATTCTTTATTTTAAGGCTCAGGTACTTGGTTGGACACAGCCTTTGAAGGTCAAACTTTGCTCAATGATCAGTGCAGTCCATGTCGCTCGCTTACTATTAGTGGCCTGCACAGTGCAGAGGTCTTAAAATGGGCACCAATTTTCACCAGTTGTTTAGGATAGGGAGTAAGATAGTCCATAACTTCTGCCAGCTGTTCATTAGATGATGGAATGGAAATTAACTTTACCAGCTCTATGAAGGGAAAGAAAATGGATACATTTTAAGCCAAGAATTAGGACTTCTTTTAAAGTAAGACTTTAATGATGGGAAAATGAAAATTGTGTTTTTTGCTTAAACCAGGATCTAAACTTTGGGAGGGAAAGTCTACATAACAGCTTTCAGATCTCACTTTCTATTCTGAAGATGGTATTTGTAACACATGTTTTTGATTTTGTTTCTTGTGCTTAATGCAGTTGATTTTTTTTTTGAATGATCTCAACTGTAATATCGTAATTCTCCAAAAGGTCATCCAAACCAATAGATATTTACAGCAGTGTGGCCTCTGTTGAAAACCAATGAAGTGGTATTGGCACCAAAGCCTTTGTAAAGCTTGCTTGCAAATATTTTCCACTTCAGTTCTGTGTTTCAACAAGCCAAGGTATGAAATATGCCTGTTGGCAGTTTGATTAGCCCTCATACTGTTATTTGAGGTGAAAATGTCTTTTTTTTTTAATGAATTTCTGTATTTAGTTATAGGGAATTTGGCTTTGGTGATATGATGCAATGTTATATTAACCACAATTGACTCATTTTAATAGGTTGCGGATAAATTGAAAAAGCATTGTGTGTGCATGTGTACTCCAGTAGGATGTGTTGATCCAGTATCACTGCAGTTGAGGGCCATGTTTTGGTTTGCCTGAATATCAAGGGTACAGTTGGAACAAGGTGAAAGAAACTCCGCAGCAGAGGCAAAAGTCTACCAAATTCTAAACCATACAGAAACAAAGTGGAAGCAAATGTCTTGTAACTAATTTTTCTTTTTCTTGTTTTTCTCTCTTCCTCCACCATTTACAAAAAGCGAGATCCACATGCAATCCGAATCCTTGTGATATCCGCACTTCTGTATGTAAAGCAGGCGATGGGATTTTTATCTGCAACTGTCGTCCTGGTTACTACAAGTTTGCTGCTTCAGATCGAAGCTGCCAAGGTAGGTGACATCTGCCCAGTGACTGTGCTGTTAGGTGCGTTTAAAAGAATTTGCATTTATAGTACCTTTAGCATAGTAAAACATTCCAAGGTACATCACAGGAGCATTGGCAAACATAACTTGACACTGATCCACATAAGGAGTTGCTAGAACAGATGACAAAAAGCTTGGTCAAAGAGGTGGGTTTTTAAAGAATATCTTAATGGAAGAGAGAGAGGTCGAGGGTTAAGGGAGGAAATCCGGAGATTGGGGCAGCTGAAAGCACAGCACCTGATGGTTGAGCGATTAAAATCAGTGATATGCAAAAAGCCAGAATTGGAGGAGCACAGAAATATTTGAGGGTTGTCGGACTGGAGGGGAATAGAAATTTGAGGCTGTGCCATTACAAACAGTGAGTGCAGCCGAAACTTAAAATGTAATAGTCTCCTTCCAAATTGTTTCTTCCACTTTCTGGAAAGTGGACTGTCAACTTTTGAGGCCAGATCTGTCAATTGTTTGAGAGCTCATGTTCTAACTTGCTGTTCTGTGTTTTAAGCGATGTTACTTGTTAAAGTTACTGCAGGTGAAAATATAATCATAAACTCTGAAATATCTCCGCCATTGGGGATGAGCCATTTTAGGCTTTAAAGATTATTCACTAAAACCAAATGAACCAGTCCACCCCAGTCGGGGCTTGAAATGGATTAAGAGCTGAAAAGCTAATTAACTTGCCCATGTCCATGTGAAAGATTCTCTCATTTCCCCATTGTGTGAGCCTAATGATTTTGATTGTTGTACTCCATGAACTTCATGGTGTAGGATTACATTCCACTGCAGGAGTTGTTGCCTCAAACGATCAGTGGAGTGCTCTTCACTTTTGTAATGTAATGCACATCTCTGGTAGTTAATGTTGTGCTAAAGATGGCAGGATCCCCAAAGACACATTATACAGCGAGCTCGCCGTTGGTATCAGACCCACCGGCCGTCCATGTCTCCGCTTTAAAGACGTCTGCAAACGCGACATGAAGTCCTGTGACATTGATCACATGTCATGGGAGTCAGTTGCCAGCGTTCGCCAGAGCTGGCGGGCAGCCATAAAGACAGGGCTGAAGTGTGGCGAGTCGAAGAGACTTAGCAGTTGGCAGGAAAAAAGACAGAAGCGCAAGGGGAGAGCCAAATGTGCAACAGCCCTGACAAACAAATTTTTCTGCAGCACCTGTGGAAGAGCCTGTCACTCTAGAATTGGCCTTTATAGCCACTCCAGGCGCTGCTCCACACACTACTGACCACCTCCAGGCGTTTATCCATTGTCTCTCGAGATAAGGAGGCCAAAGAAGAAGACAGTGATGACCAATGTCTGCCGATGTCATTCTGAAACCAGCCCCTAATCTGAGCCCAGCACTCTGTATTGTAATTGATGCATCAGCATACCCCTCTACCATGTTGTCCCCTCTCGCTATGTATAGTTATAATCCTTGGGCTGGATTTTACAGCCCCCACAATGGTAGGGGGGTGGGGGCTCAGAAAATCTCTCCAGGAGAGACCCACTACGGGCCTCGATACCAGGAAGGCCTGGCCCGATATTGCCGGTGGCAGCAAGGCCTCGTGGCAGCCTCCCCGTCACTCAGCGACAGGAGCAGCATTTACATTATTTAAAAAATGCAAATTAATGAATTAAGTACTTACCCGCCATCTGTTACGGTGCCATATTGGTGGCAGCACCTGGCACTCCCACACCTTCAGATCACTATCAGTGCACTGTCGCTTTTAAACTTTTAAGTTGTAATGTAGGGCTCGAAGCCCCTTAAAAATGGCATAGGTGCTTGAGCTGTTGCTGGGGATGGACCGCCCCCTCCACATAATCGGCGGCTCTGCGGAGTACGGCCACTGTAATCTCGGCGGCAACATAAAATTCAACCCCTCATTTCAAAAGTTTACAAACCTATGCAAAGAAGTTACAACAAGGAAAAATGCAGTGTGCCCAATGTCTACATTTATCCTCAACACAAGCAAATGGTATTACTCTCACTTACCTGCTGTGTTCGATATCCCTTTTTAAACCACTTTCCTTTATCCACCAACCCAGTCTAATCCTAAATGTTGAATTAATTTCTGCTGTAACTACTAAGCCTGAACGTGATTTTTCGCAGCTCCACTTTACTCTGTAAAGAAGTTTATTATCTCTGAGCTAAATCTCTTGCATTTAATTTAGTGTCTGGAGCCCCTCATTCTCGACCCATCAGCTATTGGAAACAGTCTCCTTCAATCTAACCTGTCCCATCCTTTCATAATTTTAAACCCTTCTAACATATCACCCAATCATATACCATTCTTAAAAAAATAAATAAAGCCCCAGATTTTGAAGTCTTTGGATTTGTGGTCTGCAATCATAATCGGCCATGTGAAATTTCGAGATGGTTAAGGTGATTTGTGTTTCACCCAGGTTGCCAATATGGTGTCATTTACACCTGCATGACTCTATTAAAAAGGTTTGGGTACTTTAAACAATTTTTTCTGAGAACTGTGTGCCTGATCTCAAGAAGTCCTTGGACCTCATTGGTACAATTTCACCTGGTCTCTGTCTTCTAGAGTTTTATTTTGGGTAATATCTCTTAATTACTGTGCGAAGCAGGGAATCCGCCCAAGTTGTGATCCATGTGCACATACATGTTCAGCAAGTATAGGCTTTCTGGGTCTTACTGTGATGGGATGCCATTTTCCTGTGTGTACTTTTACTTTTCTACAATATTGGTATGAATGTACCCTTTGAGCCAGTCCTTCTGGATTGTTATTTTTATAATAATTTTTAAATTACATATACACACACACACTTATACTGGTGTCTTTGTAGACTTAATACTGCTATTGTGCTGGTATAAACACCAATTGAAATGTAGATGTATGAGTGAGACACAATCAATTTATTTACTTTTCTTTTTAAAACAGCTTGTGGAAGTGGATTTAAGCTTGAAAATGGAGCGTGTGTAAAGTAAGTTGGTTAATTACAACGTGCTCCAATAAACCCCTTATTTGTGTCTGTTGTCATCTTTATTTCCCTGGTATTTGATTCCCATTATGAATAATATGATTTCAAGAGAAATTATTATAAAGAGTAAAATACCCTCACCTTAGTCATGATATCCCTCCCTCCTGGATCTCATACCCATCATGAGGATGAGATAATTCTGGGCAGTTTTGTGGACTTGAAATATTAGTGATATAAAAGTGTCTTGATCACTAATATTTCATTACATTTTTAACTATGGGTTTGGTAAGCAACCTCTGTACCATTCTGCTGCTTTCCCATTTTTGAGTCAGGAGCCAGTCTCCAGTATGTGCACTGGACTCTATTTCTAACGTGTAGACCCGAAGAGCAAGTGTGGGGGGTCTGCTCCCGGTGTTAACGTAACTATCGAATGGCCTTTCCTGATGGGTGGAAACCAAGTCTTTTGATTTTTGCCTTTCCTGGCACCATGACTTGTTTACACTATGGGATGGAGGGGAATGTAGCTGTTAGCTGTGCTTCTGCAGTGTACCAGCATGAAGCTGTAGTCTCTATTAAAGGACTGATGGTGTCGTAATTAAAGAAATCCCATGCAATGCTTCGTATGGGTTATTGAGTTTTGAAAGGGTAAAGCCCTAGAGCTGTCTGCTTTTTGATTCTTTTGAAGAGATGAGTTTGGCTGAAGTCAAACTCCAGTTGTGGGAAAGTGTGGTTGTGAATCTAGACTCTGCCCCTCCCTTAGGCATTTTTCAAGTGAGTAGCTGCTGCAGCTACTTAGATTCGTAGGGAGATTTCTTGCCAAAATTATTTCTGATGGCCTTTACAAATCCGAAGTGGGAGACTTTCATTCCATCAGTTTTGATTGGAATTGAAGCTAGAAAGACCAGTTTGAATCCATTACACTCCACATTGCCTTCAATAATTTGACTTTTTGACCCCTGAAATTGAAAAACTGTTGCGTAGCTTGTTCACAATTACTTGTGCTATCTGATGCAAAACCCCCTCATTAAGTGATTTTAAATTTAAGGCTGAATTATTAACTACTGGATGGGGAAGAAGTAGAATTCAGTGTAGTTCCTAACTTCTAGTGGCTTTCCAGTAGAATTATTTGGGATACACAGAAAATCTTTTTTTGTCCGAGCCTGTTAAGCCAGTGATACATTGTTTTTTTTTTTGGAGAAAGTGGGATAAATTTTCAATCTTCTGCAATGTATTTGAGTGCACAAAAACATTTAGCTCTTTGTTATTTCTAGGTGTCCATTTGGTTATGGAGGATTTAACTGTAATAATTGTAAGTACCTGTCATTTGTATTCTTTGCAAACTGTCACATTTACAAATTACTGGGACTCAAAAGCTCACTTTTTGTATACAAATAATGAAAGTGATGGGCTGAAGGTAGCTGTTTGGTAACAAGATCCAAGATCATACTGATGAAGTGAGGTTTGCAGCTTGAGGGTTGCAGGCCACTCATTGCTAACTGGTACTACTTGAAATCAGAATATGGCCTTTGATGAAGAACTACATGAAATTTGACTGGAGAAAGCACGCTGGTTTTTGTAGTCACCACTCTCTTGGCTATCATATAGCAGTGCTATAGCTATTTTAAGTAAAGCTAAGTAAAGTGCTTTATTGTAAATGGAAGATAATGTGGTTAAGTCTCAAAACTTTGTTTGAATCCCAAAATTGTGAGTTGTTTTTTTTTTAGCCCTTTGTCTAGAGGGGGTGTGGCTGAAAATGAGCTCTAGTTGTGAAGTTTGGGTTTGACTCTCCAATCTGTCCCTACCTAGTACACTTTTTATAATGGTGAGCGTGGTCAACCAGTCAAATTGAGCAAAAAAAAATACCAATACCGACAAACAATTGTAAGCGTTAAACTTTGGCACGCCCAGTGACAATCTCCGCAGCCACCATTAGCACAGGCCTGGAACCCCGAAATCCAACCCACCAATGTGATGCCAGATGTGCTTCATAGCCAATAACCTCCCTGAAATCTGATCAGCATTTTCTCACTCCCCTTCTCCCAGTCCCTTGGCCTCCCCATCCTCAGCGTTGACCTCCCTCCCCTCCACTTCCATGCTCATTTTCATTATTCTTTTCCTTTCCCCAGCCACTATGGGCATTTTCTGCCCTCTAAGTTAAAGGTTTGACGGCATTAGCATCTCGTTTGAGGTCTCTCTTCTGCAGAGAGTCTGCAATGCCCTGAAGACATGCTCCTATTTCTAAAGCGGATTATCTGACAGTTAAGACCCCTCGAATACATTTTTACCGTCACTCGGAAGGACAACAGCAATTTTTTGTATGCTATATCTAGACCTGCCATTGTTCAAGTTGAGTGTGTGGACCAAAAGCCATTGTCCAAGGCAAAACCAAACCGCCTAAGTTGTGTCTACTCTGAAACCAGTTGTTTAGTTGAGCCAGAATGGATGAATGGTTGCCTATTTCCAGAGTCATGAAGCATCTCTGAACAGGCCGAAGGGTTTTATACTAGCAACAGAAATGCTAATATGCCTCTTACCTATGCTGAAATAAAAACACAAGATGCAGAAAACTCTCCAGAGGTCAGCTAGTACCTGTGGATAGAGAAACAGAGTTAACGTTTCAGATCGATCAACTTTCATCAGAGCTGGAAGATCTGAGCGTTGAAAAGCTTTTAAGCAAATACAGAGCCGGGGAGGAATCATATGATGTTGGTTGGCAACCCATGTAGCCATGAGACTGGACGAGCAAAAGGCTTATTGGCAAAAAAAAGCAGAATAATTTTAAAAAGCACTATTGATAACTCCTTATCTGATCTGTAAGGAAAATTTAGTTCTTATCAGAGTTTAGCTTTTTGCAGTTTGAGTTGCATCATGGTTTAGAATGGAACCACTTGCTGTTAGGAAAAAAAATTATGTAAAGATCCAAGTAGCAGATTTTTTTCTAAACTTTAGGAGATTGGGAGACCATGTTAATAGCCTGGACTTTGTGGTTGGTGGCAAACAAACAGCATTCACCATTCATTGTGCTTACACTTGTCCACAAACATGCTGTGGGCTTTTGCACTGCAATTTTGAGGTAATTAGTGAGCTGAAACATTGCATGGTACCCTCTACAGGGGATCTGGGACTTGTGAACAGGTCAAGCAGCAGCATGACTCCTCAACCTAGCAGATTGAGGAATCCTTCCTGAGAAATATAAGGTCAAAACCAGGAAGTGTAAGTTAAAATATTTAATTCAATGTAAAATCATGTACAGAAAATTAAATGGGGAGAGGGAAAAGAAGGATTGAGAGATGTGATGAAGAAAAAGTGAAAAGAAATTTAAATCTCCACCAATAACTAGAATCTGAAAGAATGAAGTTCCACACTTGTAAAAGTAAATTTTCAGTGCCAAAGAGGTTGTTTGACAGTAATCAAGACTTATCACACCATTAAAAATTCTCTTACACTTGAATGGATAAGCCATAACTTTTCCAGAATATTTAGTTGGGTATCTAATGGGCAAGTCATGCCATTGCATGTGTGGGAATAAAGCTTGGCTACCTAACCCGAACCCGACGAGACCCGCCTACATGTGTTGGGTTCGGGTCTGGTCAAAATTACAAGTCCAGCTTTGGGTCAGGCTGGACACTGCTTCCAGGAAGTCATGGGATCAGAAATACCCATGATTCCCCACAAATCCTGCTGGAACAGATGAAGGATATTCAGGTCGGGTCAGGTGCAAGAAAATTTTCAAGGACTAGAGCTAGGGCTCGGGTTGGGTTTGGGTTGGCTGTGGTCAGGTCGGGCCCAGGATGGGTTTTAATTTTAGGCTGTGTTTGCTGACCTCGTTACCACTAGGTGGCGCTACAGTGGTACATGCGCAAATGCAGCCTGTGCCACTAAAACGTCAGTCTGTGACGTCAGCAGCTGCCAGGACTAAAGATGGCGCTGCTCAAATAATCACACGTAGGCAACCTAGACACATGGCAGCACACAATGGCAGGAGGGAGGGAGTGAGCGAATGGTGAGGGGGTGTGGTGTTGGTGAGGAGGAGAGCGCACCTGCCGCCGCCACCAAGGTCTTCGGCCTCTTCCCGCTTCCCCCAACCCTGCTATCTCTCCCCGCTTCCCTCACCCCCGCTCTCTGCACTTGTTTACTTGATGATGTAATCTGCGCATGCGCCAACCAGTCCTGGCAATTAGGAACGCACCACATGTGCAGAGTAGGAGCCAATTTGCGCATGTGCACAGATTGGCACAGTCTGATGATGCCAGCTGCGTTGTCTATAATCGCTTTGTTAATTTTATACCCGAGCCAGGCTTTGTGGGAATGCTGAGTCTCTTGGTGAGTTGGCAGTGTAGCTTTTGGGGGAGCCAGCAACTTCCTGATTTCTGTGTTTAACTTCTCATGTGTGGAGGTTGGAAGTTGCTGTCTGATTTAATCCTTAGTAACGGCAAGTGCCTCACCATAATTCTTACTGCAAAATCTGGACCAATGTGTATTGGCATTCAAATCCCAGAATTGTAGAAATGTTAAATGTCTGCAGTTGAGTTTATTGGCCTTGATTTCAAATGAGCTTTTTCCCAGTAATGCTGAGTAACTTCTGTACTGTGCTTGAATTCTCATTGTGATGCTTAGCTAACAAATGATTAAAAATCGGAATTCTAGAACACTGGTTCTGACAATGGGGCGGCACAGTGGCGCAGTGGTTAGCACCGCAGCCTCACAGCTCCAGGGACGCGGGTTCAATTCTGGATACTGCCTGTGTGGAGTTTGCAAGTTCTCCCTGTGTCTGCGTGGGTTTTCTCCGGGTGCTCCGGTTTCCTCCCACAAGCCAAAAAGACTTGCAGGTGATAGGTAAATTGGCCATTATAAATTGCCCCTAGTATAGGTAGGTGGTAGGGAAATATAGGGATAGGTGGGGATGTGGTAGGTATATGGGGTTAGTGTAGGATTAGTATAAATGGGTGGTTGATGGTCGGCACAGACTCGGCGGGCCGAAGGGCCTGTTTCAGTGCTGTATCTGTAAAACTCTAAAACTAAATGTAATCTTGGCTACACCTGGGGAAGTGGGTAGTGGATTGAAAGTTGTCCCACAGCCCTGACTTGTTCTTTTCCCCATCTTCGAATTGGTAGGATAACTGGAAAGGGAGAAATGATGAACTCTGAAATAGATTGTCTACATTTGACTAAAACACTTCTGTGTAGCGGAAACCACTGCGGATATTGACACTCTCCCGAGGACTACCTGCCTTAACTTCTAAGGGCCATGTCGGTCATCCAAAAGAAAATGGATGCTGTTGTTGACTTGGTATATAGCTACAGAAATCAGGTGCTAATAAGTAACCAAATAGATTATCTCTGGGGCTTGCAGGGGTTCCCTCATCAGCTCTGGATTCAGTGTCCCCAGTCTAAAAACCTATGGATTAATATAGATGAGGTATGGTGGATACTGTCTAAGCTGTCCAGTAGTTTTAAAATAGTGATAAAGTGGAGACACAAGTAGGGAAAATACTTGCCCCACATAGGCCTGCTTAGAGTCAGTTAATTGCAATATTGGTATGGCTGAGAGATTGGATCGTGAAACATTCTGTTGGTGACGAGAGAGAGCAATCGAGCTCAACTCAAACACATTATTCTAAATGGCCAACTTTAGTTATAATAAGTATTTAAATGGGTTGAAGAGAAGTAATAACTTGCCTTTATTCTGTGAATTTAACATATTTTACATTTTTTATATGTATTGTCTAACACTTCCTCATTTTAGAATTTGATACCATCTCAGCATCCTGAATGGATGGACAAGTATCCCATTGTCAATATATCCAACTGTAAGGCACTGCAATGAATATTAATGTGGCTTCTGTTTTCCCAGCATATTTACTGGCAGTTGTGGTGATCTCCTGTGTACTGGGTGGTCTCCTCCTCCTCCTGTTGTTGGCCCTAATTGCAACATGTCTCAGGTAAGGATATAAGGATATGCAAGCTGAGTTATTTCTATCTAGTGCTGCTTAATCAACTGTTCAAAAGGGTTTGGGGAAAAGGAGATTTTCTACTGGTCAAAAGCAAAATTGAGGGGTCATCATGATATGGAATCCTGGTGGAAATAGATTTTTTTTTTAAAAAGTTTCTCTACTGTTGTCTCCTTCAGAAGCAGTAATATTGCTGTTGACAAGTGTTGGCCAATAATTATTTTCCCTGACTGTCAGGTTACATGCGAACATATGAACTAGGAGTAGGCCATTTGGCCCCTCAAGTCTGCTCCACAATTCTATAAGATCATGGCTGATCTGTTTGTGGACTCAACTCCACTTTCCTGCCTACTCCTGATTGTCAAGAATCTGTCTACCTCTGCCTTAAAAATATTCAATGACCCCGCCTCCACTGCTCTCTGGGGAACAGAGTTCCACATATTCGCAACCCTTTGAGAGAAAAAATTTCTCCTCCTCTCTGTCTTAAAAGGGAGACCCCTTATATTTAGCCTCTCCCACAAGGGGAAACATCCTTTCAACATCCCTGTCAAGTCCCCTCAGGATTTTGTATGTTTCAATAAGGTCACCTTGCCTCCTTCTAAACTCCAGTGAATACTGACCCAACCTGTCCAACCTTTCCTCATAAGATAACCCTCTCGTACCAGAAATCAGTCGCGTGAACCTTCTCTGAACTGCTTCCAATGCAATTATATCCTTTTAAGTAAGGAAGACAAAACTTTACACAATACCCTAGATTTAGTCTCTCCAATGCCGTGCACAACTGTCGCAAAACATCTTTACTTTTATATTCTGTTCCCCTTGCAATAAATGACAACATTGCATTTGCCTTAATCACTTGCTGTACCTGCATACTAACATTTTGTGTTGTGTACTAGAACACCCAGATCCCTCTGCATCTGACTTCTGCAATCTCTCTCTTTAAAAAATATGTTGCTTTTCTATTTTTCTGCCAAAAGTGGACAAGTTCACACTTTCCCACATTATACTCCATCTGCCAAATCTTTGCCCACTCACTTAACCTATCTATATCCCTTTGCAGACTCCTTATGTCCTCTTCACAACTTACTCTCCTACACATCTTTGTGTCATCAGCAAATTTAGAAACCAGACCTTCGGTCCCTTCATCCAAGTCATCGATCTAGATTATAAATAGTTGAAGCCCCAGCACTGATCCCTGTGACGCACCATTAGTTACAGATTGCCAACCTGAAAATGACCCATTTATGTCTTCTCGGTGTTTTTTGTTAGCTAACCAAATCTCTATCCATGCGAATATATTACCCCCTACAAACATGGGCTCTTACTTTGTTTCGTAACTTTTTGATGTGGCACCTTGTCAAATGCCTTCTGGAAATCCAAGTACACCACATCCACAGGTTCCCCTTTATCCACATTGTTTGTTACTTCTTCAAAGAACTCTAACAAATTAGTCAAACATGATTTCCCTTTCACAAAACCATGTTGACTCTGCCTGATTGCACTGAAATATTCTAAATAACCTGCTTATAACCTCCTTTTAATAATAGATTCTAACATTTTCCCTATGACAGATTTAAGCTAACTGGCCTGTAATTTCCTCCTTTCTTGAATAGTGGAGTTACATTCACTATTTTCCAATCTGATGGGACCTTTCCAGAATCTAGGCAATTTTTGAAAATTAAAGTTCAGCAAAGTAATACTCCCATTTGTCTATTTACAGATAATGCACTTAAAAACAGACTGGGTTGCATAGAGTGCACATTATCACAATCATTGTGTGTGTGTGTGTATGTGTTCTAATCCTCACCACAGTCTGCAATTTGCATGTCTTTTGACCCCCCCCCCCCCCCCCACCAGCCAAAGTGCTATGAATTCTGTAGCATTGTTGAACACTAAGGAAATCTAGGGATATGGAGATCTGACAGGAAAGTGGAGTTGAAGTCAAAGATCAGCCATGATTTTATTGAATGACTGAGCAGGCTCGACAGACTAAATGGCCTACTCCTCCTATTTCGTATGTTCTATTGTCATGGCAGCAAGGACATGAATTTGGTTGGTACTTGTCTTTTTACCTTTTGTTAAACAACAAAAGGGTGGCTTTACAAAATGATTTAATTGTTGGTATCCTCATTGCACTAATGAATGTGAGATATTTTGATCAATCATACCTCAGTACAAACACCTGTCAGCTAATGGCTGCACGAAGGTCATTTTGAAGCAATATACTCAATCTGGTATGAACTAGCTCTACTGTGAGGGGTAGCGAAACACAGTAAAGCCATTTATCTTGTCTATGTTGCACAATTGGATCAAAGCGTATTGGAAGGGGGCAGGAGGGGAAATAGTATTTCTGCACAGGCATCAGTGGATAGATGCTATGTCCTAATGAGTTTAAAATAGTATTTGAGTGCTGTGAGATCTGCACACATTTAATTGCAAAATGTGTTCACATTATGAAGTTACAACAATTATATAGTACAATAAATGTTGAGATTGGGGGTGCAACTAAAACAACAATGACTTCCATTTACAGGTCCAAGAGTGGTTCATATAGCTCCTCATCTGGCGCTCATGATTACGTAATGTGGCCCAAATCAGAGATGCCAAAGATTCCTCGTGCTACCATGCACTGGGAGGGCAATCAGCTTGAAATGCAGGAGAACGGAAGCACTAGCAGTTTAACTGATATCCATCGGGATGGTGGGAGAACGGTGAGTGCCTTTAAAACTATAAAGTGATGGGGTGGGGGAATGAAAAATGGATGCTAATTGGCCAATTACTTGTATTCAGTTATTATCCTTGCTGGTTCTCCAAAGCCTACCTGTCTGGCATTCTACAAACACCACTAGAATTAGCCCAGGTCCCACCAGTGTAGAACAGGAATGGTGTTACTCTGAGAATTTTGACATTTGCTGTTGTCCCTATGGCTTTCCTTTTTCACCTTCCCATTCCACAAATGTAAGGTGATTCTGATGACTGCCTGTGTTCTTCTCAAAAGCACACATATTCCAAGGAAGCAGTTTCGATCTTTTTTTTCTTAAAATGGAAAACAGCTTTTTAGTTCCCTTGGTTCAACTAGAAATTTTGTAACATTCACTGGCCAAACAGGCTTCATTAATCTGATATAAAAAGAAAATGGTTCCTGGACTTTTCAAGTGCTCCCTTTTTAAAATATCTTTTGAATTTTACATTTCTCAGGAAGTTGCCCAGTTTTTCTCAAATATTCTTGTGCTTTGGAACTGGAATAGTGATTTTAGTATTTGAATGTTGACCTTTAATTGGATATAATTATAAGTAAGGATGGCCATTTGGCCCATCTAACTTCATCCATCCAGAAAGAGCCTAATGTGCTCTCCATCCAATTGCTTCTTAAAGCTTCTAGGCTTTCTGTATCCACAAAACTATACCTGGAAGTCCATTCCATCTCTAACTCACGCTTTATGTGGATGAGTTTCCTGATATCATAAATTTACCTTTTTAATTAGCTTAAATCTATGTGCCTTTGATAGAACAAATCTGATTCATAACACTGTAGAACTAGTGTATAACCAGAACTTGGTGTTCCATTTTCTGAAAGAACTTTCAAATTGTCCTGGAAGATGGCCACTGAAACGTCATTTGGTTTGGTATCCTTGGCAAGCATCAAACATAAATTTAGACAGTATCTGCACTGCAATTTGAAAAACACTCCTTGCCAAATGGTATTTACTCTTTCTAAAAAGTACTTACCCACTTCAAAATATTTGAAAGATTATCTTATCTGACTGAAAATGTCTCTGATTTCACGACCACTGGCCCTATACCACTTCTGAAGGTACATTCATGAAGATCACTTGAAGTGGCGAAGTTAACATAGGGGGAAAAAAACAAGATTTAGTTTGTTAATAAAGGCAGAAGTTCAATTCAAACATACAAAAAGACAGGAAAAAACCAGTTGATCCATCTAGCCTGTCCCATAACATTCCTGGTCCAGACTATAACAATGGATCACAGTTGGAGCAGTAATAGGACTACAGCTATTGGCTCCAACTATCCAATATCTAGGGAGGGATATTATCATTTAGTTTGTAGCACTCTCATCTCCGTATTAGGTTGTGGGTTCAAGTCCCACTCCAGAGGCTCGAGCACACAAATCTAGGCCAATGTTCCACTGCAGTGCTGAGGGAATGCTGCACAGTCGCGATGCTGTTTTTCAGCTGAGGCCTCATCTGCGCTCTCGGGATGTAAAAGATCCCATGGCATGATTTCGAAGAAGAGATGGGGTGTCTTGGCCAATATTTACCCCTTGATTAACGTCACAAAAACATTATTTGGTCATTACTGTATTGCTGTGTGTGGGACCTTGCTGTGTGCAAATTGGCTGCAGCATTTCTAACATTACAACAGTGACCACACTTCTAAAGTACTTTATTGGCAGCAGCCGTGGAAGATTTATCAATAAATGTAAGTAGTTTTCTTTCTTTTCAAGATGTTAGCTACTGATTTGTTACCCAGCTGACTGAAGATTGGGTTGGCAGTGTTTTTTTTTGTTTGTGGGATGTGGGCGTCGCTGGCTCGGCCAGCATTTATTGCCCATCCTGAATTGCCCTTGAACTAAGTGACTTGCTAGGCCATTTCAGAGGGCATTTTAAGAGTTAACCACATTGCTGTGGGTCTGGAGTCAAATGTAAGCCAGACTGGGTAAGGACAGCAGCTTTCTTTCCCTGAAGGACATTAGTGAACAAGATGGGTTTTTACAGCAATCGACAGTGGTTTCATGGTCACCATTAGACTAGCTTTTAATTCCAGATTTATTTATTGAATTGAAATTTCACCATCTGCCGTGATTGGATTCGAACCCATGCCCCCAGAGCATTAACCTGGGCTCTGGATTACTAGTCCAGTGACTGTACCACTACACCACTGCCTCCCCTTATAGTAGGATGTGCATCACTATCCTGACTCCAGCTACAAACCAGCAATATGCGCACAATACAAAAGGACTACAACTATCTGTGGAACTGTATTCTCCTGTGGCTCGTTTTAGAGTTGTTATGCATAAAATGGGTGTATGCATTATATGCCATGCATCTGTCCAACAGGCTCCATCTTTGTTTTGGGAATATTAGTACATATATCGACTCTGAAATTTTAAAGATAATATAGTTTTCATTTTTCTGCTTTCCCTGGATTTTTCTTTTTGCTGCTCAATTGCTTTGTGAATTTCAGAAAAGTTGAGCAGTGGGGTTAAAAAGCCATTCATTCCTTCAGGCTGGTCCTAAAATTAGTGCTCCAGTATACTTACCTACAGATGGATTCATTACCACAACTCGTCATATGTAGTTCCAGATGTAACCATTTCAATGATGAGCAGGCAACATACTTTTGTGGTGAATTATAGGAGGAAGTGAGGGGAAGAAATAGTGATCAAAGCTTATTTTGGCCTGTGTCCCTGCTGTGAACCTCCAGTGGAAGGGATGGGGTGACATCTCGAGATCAAAAACTAACCTTTGAAAAATCTCTAAATGCAATCAGAACGTTGTCTTGGGTGGAAGGGACTAGAAGTGAAAGTTACTGAAGTAGTGAATTGCAACAGAATTAACTTGCATTACTGCTGAACCATCTTGGGTTAATGGCTGTGTCTTTTCTTTCTTTGATACTTTCATGATGAAAGCTATGTCACCCATCAGTTCCCCTTGTATTAGTACTTGCTGCTTAGTTTTCAAGTATTTGAGTCAAAATTTTTTGTCAATTTTTCTTTTGTAAAGCTCCATATCTTTAACTCTTCCACAGCCACAGTTAAAATTAATTTGCATTTATATAGTACATTACTATTGACTATGTCACACAATGACTGTCTTGGCTTACAATAACTTGTGCAGCCAATGTTGAACGTTCTTTCCAAAAATTCTAACTTCAGCTTGAAACTTTTTTCTGTCAGAACACTTTAAACATTCACTTTTTTTTTTACAAACCTGTGCATAAGGCAGTGGTACAATGTGGCAGAAATTGTTGTATAGTGAGGAAATTTGAATATTTGTTCAACATCAGGTGATGGCAGTGCTTCCCTTTCATGCATTCAATGACCAGAATGATCTCATTGAGGCTGACTTGTGCTCAGCAGCTGTGTTCACACTTGTACGGAATGTTTTTTTTTTTGCTTGTCCCTTAACACTAGTTTGGGTAAGATTTATATAATTAAACTTTCACCACAAAGCGGTCTACAATGCATTATTTTTGAGGTCAGTACAGAACCTACTCCCAGGTCTCTGCCACTGCAATTCCTCCAAGTCGGTATTGTCTGTGCTAACTAGCCAACCTCTCCTCAAAAAATGAACCGTGACTTGCCTAAAAACTGCAGTAAAATCTGATCAGACGGTGGACTACTTGTGTAATCAGAGTGCCCATGCCAGCAGCGTGTGTCCCAGAACAGAAAGGAATGTTTGTTAAAATAGTTTATTTTATCAAATTTAAATCTCAACACAATGAGAAATGTGGTGGAGTCCAGAACAAGGGACCCTAGCCTTAAAATTAGAGCTAGGGCATTCAAGGGTGATGTCAAAAAGCAGTACAAACAAAAGATAATAGAAATCTGAAACACCCCCCCAAAAAGCTGTTGCAGCAGGGTCAACTGAAAATGTAAAGCCTGATTATTAATAGACTTTTGTTAGCTAAGTGTATTCAGGGATATGGAACCAGGGTGAATAAATGACATTAAGATGCAGATCAGCTGTGATCTGGTTGAGTGGCAGAACAGGCTAGAGGGGCACAATGATGTTCCCCCTGTTCCTAAAACCGGCTGCTTTTGAAGATTCTATCTCTAAACTTCAGGCAATAAATGTCGCTCGTTGCCTGCGCAACAGTCTGTGCATTTGTATTTAAGGTAAAAAGTTTTGCGATGTATTTGAAAGATATAACATTCCCATGTAAGCACAAATGCTGCCTGTGTGTTCCTAATTGAAATGTTCTTCTTCCTTCGTTGTGTGTGTGTGTGTGTGTTTTTATTCTAGCCTGAGAAGAACGATGACCTGAAGACCTTTAAAGGGAAGCAGCAGTCCCGTTATACCTATCTCTGCCAGGGTCAAGAGAATCCATATTATGTCAGTGATGAAAAGAAGCCTGAATATTTGTAAAATGAGCAGAATTGATTTTGGAGGGTGGAGCAGATGCTCCTAGAACTGTTGTAAACAGCCTGGCATTCTTTGTGCTTCTTTGCATGTTGCATAGCGAGCATAAAGGGTGAGTGTGAAAAAAATTGAATTTTGTAAATTTTTTAAAACTAAATTCTTGGGAAATATTTCTATAGTGAGACAACTATAAAAAAAAAACGTTCAGCTTAGTATCGCCTAAGCCAAGAATGGAATTCTGATGTCCTGGCCACTACAATATCTGATGGGATATTCGGATTTCCAGTGTCAGCCTGTTGGGATACATCATTGTCTCTCCTCCCACCATCATAACACATCAGTCAGATTTATTATTCAACATATAACACATGAAGCAGGGGAGAGCACAGAGACTTAGTAAAATTCTGTGGCCAATCTGTTCTGAAACCAGCTTGGGGAGGGTAAGGGGGTGGGGGGGGGGGGGGTGGGTGGGGTGGTGGCAGGTGACGTGGTGGCAGGTGACGTGGTGGTTAGTTGGTGGAGATTTACTTTGCTTAGTATGAAGCGTTTCTTGTATTGGGGTGTTGAATATTCATTTTTGAATTTCTTTTGTCATAACCTACTGATTCAGTACATTATTCCCAAACAATACTACCAAACACAAAGGTTGCTCCTACATCAGGCAACTAATACATTCAATGCTGAACACCCATACTGCAGGTAGTTGCAGTAGAAAAGAGGTGTTAATTGATGATGCTGCAAGCAGTATCAGGAATCTGTACCTGAGCATCCCATACAAAATTTCCTTCTAAATAATCAAATTAGCAATTTATTTTGTTACTTTTTTTTAAAATGTCAACATCCCTTGTAGTGACAGCAAAATGATATAATTTTAACTTCTGTTTGAATGTATTTAAACTGATGGTGAGTTATGTTTGGCCAGCCATATCACTAAGTTCCTTCTGTAATATGGTACAGGTGTATAATTTTTGTTTTATTGGATGTTCAATCACCAGCTCTTTTTTTATATTGTGCTGCTGTCTTTGGATGGGCTGAAATACGCAAGCAATGTGGCGGGATTTTCTTTTTTTTAAAAAAAATCATTTTTAACCTAGCAAAGTGAACAATAAGGAAAATTGAAGCAAATCTTATCCTTTATGATAAAAAGCAGGTTAGTTGATAATAGGAAATGGATAATTGCAACTTAAAATGGCAGAAGGAAACAGACCACCCTCTGTGGTATGCCAATTTTAGTGTTGTCCAATCACCAGCCAGCTGAAAAGGACCTGTTTCCAACAAAAAAAGACTAATTTTAAAATTGCACATTTTCCTGATCAAGTTTGTAGATGTACATTGTAAATACTCTAGTAGATACCTGGACTCCAAGATGTATATTACGTTTTTTGGCCACTGAGTTCTTTTGGTTTAAATCTGCAATCTTTGTTTAAAGTCCTCAGTTTCTTGATTTTTAGACTCTAAATGTTTTTCTTCAGTGAAGACTCTCTACATTTGGCAATCTATACCTAATTTTTCCCAGCCAGAAGTGGTGGTATGTTTTGCAAAGATATTAAATAGGCTTAGACTTTTCTTTACAAAAAAAGTTATTAGTTGGTTTTTTAACTTGTTGAAAGTTTAATGTAAAGGTAATAGCTTACATTGTAAGAAATGCCAATCC
This sequence comes from Heterodontus francisci, assembly GCF_036365525.1. NCBI lineage: Eukaryota > Metazoa > Chordata > Chondrichthyes > Heterodontiformes > Heterodontidae > Heterodontus > Heterodontus francisci. The sequence goes on along the minus strand of NC_090403.1, from coordinate 40,110,863 downwards.
TTAATTCTTCTGAGTAAAATTTAGCTTATCCCATTTTTGGAGCTATTTTAATATTGCACACTGGGTCCTGGCTGGTCAAAGTAACTGTGTTGCTCTCCCTTATTAACATTTGTAATGTGTGGTTGTTCTTCCTGTAAACTGGCTGCACTGTGGGAACATGTGCAGACTGGCCATGACATTTTGACTGGTGTGTATGCATGGGGTTAAGTGACCTCATGACCAAGAATAGTGATGTACATGCATGTTGTTGACACCACGGTGCACAGTTATTGCTGGGACAGCACTTTTACTGGCCCAGTGAAACTTGCAGCAGCCATGCAGACTTTTAAAAATAGGGCTGCCAGCCTTAAATCAGTAGGTTTATTTTAACATAGCAGCCAACTGCACAAGGCTCAAGCGACAGCGGCTGGTAGCTGAAGACCAATATAAAAAGTATATTTAGATAGTAGTTTGGTGAAATTCCAGGTTTTGTGCACTGCTTTTCTCTTTCGTTATTCTCTGACCATTCTTCAAGGATAGTCACTGGTAGCACTTGACTGTTCAATGGAATGAGGTGTTGCGACAAAGCATTATTGAATAGTGAAGCTTAATAGCCTGTCCAGTTTGCAGCGTATAGGAAATAACTCCAAAGATTAGAGTACAAGTAAAGCACACAAATGTTGGTTAGTCCTTGGGGACATTCTATTCCAAATCTAAATGTTGGTGTTTCCTATTGCTAAACAGATGTAGACCAAGGTTCTTCAGAGCCTCTCTCTCTCTCTACAATATACAATTTGAGTGTCTTATTTAATTGTATAGCTTAAACGTCAAAGCATGTTTATGGAAACATTTACAGCTTGTGCATGTAAAAACTTTTCTTTCTAGATCAAAATGGAACAGTCTATAAATAAAGATGTGACTATTTTTCCCCTTTTACAAATGATATATTTTTGCAATACAAAGAATGACTCATCAGAAATGCAACTTTGCTTAACAAAAATGCACTCCAGCTTTCAGTGCACAAGTAGATTGCATCTCTTGTGTGTTTGTATGTTTTATGTATTAGTAAGATTTGCTTTTCCTTCATGGTAATTAAGCATTATCTTTTCTTTCCTTGTTTGTTCTTCCCTACCATCTCTTTCTGCTTAGTTTCATTCTGTTATGCCTGAACCTTGTGTTCTTCCAATAAGTAAACTTTAGCTTTCAATGTTTGCCAACAGATATGAGCTTACTGCTTCATGGGATGGGAGTGTTTGAGGAAAAAGTGGGAGAAATTGGAAGTAGCCAATAGACTGGGGTATGAATCGGTTACTCTAGGCTCATAAAATGTGCATTTAAGCACAACACTTTAGGTCTTTGTGGATATTGATCATTCTATTGTTCATGGTATATGGGTTCTGAATGTTGTATAGACCTTTTTTGACCTTTGTCACCTTGCTGAAAGACTTCTAACTGAGTTAAGTTGCAATTTTATTTTGGAGTAGTTTTTTTTGGGAGGGAGGAAGTTTAAAGGGAAAGGAGGAGACCCCATTTGACTTGTGATTAACATAGAATATTTGTAAATAGGAGACTGGATTTAACTTTATAATGTGGTTTTCAATTTGGAGATCACTTCTGCATTACAAAATCGAACCAAAACTCAAATGAAGAACCCTTCGGAGGTGACATCGTTTCTACACCAATTCCAAAAACGTACATAAAGGAGACCCTTTGGTTTTCCCAATGAGCCTGTTTTGTAGATGCCATTTGTGTCTGTTAGTTTCAGCAAATGTGTAATGGAAAGTGTCCTTCCAGGAGCTTAAAAATCTTCCCTTGCTCAAAAAGAATTTAATTTGCTGCTCTTGCATGTAATTAAAATGGCCAAAGTTGCATTCTCAGTCTGGATTGACGGTTTTGCTTGTACCTTTTTGTACATTGTAGTTTGCAATACTTGTAAAACAATTTAATGCCAAATAGGAGTAAATTCATGAGAATTTCAAGTAACTTTATTAAAATCACTGGTATTGTAATATTGATGATTTTTCTATTGATTGCCATTGTATAATTTAAAAATGTTTAAATTGAAATAAAATAAATTCTTTCCAGTTTCTCTCGTAAAGTTTGCTTACAACTTTATTGGACCGTTTGACTCCAGATAATTTCAATAGGGAGAATGAAAATTGACCTTTTAATGTATGACCATATACAGTATTGCCATCATTAAGGGATGGTCCTGCTACTACAGGATCATAATAAAATATGTTCATTCTTTTTCTTTAATGCTGTGCTGTTGGTATGTTCCACTAGGGTGCATTTGGGGAACTCACTAAACAAACTATCCCACAGCCCACAACCAACCTTTTAGTTATCTGGTTAGAAAGCCAGTGTAAGATTAGCTTGGCAGTTGAGCTTCCCCAAGAGATGCTCTTGACTTTAAATACTTCTGCTAAAGGACCACTTTATTATCTCTACATTATTCCTTTCAAAATTGAACGTTCGAAGCCCAAAGGTTGAGTGGCTCAACATTGGATGTGCTTGTGCTTAAATGATTTTATTACTTGCCCATCTGCAAATGTTTGCGCATTTAGAAGTGATAATCTTGAAGAATCATAATGTCTAAATCAGTATCTTGTTTATTGTAATGGAGTACATCAAAAGATAGTAATGATGCAATAACTTGATTTTTTTTTTGTAGCTCCCCAGTTGCTGCTTGTTTGCTTCTAATTGATATTTTAAGGACATTGCTATTTTTGGAAAACTTCCTAATTGTTTCTAGTGAATGCAGTTGCAGTTTTGGCGCATATATATAAACCCTGCTTGGTAGTCCCTACGCTTTGATTTTCCAGCTGTAATCATGCCGTGAATTAAAACTGTGGAGCAAAATTGCTCCTTATGTAATTTGTACTCTTGTGAATTCATTCAATTACTAGTCAGATGGACAAAATCCAAAAGGTCGTTTTTTTTTTTTTGTGAATTTTCTAAGATAGCTTGTTTTGTGAGCACTTCCTCTGCAATCGAGAAAAAAAACTGGAATGCCACAGCTCAGCATCCGAAAGAGAAAAATAGCTTTGCGTTCAGATGAAAGAGGAGTGACTTCTAACAGCTCATCAGTGCCACCAGGAGGGACCTGGTGATACTACATCAATTTACCTCCAGTTAAAATGTATTTATTGGCTGTGAAAGTTGAGGTGGTTACAGTATTATAAAGCAAGTCAGAATTGGATATCTGTACTAATGCTGTAGCTATTACTTTGTATCTGTATTTTAAGTTTAGCTTATTCTTACTGATTTCCTCATTACTAGCACTATAAGCTCAAAAACAGGAGAAAGAAGTGCCATAAGATACACTGCAGCAACGCACCAAGGCTTCTTAAACAGCACCTTCCAAACCCACGACCTCTACCACCTTGAAGGACAAGAGCAGCAGATGCATAGGAACATCACCACCTGCATGTTCCCGTCCAAATCACACACCGTCCTGACTTGGAACTATATCGCCGTTCCTTCACTGCCGCTGGGTCAAAATCCTAGAACTCCCTTAACACTTTGGGTGTACCTACTTCCCATAGACTGCAGCGGTTCAAGAAGGCAGTTCACCATAACCTTCTCAAGGGCAATTAGGGATGGGCAATAAATGCTGGCCTAGCCAGCAACACCCACATCCCATGAATGAATTTTTAAAAAATGTAAAGTCCTTTTACCTATCTGAAGGTATTTTTCGGCTGATTGACCACTGTGAGGACCTGTCACCACGCGAGTCTCCAAACCAAGTTACTGAGAAATCCAACATAATCTCTGCCTGATGTGGAGTGTGCACTGTCTGTTTACATATTCACCTCATTTCAGGCTAGAGAACTTGGGTGCAACTTGGTCAAGGCTTGGGAATCTCCAGTTGTGCTCAAGCCCATCACTGAAAATGGGCAGTGTCTCAACAGGAATGCTAGTATTGTTTTGCAGCATTATCTATAATTGAGTGGGAACAAGCTTAGTGATAGGTCTACCCCTCCTAGCTTGCTTATGTTGTCATCAGCAATCACGAGCATTATTGCAGACCTGTCTGGCTCACCAGATGGGACACAGAGTTTACTGTGGACTGTTAACTGTTCCAATCTTCCATTGTCACCTGGAACATAGAAACCATACTTCCTTTCATTTTCTTTGTCTTTCTCCTCTCCTTTCCTGTATCTTCCCCCCCCCCCCCCCCCCACCCCTTACTCAGCTGCAGCCACCTTGCACCACCCCCGAAGGATATAGACATCAGTTGACCATACAACAATCAAGAAAAGTAGTTTGAACCTACTGGCTGCACAGCAGATGCTAGTCCTTATGAGGACCTTACAACCTACATTCCCATCAGCCTGGCCCCGTGTATAGGCTGGAATTTAAAGCTGCCCCAGCGGGTGGGGGGGTGGCGTAAAATTAAGCGGCAGGCTTAATGCCTACCTGCCCCGATTCCACCACCGGACAAGTTTAGAGGTCAGGTGAGGGTGGGAAACAGCTCGCCCGCCCGAAGTCAATCAAGACCCTTAAGTGGCCCTCGCCAGCCTCCACGGGTATTTTACCCTGGTAAGGGGGTGTGCTGGGGACGTGAAAGGCCGCCCAGCGATAGCTGCCGGCCTTTCTGCACCCTGGGGAGGGGGACATGGTAGTCGGGCACAGGGTGCCTGACTGAGGGCTGCCTGCGCCTCCCAACCCACCCCCAGGATCCAAGGCACCCCCATCCCCTCAAACGACCACTCCAGCCTCACCAGGGAAGGTATTGGTGAGGTATGCCCCTACTTGCCTTCTCTCCTCGATCCATGGCGTCGGCTGGGCTACAGTCCCAGCTGTGGCCACCGCTCCCGGTGGCGCTGCTGGGACTAAGTGCTGCCGGCCCACTGATTAACCGGCAGCTCACTGAGGTAGGACCTCCTCCCTCAAGTGGGTGGAAGTCCCACATCAGGGCAATTAAAGCCCAGGGACCCATAAAATACGGGACGTATCCCTGGGCCAGGCGGAAGCGGGTTTGCTACCAACTTTCACGTCGGAGTCTGGCTCCCGTCCATCCACGGTAAAATTCCGGCCACAGACACAGACTATACACTATTATTTCGAAGTGCGGTGAACAACAAATGCTGTCCTAGTCACCATGGGCATCAAGTCCTGAATATATGAATGTGTCTTCCTATCTGAAATCAAGGTAATAACTTTCAGCTATTGGTTTCCCAAGCCCAAATTCCTTCCTCAGCTACATGACAAAAATGTGCTTTTAACATGGTGGAAGAACCAATGCAGGACAGCTTATAACATGCCAGCCACCTTGATGTTCTGAATGTTCAACTCCAATGTCCTGTATTGAATATACACCTCATCAACTGCTTAATTTAGCCTGCTAATAGACTCTGGTATCAAGATGGCACTTGTCAGGTGCAACAGATGGTTATCGGTGGCATTTAATAAGTCTTGGGTTTTATTGTCCTTTGTTCAAATATTTTTGAAGTGCTGTCTTGCAGCCTGATTTTCCAAGAACTGTATTTCAAACTGTTTTTTGGATATAAGAGTCCAACACCTTTTGAAGTAGCAAAACAGGAACAGGAGTAGGTCATTCATCCCTTAAGCCTATTTCACCATTCAGTTAGATCAGTGTTAATCTGTAGCTTGACTCCATCTGCCTGCCTTGGTTCCATAACCCTCGCTAGTAGATAGCTGTCTAAGAGCCAGCACAGACACAATGATCCAAATGGTCTACTGCTCAATAGATCAATGAATAAGTCGACAATACTTAATATGTCATAACATTACAGACAGACTAGTTCAGGGTGAGCTGAAAGTTTGTAAATGAAGCTAAGGACGCCAACAAAGCAGAACATTTGATAAGCTGAGCCTGGAAATGACAGACATGGATAAGAACTTCAGACATAGTCAGGGCAAAGACAGGCTGTTCTGCAGAAATAAGCAGTCTTGGTGATGGCCAGGATGTGAAGTTTGATGGTTGGTTATGGGTTGGACAGGACACAGACTACACACTGGTTTGGGGGGTAGCCTCTGAGATCATTCAAAGATGGGGTGGGGCTGGATGGTGAATGGGGTCTGGTGTAGGTATTTTCTAAGGACACCTGAACAGGATGGCTTCGTTCTTTTCCATTTTTAATTGGAGGAAGTTCTGGCTTATATATAAGTAAATGATAGACAGCATAGCAACAGTTGTGGAGTCAAGGGTGATGGCAAAGATGTAAAGCTGACTGTCATTGGTATGGAGAAGCCGATCTCATGTTTACGACTGATATCTTAAAGAAGCAGGATGAATCCTTTGGTGTGGAAAGAGAACCGATCCTGAGTGCTGAGATTTCCAAATCTTCCACATGCCGAGATGGCAATTTGTTGCAATTCTGCAGGGAAATTAGAAAACTGCCTCCCTACAAGAAAGACAAACATCAGTGTAAGAATCGTTTCCGAGTTGGCATCAAATAGCTCCTGGCTAAATTCATGCCACGGATCTTTCGGTACTGAATTCTCATCTTCCTTGATGCAAATGTGTGAGCGTTGGAAAGTAGTCGATATTATTGGAATGGGAGACAGCTTTTGCAAAATTTCACTCAAAGTTACACTTTAAAACTATTATATAAGGAATAACACATGAGCTGCAGGGCAGTAACATACTGAGTGGGTTGCACAGATGTCACAAGCCTCGAGTGAAACTCAAGCAATGTATGTCATCTCTGCCTGGAGATGTGTGACAGCCTTGATGTGCTCCCCAGTGTGTGTAATGTAATAATCAGATTTTGGTTTTTCTCTTCTGGCCTGTGCCCTGGCCAACATCAACTGACTTGATTGAACAGAGCTGCAATTGTACTTTGTGATTTGAACAGCAACAATAACAGAACTTAATTTACCACATGTTACAGGGGACTATCCTAATGTGTATATAATATATGAAGATCCATTCACAACTGAATTTGGTATAACATACAAGGCCTAAGGGACTGAAAGGTTTGATGAGTTTTGGTTGCTGGTCAGGCTGCACCTATGCTAGGGGTGGTAAGGGAAGAAGAATAAAAGGGAAGGCGTGTGATTGAGTGGAGAGCAGGAGAGATTAAATGACAAAAGGTTTCAGGGTACAAAGCCAAAGCGGGTAGTAATGGGACAAGTGAAGAAACAAAAGATGTGTCCAGATGAGGTGTAAATGACTAGAGAGCAGTCCTCAGAACACAAAGTAAAGGGATTAAAGAAATGAGGGGTGGGAAAAAAATTAAAATAAAAAAAAAATGCAGGCATAGTTATGGTCTAAAATTATTGAATTCAATGATGAGTCCGGAAGCTGTAAAGTGCCCAGTCGAAAGATGAAGTGCTGTTCCTTGAGCTTGCGTTGAGCTTCATTGGAACATTACAGCAGGCTAAGGACAGAAAAGTCAGAGTGGGAGCAAGGTGGAGAATTGAAATGACAAGCGAAAGGAAGTTTGGGTTGCCCTTACAGACTGAACGGAGCTGTTCCGCAAAGCAGTCACCCAGTCTGCGTTTTGTCTCCCCAGTGTAGAGGAGACCACATTGTGAGCAGCAAATACAGTATGCTAAATTGAAAGAAGTACAAGTAAATCACTTTCACTTGGAAGGAATGTTTAGAGCCCCAGATGTTGAGAAGGAAGGAGGTAAAAGGGCAGGTGTTGTATCTTCTGCACTTGCATGGAAAGGTGGGGGATGTTGGGGGTGACTGAGGAGGCTGTGCATATGTGCCCCTAGGTTACTCTGCTCTTGCAGCCCTTCAAAGTTGTATCATTTAGATTATACTATCTCTCCATGTTGTTCCTCCCAAAGTGCCTCACTTCACATTTATCTGTATTAACTTACATCTGCCAACTGCACCAGCCAATGTAAGTCCTCCTGAAGTCTGCTACTATCCTCCTCACTATTTATTACATTGCCAAGTTTTGAATCATCTGCAGATTTTGAAATTGTACTCCCTATACCACTCCAGGCGCTGCTTCACAAACCACTGACCACCTCCAGGCGCGTATCCATTGTCTCTCGAGATAAGGAGGCCCAAAAGAAACTCCCTATACACAATTACAACTCATTTAAATATAACAAGGAAAGCAATTGTCCTAACACTGATCCCTCACTGAACCTCATTGAATTCTTCTCTCCAGTCAAGGGGGGGGGTGGGTGGGGGGGGGGGGGGGGGGGGGGAAACCTTTTGTACCAGAAAACTAGTTAAGAATAAACTGCAAATAAAAGCAAAATACTGCGGATGCTGGAAATCTGAAATAAAAACAAGAAATGCTGGAACCATTCAGCAGGTCTGGCAGCATCTGTGGAAAGAGAAGCAGAGTTAACATTTCAGGTCAGTAACCCGAAACGTTAACTCTGCTTCTCTTTCCACAGATGCTGCCAGACCTGCTGAGTGGTTCCAGCATTTTTTGTTTTTATTTAAGAATAAACTGCAGTCATTTTTATCAAATTGCTTCATAACACCTGCTATGATAGTGATCCTGAAGTGAAAAAATTGCTAAGTAGAAAAGCAATAGGGAGCAGACATTTATAATTTAAAAAAAATCTCAGCATGCTTGGCAGATTGATTATAGGAATGAAGTGGCTAACTAACAGTTACTGAATGGGTAGGACTCCTTCTTCTTAACACCCCCACTTCCCCCAGCAATGATCTGCAGGTCAACTCATTCAGATGGCAGGGGTAGAGCTCTCATTTAGTTCTGATCACAAATTACATGCTAATTACTTGCTAAATTGTTGCTTCCATCAGACAGCAGCAGATTACTCATATGTTTGGGTAAGAAAAAGAACACTTCCGTAACATTAGTGGACTTTTGCTTACATTCAGGATGGCAGAGAATTGGAATTGAGCTTGAATTCTGTATTGTTCTAGAGTTCTTTTTCAAGTAATATCTACTTTGGATCCTTTTTCCATGCCACTGCACTTCCCAGGCTAAATCTAGAGATCTTGTCATTTATCACATCTTTTTAAAGGAAATTTTTTTTTTAATTTTTTTTTTAAACCTGGTCTTCAGATACCAACAGCTGAATTATTCACTGTAAAGGAATTACACAAAAACATAGAAAAACGGCAGGTAGGAAAAGACCAACTGCTCCATCAAGCCTACCCCAAGATAAGCAACTTTTCCTTAAGCTTCTAGATTTGTCACTCTTAAATAAATTATCAGAAGTAGGGGAAGTGGGTTTTGTAAAGTGTTGCTTCACTATCTTGTAAGACACTTTGAATCGGACAATCAAATTTATGGTTTTCAATTCAATCCTTCATTATCACAAAATTGTTACAGCACAGAAGGAGGCCATTTGGCACATCGTGTCGTACTGGCTCTCCAAAAGAGAAATTCACTTAGTCCCATTCCCCCACCTTCTCCCTGTAACCTTGCACATTCTTCCTTTTCAGTCTAATTCCCTTTTGAATGCTTCAACTGAACCTGCCTCCACCACACTCTCAGGCAGCACTTCCAGACCTCACCGCATGAACATTTTTTTCCTCATGTCGCTTTTGCTTCACTTACTCATTACTTAAATCTGTGTCCTCTCATTCTCTATCCTTTCACGAGTGGGAACAGTTAGTCCCTATCTTGTCTGTCCAGACCCCTCATGATTTTGAATACCTCTATCAAATTTCCTTGGAGAAGAGAAGACTGAGAGGTAAACAGTCCTAACTTCTCCAATCTATCTTCCTAACTGAAGATCCTCATCCCTGGAACCATTCTTGTGAATCTTGTCTGTACTATCTCCAGTCCCCTCACATCTTTCCTAAATTGCAGCGCCAATAACTGGATGCAATACTCCAGCTGAGGCAGAACTAATGTCTTATATAAGTTATTATATTTGACTAAGTCTTTGACACACACGATATCACCAATCAGTAGACCTACAGAAGAATAAATGATATTACCCAGTTATTCCCCTCGATAGAGACATAACTTTGTCGATCCTTTCAATCCTGACTATATAAATTGTTTTGGAAAAGTCAAGATCTTTATAGGCGTCTAATCACACACATGGTTCTTGCTGATTCATTATGACATGAAAAGTGTTATTGTGAGCTAGAGTTCTTACAAACTTCCAGATGATCAATCTATTTATCACATAGGCATGTAACTCATCATCCTGAGATTATTGGCCCGTTTCCTTAACTCAAGTCTATCTTGGCTTTCTTGTTTCACACTGTGGCAATAAAAGGAAGTCAACAGGTATGAATCGCACATTCTGTACCTCCACAGAAGCTAATCACAGTCAGCTAAATTGTACCCTGACACAATAAACCAAAAGCAACTGAGATTGAAAAGCTTTAATAATTACAATATTTCTAGCTACTGTACAAATCCACAAGTAAGTAAAAAGAAAACAAAAACCTTAATCATATGAGATTAAGCCAAATCGTAATCCCATATACAAGACTAGGGAATCTTACAGTCTGTGCTGTGGGCCTCATCTCCCATAGAACTGTTTCAAACAGTCTGGCCAACATTTGAATTCACTGTGTGGAGAATCACGCAAAGCTGTATCCGTCAGAATCAATGATCTGAAATTCTAAAGGAGAAAGGTTTTCAAAAGTTTTAATTAAAAATAGAAGCATGCTGTATTTTTCTCTGGTTCACCAGGGAAAAGATTGCATAACATAATTTTATGTAACTTGAAACAACAATGTTTTCAAACCTGACATTATTTCAAACATTTAAAATGTTAACTGAACAGAATGGCAATGTAACATAGAATTAAATAATTACTTTATTTTGCCAAATGGTAGGGTACAATAGCCATACCATTAGAACAACATAGGGCCAGTTGTCAAGGACTCTTGTCCAAGTTACCTGACAGGTAACATGTTTAAATAATCTGCTGTTCTCGAACCATTGGAGTATCAGCAGAGCCTGATCCCATCCGTACCTGTATCAACCTTTTCACATTCTAGCAGTAGTTTATTTTTTATTTATTTAGAGATACAGCACTGAAACAGGCCCTTCGGTCCACCGAGTCTGTGCCGACCATCAACCACCCATTTATACTAATCCTACACTAATCCCATATTCCTACCACATCCCCACCTTCCCTATATCCTCCTACCACCTACCTATACTAGGGGCAAAAAGTCCCTGAATTAAAAACAGAAATTGCTGGAAATACACAGCAGGCCTCCTACTGAGTATTTCCAGCATTTTCTGTTTTTATTTCAGATTTACAGCAGCTGCAGTATTTTGTTTTTGTAGTAGTCCCTGGGTAACAATTCACATACACTACCTGGGATTAGTTCACTCTGCACAGACAAGACCTCAAATTTGAAACCTTCCTGGTCAGTATAGCTTAACACATGCCAGGCAAGGAATGTACTCATTTAACTATTCTGTCAACATTTGAATATTAATGGAGGATTATTACTTCTCAATTAAATGGTTTTCTGTCAGTCATTGAACTTAGCAAACATTGGTTAACTAATCAGCTAGTTTTCCTACCACTGAAACATATCCCTGTTTCTTCATTAATTATATACTTCAATTAATATTCAACATAAAAATATATTGTAAAATAACTCAAGTTATACTGCATCAAAAGGAAATTCAGATTAGGTGTTATTTTTCTGACGATATGATCATTCACTCATCCCATTATCTCACTTGACAGTGTAGATCTATTGTTCACACAAACTTTCTTGCACTAACAGGCAGTATTGCATCATGAATAGTCACCGATGTGACAGAGTTGCCGATGGTTGAGAGCAGTTGGGATGAAATAAAATGCAGTCAGTATATGCAGTGGAGGCAGCTCCAACATAACCTTACAGATAATCTGCAATTCATGAAATGACTTTGTGAAATTTAAACTTCTAACACGCTACCTAAATTGAGTGCAATTCTTACCAGTATGCTGCCTTCACTCTATTCAATTAGCCCTTTAAACATTTGAAAGAGCTGCAGGTTTCCAATATTACACATCAAGATGACTTTCTGTAATTTTTTATTGAATAATATAGTAAACTTGATTGAAGGCAACATACAGAGCTCAAGTATTTTAATGAAAGCTTTTTGATTGTAATTATAATGACAGCACTTCATGCAGAAACGCAGTAGCAGCACTCAAATCTAAAGAAAACTCAATTCTAAAGGAAACAGATTCCCCCCACCCCCCCCCCCCCCCCCCCACCCACCCGCCTCAAAATAACAGTCTGATTTTCCAACTGTGCAAAAATGTTTTCACCCAGTTTCACATGGGTAATGTCATTTAAAATCATAGAACTCTATAGCACAGAAGCAAATGATTTATCCCATTGTGTCAAAATCTCTGAAAGAGCTACCCACTTTGGCCCATTCATCTGCCGTTTCCAGCCATTCTTTCCGTGCTCCAATATTTATCCACTTCCATTTCAAAAGCTTTTGGCCCAGATTTTGCTGTACTAATAATGATTGTGGCTGTCAGCGCTCAACATAATTACAGGTTACAACTGATAGTAACTTCTGGTGTACACGCATGCACAGTTAAACGTAGAATTCCCAAATATGCTGTCAGTGATACCCTGCTCCTTCACAGGCTGTGCTGTTCCAGTCTTCACCAATGAAATCTGCACAGAAATCATTGTGATGCTGTGACCTTAGTGAAATTACCTACTAGTCTCATATCAAAGACAGCTGAAAAAGTTTGGGCTAGTGCATTCAAAAGTAAGTGAGTTTTTAATGGAATAATGATAATTACTGCTGAACGACCTCTCTGGACCCCAAAAAACAATTTCACTACTGTGGAGTCTCATTCCCTCAAGAAAATTAATGGCATGGATTTTAAAAAATGGCAATTAAAATCATTTTTTTAGTTTATTTTATGTCTCCCTCTTAATCCCATGTTCCCATTTGCTTCTTGTACAATTTAAATGTAATTTATATTTCCTTTTTCTTATTTCCTGCTTTGCACTGTGCACACTTTCAGTCTGATTGGTTGAATAGCCTCCCTGATCACAGACACCACACATCCCTCTGTACACTCACTATGTTGGATCAGATGCACAATTACTAGAAATCTCCACTGACATGCTCACAGAAAGTCTCTGCGCCTCTCTTTCCTCAAGACACTCCTTAAAACCTACCTATCTGACCAAGCTTTGGGCATCTGCCCTAATATTGCCTTAATTGGGCCTTAATTGTCCTCGGTTGGGATTTCTACCCCTCTGAGGCAGGAAGTCCCACCTCCAAGAGCTGCAGGCCAATCAGAGGGCCAGCAGCTCCTCAGTCCCAGCAGCACCACCAGGAGTGGTGGCCACTGCTGGAATTGCACCCACCGACTGGAACCAGCATGGACACCAGCCTAAAACAGGTCAGTGGGGATCGGGCCTTGCCGGGGACAATAGGCTGGGCCCTGGCAAGGGGGGTGGGGGTCAGAATGTAGGGCAGGGGAGGTAGTTTTAGTGAGAACAGCAGGTGCTGCTGGGAGGGCCCCTTCGTGGGACATAGGGTGCCTGATCAGGAGGGCCTCTCCCAGCCCGCAAGGAGGCCGCCAGGTATTACTAGGCGGCCTCCTCAGGTGGCGAAGTGCCCGTCCGCCACTATTAATATACCAGTTGTGCGGGAGGAGGCCCTTAAGTGGCAATTAATTGGCCACTTAAGGGCCTCAGTTGGCCTGGGGTGGGCGGGCCATTTGCCACCTTCCCCGCCATTGATAAAATGGCAACAAGAAATGCTGGAAATACTCAGCAGGTCTGGCAGCATCTGTGGAGAGAGAAGCAGAGTTAACGTTTCAGGTCAGTGACCCTTCTCCAGAACCTGCTGAATATTTCCAGCATTTCTTGTTTTTATTTCAGATTTCCAGCATCTGCAGTATTTTGCTTTTATTATATTGATAAAATGGCAGCGGGATTGGGTAGGCTACGGGAACTGCAGCACTCCCCCCGCCTCGCACTTGGTTTTATGCACCCCCCCCCCCCCCCCTCAGCCCACTCTGGCGGGGGGGGCATAAAATTCCAGGCCTTGTTTACAATCCAAACGTCTGGGAGAGTGAAACCTATTGTTCCTCACGTGTTATAACCCTGCAGTCTCTGTTTTTCAAAAAAAAATCCTTTATCTGTGTTCGCTGTTGTCCTGGTAACCAAGATTTCTATCTTGTTCTTAAGCAGAGTGGATGTGAGGTCACCTGAACTTCTCTGGCTCCACCTTAAACTTTTAAAAATGACAGTTTTTAAAACATAACCACAAAGTCCAGCATTCATAACACACTATTTCTGGTAAAGTATACCACGGCATGACAAGAAAAAAACTAGATTTCTGCTATAAATGCAATTCAACTAATGTTTGGATAGTTCTTTCCATAGATCCAAACTCGAGTGCACAAACCAAGCATTCTACTAAAGCTCTACATTAGACTCTCAATACTAGTTTTAATCAGAAACTCAACAGGAACCCAATATTGCTAATCCGTCTTGGAAGTGGTGTAAAATTTATTAAATGCAGGCAGTTCAAAGATGACACTGTGCTATCTTCTGTGCATGATCAACAGGTTTTTAAAAAAAACTTTGTTAACTTGCAGTTTGGCTAAATATTCTCGAGCATGTTACTTCCCCTTTAATTGCACGGAGCTCCTTTAAATAGAGTAGGAAGTAACACGCTCTTCAGTGAGAGTGGTCGAGGCCGGAGAAGATGTGGTTGTACGCGGTGCTGCTGTTGTTTTTGTATTTTATAGTTCGAGTTTATCGCCGAATTTTCCAGCGTTCATCTCCAAGTCCAAACCCTTTTGCCACAGACACCAGGAGACCGCCGGAGCCTCTAGTGACCGATCAGGAAGCGAGGAAGAGGGTTATCAACAAAGGTGTTACGAGTTGTTGCACTAGAAAAGCGGCTCAAAGTTCACGTTCCTGCAACATTAGCCGTTCAGTTGCTGTTAATTCCGAGTAGGGTTAATGTGCCTAAAATGGTCGGGCGTGACACTTGTTTAGAAGCTTATGTTAAGACCTAAACCAGCTACATTAATAACTGTTTCATGCAGGTAAAACAGCAACCCACCCCGCCCATCTAAATCTGAGAACTTAACAATGTATATGTTCCTAAAAGAAAATCCATAGCTTCATGTCTGTTAGGCATCAAGTAATTTTCTGTGTTGCACAAATCAACAGTTACAAAGAAGTCATAGAAATAACAGCACCGGTCTATGTTACACCTCTTTAGATTCTTTTGCAAGTATCTTGCAGAGTATAAATTCTTGTATTTTACAGGATCCTGAAAAGAAATTACAAGGGTTAGAATTCCAGTTGCTTACCCCCAAATAGTTTTTTTAGATACATCTTGTGAGCAAAATTAAAGTTGTAATATTTGTAGTTTTCCATGAGAGGGAGAAGAGCATTGGAGTATAAAAATGGCACTTCCTGAACTTTTTTTCTCTGCTGGTCTCCATCCAGTACTATGGATCTTCAATCTTGCACTGTGTCTGGCAAACTTGTTTTAGAAAAGCATTTATTACTTTATAGTTATACAGCACAGAAACAGGCCATTTGGCCCACTGTGTCTGTGCTGGCCATCTAACACCTAACTATTCTAATCCCATTTTCCAGCACTTGGCCTGTAGCCTTGCATGCTATGATGTTTCAAGTGTTCATCTAAATACTTCTTAAATGTTGTGAGGGTTCCTGCCTCTACCACCTCTTCAGGCAGTGCGTTCCAGATTCCAACCACCCTCTAGGTGAAACATTTTTTCCTCAAAACCCCTCTAAACCTCCTGCCCCTTACCTTAAATCTATGCCCCCTGGTTATTGACCCTTCCGCTAAGGGAAAAAGTTTCTTCCTATCTAACCTATCAATGCCCCTCATAATTTACTTGGAATCTGTCTTAGAGTGGATCTTTGTGTATATGGCTACTAACTTTTTTCGTGGTCTTCATTACTTCAAAATGTCTTTGTGACCTTGTTCAGGCTTTACTGCAGATAAGGTGCCTGAAAACCTGGATGCCATAGTGATTGGCAGTGGAATTGGAGGACTTGCAACAGCAGCAATATTGGCAAAAGCTGGCAAGCGTGTCCTGGTGCTGGAACAGCATAGCCAGGCGGGAGGATGTTGTCACACGTTTATTAAAAAAGGTTTTGAGTTTGATGTTGGTAAGAGCTTTAGTTTTAAAATTTACTTCTTAAAAAAAATAATCTGTGTGATAGATTTAAATCCTTTTCTCCTCTTTCATTTTGGGTTTCTCAACAATGGTGATCCCTCAACTAATAACATTTGTGTGTTCTTGGTTGCTGATTTGGGAAGCACCAAAGTCATGAAACAGCTGGGTATTTTTCTTATAAAGCCTAGTTATAAAGGAGAGAGTACTGTACATTATAGAAAAAAAACTTGCATATATACAACCCCCTAATCATATTCTGGAGTAGTCTCAAAATACTTTGCAACCGATGAATTACTTTGAAGTCCGGCCACTGTTGAGGCCAACATGGCAGCCAATTGTGTGCAGCAACATCCCATAAATAACTGAGGTGAATGACCAGTTTTTTTTTTGTGGTGTTTGTCCAGGGAGCACAGTGACGAGGTTATCAAGAGAGGTCTCAGCTCTCCTTTGAATAGTGCTGTGCGAACATTTGCATCCATCGGCACTACTGGAATAGGCAGGCAGGTTTGAGGTCGAGTGCAAAAGACAATGCATCTAACAATTCGGCACTCTCCTGAGGTATCAGCCTAGATTATATGCTCAAATTCTGGAGTGGGACTTGAACCCATAGATTTCTGTCTCAGAGGCAAATATGCAACTTGTTGAGTGAAGCTCACATTCTATTGCATGTATTCCTGTGTACTCTGCCGTTGTTTAATGGGTACAGTCTGATAAATGAGATTTTATTTCTGCCTGAATTCCTGCTAAAGTTTAAAATGAAATTGTAGCAAACTAATCTGAAAAATTAGTTTCATATTTATTCCCGGTCGATGCCAACAGTCCTTCAAGACCATGTTGATGAGGACTAAAGAATACTTCAATCTGTCTTGTTGTCAATGGCAGCAAAGCACTAATGCAGGTTAACATGATGGCATATAAGACACACCCAGGCTGCTGTTCTTGGCCCAAATCTCCATGGGAAGGGCTTCCCTGACCAATTTGAGATATCCAGGACAAAGGTGTGAGGTGGAAAAAAGGGAAGTGGTTGCAGGGGAGAAGATTCTAACTTGCACTAGTCTGTCAGTAGAGTGAGGTTGGCCTCATGGAGTGTATGCCTCTTCCTCAGTCTCTTCTCCTAAGGATATGGCAGCTAGTGATGATTAATCCTTGTATGCAACATTTGACTCTTACATCTAGAATACCAAGGTGGCTGATGTGGTGCAAGCTGCTTTGTGTTCACTCTTCCGTTGTGCTGAAGGGTGACACTAATCATGTAGCTGATGGGGAAACTGGGGCATTGGTACAGCAGCTGCTGGAAGAGCTGACATGTCGGCCAGATATGAGAAAATGCTCTAATGTTTCAAGGGTTCAGTCCCTATCATAACTGGGCTACAGAGAGACAAACAGTTACTGTTGAAGCTTCTCATCTCCATTGTTTAATGAGGTATGGGTTCTATCCATAGTCTGATGAGGAGATGGTGGCAGTTCAATCTCACATTTGGTTGGTTGTTCTGCTTACTATGCAGTTCTTGAGTGCCATGTATCCACTGTCCGCCTAGGGAGGATTCAAACCCGTGCTTGTCAATTTGTCTAATAACCAACGAGTGATTATTTTCTTGGTTCAGGTTGGGGCAAAAGGTAAGTAGGTTGCCTTTGGAATTGAGATGGCTTCAAGAGGAGTTGCCTGGCAATAGAATTTCGGAGCCAATTTAACCGTCTGTGACAGACTCAGTAAACTGGTACTTGAGTCAGGCAGATCCACAGTACCACAGGGCACTGTTCATAATTCACCAGCAAGCCAGGCTCAGTAATAAAACTTTAACCATAGACCTGTTTTTTGGGACCAGGATTCTTTCCATTTAGCTACAGATAACCCTGTAAGCCAATACTTTCATAAGTTGAGTGGTCCTGATTGGACAAGCAATGGGACATTTACACTTGCTCTGTGCAAGTCAGCTGTGCAGTTATACCTGGTAAAATGCAAGCCGTTCTCCTGAGCACACTTGTGTTGGTTGTGCGAACCTTGCCCTAAGCTTCCTGAATTTTGCTGCTTTGTGTATGATGGAAAAAGGTAATAGTAATGAAACTGTGCCTTTATAATACTTAATGTATTTGCCATTTTATTCTAATCTTAATAGTCTTTCATTTATAGCATATGTGAGTATATTGTGTGGGGAATTGATTAGTGTATCAAACCACTGTGCTTGCTAAGTGCACAGCCAGCATACAAGATTTTGGCCACATTGAAGAAGGCAGAAGTTCAGCATTGCTCTGCAAGACAGAGGATAAAATGAATTAGGGGAGCCTCCCAGGAATACCTTCATATACTTGAGCAGTGTCCAGTTGTGTAGCACCGTCTGAAAAGGCTTGCAACAACTTGTTTTATATAGTGCCTTTAAGATATAAAACATCACAGGACTTTTATCAGTCAAAATTTGACACCAAGTCACATAAGGAGATATTAGGTCAGATGACCAAAAGCTTGGTCAAAGAGATAGTTTTTAAGGAGCATCCTAGAAAAAAAAGAGGTAGCGAGGTGGAGAAGTTTAGGGAGAGAATTCCAGAGCTTAGGGCCGAGGCAACTGAAGGTGCAGCCACCAAAGATGGAGCGATTAATATTGGGGATGCTCAAGATGTCAGAATTAGCAAAATGCAGATATATTGACAATTGAGCTGCCTTTCCTCTTGGCTGAACGAGAGCAGAAACTAATATAAATAAATTGTGTGGATTGTGATCTCCATACATGACCATAAATATTGAGTCTCATTCTTGAGAGAATGTACCATTTATAGTATCCACTTTGCACTATTTCAGGAATTCATTACATAGGGGATCTCTATGAAAGATCCTTTCTGAGGACATTAGTAGACCAGATTTCAGATGGCCAACTGGAATGGGTGAAAATGGATGACCTTTTTGACAATGTAATCCTGGGAGACAGTCAGACCTGGCGTACATATCCACTGTATAGTGGGAAGCAAAATTATCAAAATGGTTTGAAGACACTGTTTCCTGAGGAAAAAGAAGCTATCGATAAATTCCTGGAGCTTGTAAAGGTGATTTTTTTTTAAAATAAATAAATGTGATTGAAGCATTTAGAATCGTAGAATTATAGATTTCTTACAGCACAGAAGAAGACCATTCAGCCCATTGAGTCCTTGCCTGCTCTGGAAGAGCCAATTAGCTAGTCCCACACCATGGCCCCTTTCCCCCATTGCACTGCAGTTTCTTTTCCCATCAGGTCCTTATCGAATTCTCTTTTGAAAGCCATGATTGAATATGTCTCCACCACCTTTCAGGCACTGCATTCCGGATCCTGACCACTCGCTGCGTAAAGAAGTTTTTCCTCATGTCGTCTTTGGTTCTTTTGCCAATCACTTTAAATCTATGTCCTCTGGTTCTCAACTCTTATGCCAACGGGAACAATTTCTCTTATCTACTCTGTCTAGACCCCTCATGATTTTGAATAGTTCTATCAAATCTTCTCTGAACCTTCTCTTCTGTAAGGACAACAGCCCCAGCTTCTCCAATCTATCCACATAACTGAAGTCCTTAATCACTGGAACCATTCTTATAAATCTTTTCTGCACCCTCTGTAAAGCCTACACATCCTTTCTAAAGTGCAGCGCCCAGAATTGAGGCTTTGGTTCTCTGGCCAGCGGAAAAGCCCCTGGGAAGGACGGGATTGACATAGGATGAGTATAAAATGGGTGGTTGTTGGTCGGCACAGACTCAGTGGGCCGAAGGGCCTGTTTCAGTGCTGTATCTCTCTATGTCTAAACTAGTGTTTTATAAAGGTTCATTATAACTTTAATGAAAGGTCATTTGTCCTGAAATATTGGGCTGGATTTTCCGTCCCTACCGGAATGATAGCCCTGCTGGCCAGCATGTCGGTTACCCGGCTCCATCCTACCTCCGGCCCATCTTTGTAGAAGCGGAATAAAGGTGGGTGCGCAGGACTATTTGCCCTCATGCGGTGGGTAGCCATCACTGCTCATTAAGAGCCAATTGGGGCCAATTAAAGGAGGCCAAATTTTCCAGTTGGCCTCCAGGTTCCTGGAGGCAGCCTCCCAGTGGCAGGCCTAGAGTAGCTCCCTGTCTGCCAGGGTGCAGGAGCAGCCTCAGGCTACCCCATAGAGGGGTTTCCCCATGCCCCCCGCAAACATCCCCATACAGTGGTGGCCTGGCTACAAAAGCCATTTTTTAATTAAAGATGTAAAAAAATTGGAGAGGGCATCTCCATCTTGAAGTGCCCTCTCTCTTACTTACCTTCCATTGCAGTCTGCTGTTCCTTTCAAGCTGAAAGGCCTCTGATTGGCCCTCCAGCTTTGAGAGCACACCTGCTGTCCTTTAATTAGATGGTGAACCTGTTTACAGGCCAATTAAGGGGGCACCTCTGTGAAAATCATGATGAGTGACTATTTGTCTCCCCCCTCCCTCCACCCCCCCCCCCCCCCCCCGAGGGGTGAGTTTCACACCCGGAAACAGTCCCAGCCTCTGTTTCCCTACCCCAGATGGAAAATCCTGCCCGCTAACTCTGCTTTTCTCTCCACAGATGCTACCTGAGTATTACCAACATTTTCTGTTTTTATTTCATCATAACCGCCTTGCTTCTGTGTTCTATGCCTCTATAAAGCTCAGCATCCTATATGCCTTTTTAACCACTTTCTCAGCCTGTCCTGCTACCTTCAATGATTGTGCACATACACCTCCAAGTCTTTCTGCTCCTGCACCCCATTTCGAATTGTACCCTTTAGGTTACATTGCCTCTCCTCATTCTTCCTACCAAAATGTATTACTTCACCTTTCTCTGCACTAAATTGCATCTGCCACATGGCTGCCCATTCCAATGCCTTTGTTCAAATAGCAGGCAGAGTAATGTCATAGGAACATGTTAAGTCATCCATGGATATTGCCAACTGTAATTTCTAGGCAAAGTAATTGTTTATTTGGAAGTAGTGTTCATTTTTGTGCACTACTAATGCTTGGTGCAATATAAATATCTTTTTTGAATGAATGGAACTTTTTGCACTGGGAAAATTATTCGGGTTACTTCACAGGTTTGGGAGGTATGAATTGGACCCTGGTGGTAAAATTAATGTATTGCCAGTCTGTCAACTAACATGAAACTTGTCCAACTGAGTAGTATTCTTGCAGCTCCACTGCGTTTGTCAAAGTGTAGCTTTGTTGTCCCCATTGTATCTGTCTCTCCAGCTCAGTGAGCAATAATTAGGATCAGTTCAATTAGGTGCGGATGTTGAAATAATTATTTTAATTGTAGCCTCTTAAATGACTTTTGCCTGTGGCAGAAAAAAATTGAGTAGTCTTTTTTTTTGTATATATTAACTGTGACAAATTTTGTTTTGAGTTAACTTGGTATTACCTACTTTAATTCCTTGACAGTGGTTTTTAACCCTTTATGTACGAACAGAAATCCTAGCCCATCCTAACTTGATATGTTGTTACAATCAATCAGAATGTTTGAAATGTCCCAAGGGAGTAGCCAAGCCAAAAAATTCAAATACAAAACAGCCTCTGATTTGTTCGAGAATGTGTTTTGTAGGTTTCTTGGAATTTAAGAACAGTTGTTTAAATTCTGCTTGGGCCCAATTGATTGTTTTGAATAATGGCCCCCTTTCCCCTCTCTTTCAAAACTCTCATCCCTCCCCCCAAGTAAAAACATTTGTGTTTCCAACTACCACCCCGTCTCGAACCTTCCTTTTCTCCCTGAAGGCTTCAAATGCATTGTTGCCTCCCAGTTCCATGTCTGTCACTCAGAATTCCATGTTTGAACCCCTCCAGTTCAGCTTCTGCTCTACCCACAGCACAGGTTCCTCTTGGCCAAAGTCATTAATAACCTCCTCTGTAACTGGTGAATTACCCTATGATGCAGTGTTTGAGATAATCCCATGTTAATGTCCATTGTATGACTTGTTGGGACTGTTACTGCAAGGTCCACTTCTATCAGGACTTGGCAAGCACATGCCCAACTTCTCATATCCGATTATCTGTCACCTCCAGCGTGCTCCCAGGATCTATCCTCGGTCACTTCCTCATTTACCTGTTGCCCCTTTCGCATTTGGCCCTTACAAAATGAAAGAGAGAGGCTTTCATCTCGTGCATATAGACTGGATTCAAGTAATATCCTAAACCAGAGTTGTTCAATATCAGTAATATAGAAAATAAATGTTTTACATAGGACAGCCTCATGGAAGCCATTATAAATGATAACCAGATCTGAGAACAGATGGGAACAATTGTGGACTTCCTCTGTTTTGTGATACATGTGCAGGGGACTTTTGTTCTCTGTACTTCTGACTCACATTTGCTGTTTTATTCTAGATGACCTCAAAAAAAGCACTGTCGTTGGTAATAATTAAAATGATCCCTCTTCAACTGGCTAGATTCCTCATAAAGACTGGCATCATCCACTGGTTCACATCAGTTTTCAAGCTGGCATCAATCCCACTTTCAGATGTGGTTAACAAGCTGACAAAAAATAAAGACCTTCGAACAGTCATGTGCTATACCTGTGGGAATTATGGTAATGTACTTTAATTATGTCAGTTTACAATGCTTTTGACTCATGGAGGAAGTAGAAAATTTAATTTCAACTTGCTTTTCTTGGTGCATTTGATTCTGATGATCGTAGCTACAGCTCTCACTTGATTTTTGGGTTTTCAGACGTGATAGGGAGAGGGATAAGAAAGGAGGGGAAGTGGCAAATTTGCTCAAGGAAACTATTACAGCTGTGAGGGAGGATATGTTGGGAGGCTCATCAAATGAGGCCATATGGATTGAGCTAAGGAACAAAAAAGGGGCAATCACCGTGCTGGGATTGTGCTATAGACCCCCAAACAGTCAGAGGGAGATAGAAGAGCCAATATGTAGGCAAATGTCTGAAGTGCAAGAACATTAGGGGATTTTAATTACTCCAGTATTAACTGGTATAGTTTTAGTGTGAAAGGAATTGAGGGAGCAGAATTCTTGAGGTGCATTCAGGAGAGCTTTTTTGTCCAGTATGTAGCAAGTCCAACAAGAGAGGGTGCAGTTTTAGACTTAGTTTTAGGCAATGAAGATGGGCAGGTGGAAGGAGTGGCAGTGGGAGAGCATTTTGGTAGTAGTGATTATAATTCAGTCAGTTTTAATATAAGTATGGAAAAGGACCGCGATAGAACAGGAGTTAGCGTTCTCAATTGGGGCAAGGCCAATTTTACTAAATTGAGAAGTGATTTAGTGAAAGTGGACTGGAAACAGATACTTGAAGGTAAATCAGTGTTAGAACAGTGGGAGGCATTCAAAGGGGAGATTCCAGGGGTTCAGAGTAAACATGTTCCCACAAAGAAATAGGGTGAGATGGCCAAATCTAGAGCCCCATGGATGTCAAGGAGCGTACATTGTAAGATAAGGCAGAAAGGGAAAGCCTGTGTCCAACACAGAAAACTCAATACTACAGAAAGCCGAAAGGAGTATAGAAAGTGGAGGGGTGAAATCAAAAAGGAAATTAGGAAAGCAAAGAGAGGACATGAAAGAATATTGGCAAGCAAAATCCAAAGATGTTTTATCAATAAGAGTAAGGGGATAACTAAGGAGAGAGTACGGCCCATAAAAAACCAAAAAGGTAGCTTACGTGCAGGAGCAGAAGATATTGGTATGGTTCTTAATGAATACTTTGCGTCTGTCTTCACAAAAGAGGGGGACGATGCAGATATTGTAGTTAAGGCGGAGGAGTGTGAAGTATTGGATGTGATAAACATAGGGAGAGAGTAAGTATTAATGGGATTAGCATCCTTGAAAGTTGACAAATCACCAGGGCCAGATGAAATGTACCCCAAGCTGTTAAAAGAAGCAAGAGAGGAAATAACAGAGGGTCTGACCATCATTTTCCAGTCCTCACTGGATACAGGTGCGGTGCCGGAGGGTTGGAGAATTGCAAACATTAAACACTGTTTAAAAAGGGAGCGAAGGAGAGACCAAATAATTACAGGCCAGTCAGTCTAACCTCAGTAGTAGGCAAATTATTGGAATCTATTCTGAGAGACAGGATAAACTGTCACTGAGAAAGGCACAGGTTAATCAAGGATAGTCAGCATGGATTTGTTAAGGGAAGATCTTGTTTGACCAACTTGATAGAATTTTTTGAAGAAGTAACAAGGAAAATAGATGACGGTAGTGCAGTTCATGTGGTCTACATGGATTTTAGCAAGGCTTTTGACAAGGTCCCACATGGCAGACTGGTTTTTAAAAAAAAATAAAATAAAATCCCATGGGATCCAGGGAAATGCAGCAAGGTGGATACAAAATTTGGCTCAGTGGCAGGAAACAAAGGTTAATTGTTGACGGCTGTTTTAGCGACTGGAGGGCTGTTTCCAGTGGCATTCCACGGCTCTGTACTGGGTCCCCTGTTTTTTGCGGTGTATATTAACAATTTGGACATAAATTTAGAGGGCATGATCAAAAAGTTTGCGGACGACACAAGGATTGGCCATGTGGTTGATAGTGAGGAGGATAGCTGTAGGCTGCAGGAAGATATTGATGGTCTGGTCAGATGGGCAGAAAAGTGGCAAATGGCATTCAAATTCATTTGAGGAAGTCAAACAAGGCAAAGGAATACACAATTAATGGGAAAATACTGAAGTGTAGAGGAAGTAAGGGACCTTGGAGTGAATGTCCACAGATCCCTGAAGGTAGCAGGACAGGTTGATAAGGTGGTTAAAAAGGCATATGGAATCCTTTCCTTTATTAGCCGAGCTATAGAATACAAGAACCGGGAGGTTATGCTGGAACTGCATGACTCATTGGTTAGGCCACAACTTGAGTGCTGTGTGCAATTCTGGTCACCTCATTACAGAAAGGATGTATTTTCACTAGAGAGGGTACAGAGGAGATTTATGAGGATGTTGCCAGGACTGGAAAAATGCAGCTATGACGAAAGATTGGATAGGCTGGGGTTGTTCTCCTTGGAACAGAGAAGGCTGAGGGGAGATCTGATTGAAATGTACAAAATTTTGAGGGGCCTGGATAGAGTGGAGGTGAAGGGTCTATTCACCTTAGCAGAGAGGTCAGTGTCAAGGGGGCATAGGTTTAAATTGATTGGTAGAAAAATTAGAGGGGAGGTGAGAAAAAAACTTTTCACCCAGAGGATGGTGATGGTCTGGAACTCACTGCCTGAAAGAGTAGTTGAGGCAGAGACCCTCAACTCATTCAAAAGGAGTCTGGATATGCACCTCCAGTGCCGTAAGCTGCAGGGCTTTGGATCAAATGCTGGAAGGTGGGATTAGAATAGGTGGATCAGTTTTCGGCCGACACAGACATGATGGGCCAAGTGGCCTCTTTCTGTGCCTTAAACTTTCTATGATTCTATTCTATGATTCTCATGCTGAAGTTTGTGAAATACCTGTGTTACACTTCAGTCCAAAGCACTGAAACTTTAGCACTAACTGGCAATAACATTTTATTACAGCAATATGCTTTTTCTTTTAGAATAATTTAAAAGTACTAGCTGTTGAAATAGACTCACTGTAGCTTTGTGTTGAGCTCAACACTGAAGCCAGGGACTGCTGGGCATGGCATTTTGCACACATTCAGAACTAAGTGTTGGAATATTGAATTCTCCAAGAATTCTAAACTTAAATTACATTTCTCAATGATAACCACTACTTAGAATTCCATATTTTTTTCCAGAATTTTCCAGGGAGTATGGCTGGCATTGCTAATTGGTTGTCAGAAATTAATTACCACAAAGCAGAAAGGAGAGCCAGTGTTTTTACATTTCCATCAATTTGGCAGAGAGCTGAGATTTCTGTTTCAGGTGATATGTAAATTTCTGCTAAATTGTTAACGTATTGCGTGAAAGAGTGGCGGAAGCAGATTTCAAAAGGGAATTGGATATACACTTTTTTGAAAAAAGAAAAATATTCAGGGTTGTGGGGAAAGAGCAGGGTATAGGGACTAATGTATCTTCAGAGCACTAGCACAAATACAGTGGGCCAAATGGCCTCATTTTGTGAGGTATGATTCTATGACTAATTGAGGTCTTGGTGCAATGGGGTATGTCCGTCATGAAAAGCAAACATTCAGCACTCAGTATTAATCAGGACAGCCAGTAGTGCATCAGCAGCAGATAATCAGGCAATTCACCATCACCAAATGTCAACACCAGGATACGTGTTGCTCCAAACAGGTACGTGGTGGCAACAAGTAGTTCTGGGTTGAAGAGAAAAGCAGTTGATGGGGCAGTGCAGTTTGGTTCAGTGACTGAAGTTTGATTTTCATTTTGGGCTGCTTAACTGTAAAGAGGTCTTTTTTTTTTCCTTGTTGTCGTAAAGTACTGTTTAATGGGGTAATTTCTATGTCTTGAAGATGATGGGTCATCCCATCTTCTCCCTAAGAAGTGTTTTCATACCACATGTCATTACCCTGCTATATGTGATGGGTAAACAAATGAGAAAGCAAATAGATTGCCAACTTGCAATCTCTTGCTTTTGTGAGTTGAAGCTTATCTTCTATGTGCAGAGCTTCTTCTTTCTAATTATCTCTGACTTGGAGTCCTTGGAACTCATTATAATTCTGCTAAATTATTATTCACTGTATAAACATAGTTCACTACCTTTATCACTGAGCAGTCAAATGACTCATGAGGCAATGCATTCGCCTTGGATTGGAATGTGTCAGAGGTGGGGTGGGAGTAAATCAAGCAAACTATAATGCTGCTGTGATTTTTTTTTAGAGATACAGCAGTGAAACAGGCCCTTTGGCCCACCGAGTCTGTGCCGACCAACAACCACCCATTTATACTAACCCTACAGTAATCCCATATTCCCTACCACCTGCCTACACTAGGGGCAATTTACAATGGCCAATTTACCTATCAACCTGCAAGTCTTTGGCTGTGGGAGGAAACCGGAGCACCCGGCGAAAACCCACTCGGTCACAGGGAGAACTTGCAAACTCCACACATGCAGTACCCAGAATCGAACCCGGGTCCCTGGAGCTGTGAGGCTGCGGTGCTAACCACTGCGGATTTTCTTAAATTTAAATTTGTTTAGCTACTAATTACACATTTATTATATTATGCAAATGTTAACATCTATTCCATTCATTTATTGTGCACAAGCTTA
Source organism: Heterodontus francisci (assembly GCF_036365525.1). Classification (NCBI taxonomy): domain Eukaryota; kingdom Metazoa; phylum Chordata; class Chondrichthyes; order Heterodontiformes; family Heterodontidae; genus Heterodontus; species Heterodontus francisci. The sequence continues at coordinate 40,083,746 of NC_090403.1, read as the reverse complement.
AAGGATTGTGTAAGTTCTTAATTGGACTGCTTATCATTTGGATCAGAAGTTTGAGTGTAACCTGCCTACCTTGGTCTGGTGACGTGCACGATGGGCCCCTTTCTGATGCTGTCTTGGTCTTGTATCATGTGATATGGGTCTAATGCACAATGACCTGGAAATTGCCTGCATTTTAGCTTTTGCTTACCTAACCTTGTTCCCAAACTCCTTTGGCTCTGTGCTTGGTCTCTGCTGTACCTACGTAGCACATGTACCTTTTACTCGGGACGTGTGGGGTGCATGATGCACTCCGAATGCCACACCATTGGGAACAGTGCCTCTTACTGTGCTGTGTGAACCTGTTCCCACACAGCTGATCTTGCATGATAATGAAGTGGTCCCTGTGTTTCGTGCTGGGACCGTCATGGGGGAGGGTAAGCCCTGGATGTCAGTACTAGCAGTTACTGAAGGGCTACTGGCCATCCTTGAAGCACTGCTTTTTATAAATATAAAGCTGACAGGCACAATGTTCCTTTTTTTTTAAGAATTGACCATTGGGACGCGGGGATAATCAGAGAGTCATAGAAGTGTCACGGCACAGAAGGAAGCCATGTGACCCATCGAGTCCATGCCGGCTCTCTGTAGAGCAATCCAGTCAGTCCCACTCACCTGCTCTATTCTCATAGTCCTGCAAGTTTATTTCCCTCAAGTGCCCATCCAATCTCATTTTGAAATCATTGATCATCTCCACTTCCACCACCCTCATAGGCAGCGAGTTCCAGGTCGTTGCCACTCGCTGTATTTAAAAAAAAAAAATTCTTCCTCACGTACCTGCTGCATCTCTTGCCCAAAACCTTAAATTGGTATCCCTTCGTCCTTGGACCATCAGCTAATGGGAACAGCTTATCTTTGGCTACCTTATCTAAGCCTGTCATAATCTTGTACACCTCTATCAAATCTCCCCTTAAACTCCTTTGCTCTAAGGAGAGCAACCCCAGCTTCTCCAACCTAACCTTGTGGCTAAAATCCCTCATCCCTGGAACCATTCTAGTAAATCTCCTCTGCGCACTCTCACATCCTTCCTAAAGTGTGGTGATCAGGACTGGATGCAATGCTCTATTTGTGGCCTAACCAGGCTTGTCCTAATACAAGGAGAGAGCTGACCAGGAGTAATTTTTTTTTTTAAAGTGAGCGTTCCTTGACTTGCATATTGGAAACTGGCACTCGATGTCTGGTCTGCTGTTCAAAAGCTGCAACTGCATAATTAATAGAAATTTGGGCTAGCCCAGGCCTCGCGCTACTTATAGTTTAATTCTCAACTGGACCTGCACCCATGCTCAGCATTTGTTGGACCCTATTTAGATTTCTGACATAAACATTCAATAATTAACTTATATGGGTTTGTGTTGGAAAGTTTAGCTGAGGTCAAAGATCAGCTATGACTTTATTGAATGGTGGAGCAGCCTTGAGGGCCGAATGTCCTATTCCTGCTCCTATTTCTAATGTTCTTAATATAAATACGTAATCCTGCCTACTCTGTTAGAATTCTCCTTCATAAAATATATATTCACAAACAGACTTTCAACTTAATTTAGTTTGACCATCTCATAATAAATGTAATTCCTCTCTCCCACTGAAGTTTAGAAGAGTGAGAGGCAACTTGATTGAAACATCTAAAATTCTTAAGAGGTCTTGAAAGGGTGGATGTGGAAAGGAGGTTTCCTCTTCTGGGAGAATCTAGAACTAGGGGTCACTTCTTTAAAAATAAGGGTCACCCATTTAAGGCAGAGATGAGAAGTTTTTTCTCTGAGGGTCGTGAGTCTTTGAAACTCTCTTCCTCAAAAGGCGGTGGAAGCAGAGTCTTTGAATATTTTTAAGACAGAGGTAGATAGATTCTTGATAAGCAAGGGGGTGAAAGGTTATTTGGGGTAAGCGGGAATGTGGAGTTGACGTTACAATCAGATCAGCCATGATCTTGTTGAATGGTGGAGCAGGCTCAAGGGGCTGAGTGGCCTACTCCTAATTCCTATGTTCGTATTTCCCCATATGTATCTTGAGTGAAAACTCCTTAACCTAAACTCACTGGGAATTTGTTACCTGAGTCTGACTTGATTATCTTTGTAACTATAACTTAATTTTGTTTAATTTTTGTTTTAATAAAATAAACTTCAGAATAAATTTATCTTTATAGAACTGTCTCCAGGTAATTAATTTATTAAGGGAGATTTGAGGAAAGTTGCCTTCATGTATTTCATCTCATTTTTGATGTGCGTCTCTTGCTGTTATTGCCTGAACCTGCAATGTGACTAGCCTTCCATCAGTGGGTTCCCAGAATCTAGCTTTCTGCTGTGATTAGTCTGCCTCTCCCTTGGTCCCTCACCACTTTGACTCGTTCTGGACGTTTATGGTTTTATTTATTCTGCCACTGCTCAATGTTACATCGGCAATGAGACCTTGTCTCATGTCTTTGTAAATGTCCCTTTTATTGATGCTCAATCTAGCTCTAAAAAGGTAGGTTCAAAAACTTTGGTGAAACATACATTTGCATTTTAGTAAATAGTTTGTATTTTGCATACAGCGGCCTTACTCGAATTGGAATTTAGTGAGTCCTCCATTCGCACTGCCCTCTTGTTTCAGATGTGTTTTCTTTCGCCAGGAGTCATGCCGAAAGATGCCAGCTTTGTGATGCATGCCTTAGTTGTCCAGCACTACCAGAATGGCGCATGGTACCCGAAAGGAGGGGCCAGTGAGATTGCCTTTCACATCATCCCAGTTATTAAGAAAAGTGGAGGAGATGTCCTTATGCGGGCACCTGTCCAACATATATTAATAAATGAAGATGGTCAGGCCTGCGGTAAGTGTGAATTAAGTGTTTTCATTGGTTTAAGAGTTCAGAGATAATAGTGCATTTGCTTTAATTGTTGTCACGTTTTCCCCCTTTCTTGCTAGGTGTGACAGTGAAGAAGGGTGAGGAAGAAATAAACCTGTTTGCTCCTGTTGTGATTTCCGACGCTGGAATATTTAATACCTATGAACGACTGCTACCTCATGAATTGCAAAGTAAACCAGGTGTGTGGATATCGGAATGTTTTTTCCACGGAATATAAAGAGTACAAGCAAACATAACAGTTTAAACCATGTAACTCATGGTTGACTACGTCACAATCTACGGCTTGAGTCTTCCTCACTTATGGGATTAAATAATGATGAGTTCTTCCTTTTTTGGTATATCTGTGATCTGTGACATACTATTTTCCTTCCTTCCCTGCCATGTTTTCATGGGCTAGCAGTATCTGTTTGACAGAAACAGCAGTATAACAGTTAGTAAGCCAGCAAGTATGCAGACGATTAATTTGATTTGCTTTTGGGTTTTTGACCCTATCATTATTATTCTAAGGTTATTATTCTAACCTTGTGTTTATTTTTAAAATATGTAATTGAAGTGACTAAGTTTCAAAACGTGCATTATTATGGTCTAATACGGGAAAGACTGAGTACTTCATTGTGTTCAATGTCCACACCCATCAATTATTTCTTCAATTATGTACTTTCAGCAGGCCACTCAGCAGTATACTGCACAGAAGTGAAGTTTTCCATTTGAGGTTGAGGTTGCCAAACTGCTGATCTAACTGGGGCTAATTGAGTAATTGCAATGATGACCGTCAGCTGGACTCTTCTGTCCTTCTTGCTAGCTGGAGGCGCATATCAGAAGAAAAGCAGCCTATTCGAGAAGTCATCTCTATTTTGAATAAAAGAAAATGATTGTGATATAGGAGACTAATAGTAGCTTTAATTTTACCATTCTCTGTTTAAAACCTATTTTCAACTCAGCCTTTTTATCTAAAGGAACGTAGAATTCCAAACGCGAATGCTTAAACAGCGCTCCCTGCATGACGGGCAATGACTGGAAACTGAGGGATTGGGGAGAGGGGAATTAGTATCTGACTGCTGTTGTACCTTTGTCGTGGTCCTAGCAGCAGGAAGACATGGCCAGAGATGGCTGTGAGCAGAGTGGGAAGAATGGGAGATGCTGTTGGAGCCTCGCAGCTGGGCAGGAAGACAGGGTGGAAGAAGTTCCAGAAGCCTCGCAGCTCTTCACAAATTTTAACCTTTCGGCATTTTATTACAAGAATGATTAACACACCCCTGCCAACATGGAAGGGAAATTGTGGCTGAAGCGTGATGTTGGCGCGGGTAGGTTGCCTGCCCTCTGGGTTATGTCAATGGAGATGGGAGAAGAAAAATTTATGGTGCAGGGAAGCCTTTTCTCAGTGAAAGATACTAAGGCTGCATGATGGCAATTGGGAGAACAGCTTCCATTTTTCATTTCCCTTCTTCAGGTAGCGCTCCATCTCCAGTTGATCAGTAACAGGACTGCAGAGCAATTCTTCAGCTGACCGCGAGAATGCACAAGATTAATCTTAGAATTTCTATGATTTTTTTGGACGATTATGTTAGTCCAGACTTTCATAGATTATTCTTCTTTACATTTATGCTGATATTCAAGAGCATGAAAGTAATTGCTTCAACAATAAATGGTTAACGATAGTTATTGATCATTCTGTTGGCCCCACAGCGATCCAGGCTCAGCTGAACATGGTGCGACATGGAATAGGCGGATTCAGCGTATTTGTTGGTCTTAATGGCTCAAAGGAAGAGTTGAAGTTGAAAGCAGCAAATTACTGGTTTTTTCAAGAGAATAACCTTGACGAGCTGTAAGTCTGTATAGAGCTTTAAACTTGGCAACTTAACATCCAGTGAATGAGAACTCGCCTTTATTTCGTTGCGTTCAATTTTGTAAAATAACATGATTGCAATGCTCCAAAGTATTACACTGTCTTCTACTGTCGGGCTGTCTCTCTCGTTGTTTTAATCACATTTTTTTGTTTCCTTCTCCTATTAATGCTTGCATCTATTATCTCTCCTTGTTATTTGTTTTTATACTTTCCAAACCTGCGGACTTTACCACCTAGAAGGACAAAAGCAGCAGGCACGTGGAAATACCACCTCCTGCAAGTTCCCCGACAAGTCAACCACCATCCTGACCTGGAAATATATCTCTCTTTCTTCATCATTGCTGGGTCAAAACACTAGAACTCCTTACCCAACAGCACTGTGGGTGTACCGACACCACACAGACTGCAACAGTTCAAGAAGGTGACTCAAAACCACCTTGAGTGCAATTCGGGATGAGCAATAAATGCTGGTCTTGCCAGTGACACATGCATCCCTTGAACAAATTTTTTTTTAAATTCTCCAATTTCTTCTTCTTTTACCAAATATGCTTGGCAAACTTGACTGAGCTTTTCTCTACAATTCCTCTCCCCTGTTTGTTGTAAGTTCGAATGTGGAATTGAAACTGGATTGCTGTTAGTGCAGGAAATGCCTAACTTTCAAAGTTCAACAGCCTGGGGTAGTGTTTGTATATTGACAGTCACAAGTCATTAATGTATGCCAGTATTCTTGTGTAGCTACAAAAAGGAAGAAATTATGAAAACTAGCCCATCAACATGACTTTTGAATTTTTTTAATGGCTTCCAGCGATTTACTTGAAATCTGGAATGCATGCTCTCATTCGACATTCTTTTCATTTTTCTCTACTCTAGGCTTGCAAGTTCAATTTCTAGAGGATTCATCATGACCACCCAATCAAGCAGCCATTCTTTTTTCCTATCTCTAATATTTTTATAACTCCTAGATGAAAGTGTTTGAAGAAAATCGGGGGTAGGGGTGGGAGCTCGCAATTTTTTTTAATGCAGTAATGATTTTTCTCCCTCATAATAGCGTCTAGGAGGTTAAAGCATTTAGGAGGTGAAATTGCTCTACACCAGCAGTGAGAAATGGGCTTGCAGTGAAACATCAGCCAATTTTTTTTCAGCAGGCCCAATCTTCTTTCCACAGAGGTTCACAGAATGATAGTTCAAACTCTTGTTTGGAGACTCGTTTCCTCGTCTCATTTACTTGAATTGAAGTTAAAAATCTTGGCAATATCTTCCATCAGTGGAAAATTAAAACTGGCTGGGTGAAAAATCAGCTGCCAATTTGTGCTGCTGGCATACACCAGCTTCATCCATAGTTACTAGTAACTTTCTATCTTAACCTCAAGCAAAGCTTCCATTCCAGGTATCACCAATAGTACTGAAGGTACTCGTCACCATAGTATCACTGTTGGTCCCTGTCTAACTGTCTGTTTGTCTCTTTCCCCTCATTTTCCTCCCACCCCTTCCACTGCTGGTACTATAAGTCCCCGTGCACCACATACCATTTTCACGCTAATGACTGACAGGTGACCAACTCTTGCGTCTTTGTCCATTATATAATTGGACCCTGCATGACAGAGTGGAGTCCAGCACAATCACCAATCAACTGAAAACTAAGAGTGACGGGCAGCATATGGAGCTTGCTTTCCTTGGACATCAGCAGTGGGAAATCAGTCATGTAAAACCACCTTATTAGTAGCCACTAGAAACTATGCTAGTGCAGTTCAGATCTTCAACTTCTGGAATCTAGAACTCTATCTCCTAAAAGGCTGTGCATACTGTGTCAATTGAAGCTCTCAAGACTGCGTGATTCTTGTGCAAGGGTATCAAGGGATACAACGCAAAGGTGGTTAAATGGAGTTGAGATGCAGATCAGTCATGATCTAATTGAATGATGGAACAGATTTGAGGGACTGAATGGGCTACTTCTGTTCCTACGTTCCTAACTTTTTCATTTCCCTCCTCTCCTATGAGAAAACACATTGGCAGAATCCATTGGGAGCAGCTTCATAACTTGTGCTCCAGAACTAGCCGCACCCCTAGCCAAGCTGTTCCAGTACAGTTAGAACACTGGCATCTACCCAGCAATATGGAAAATTGCCCAGGTATGTCCTGTACACAAAATGCAGGACAAATCCAACCCAGCCAATTACCGCTCTATCAGCCTTCTCCCAATCATCAGCAAAGTGATGGAAGGGGTCGTCAACCGTGCCATCAAGTGGCACTTGCTCAGCAGTAACCTGCTCACTGATTCCCTGTTTGGGTTCTACCAGGGCCACTCAGCTCCTGACCTCATTGCAGCCTTGGTCCAACATGGACAAAAGAGCTGTACTCAAGAGGTGAGGTGAAAGTGACTGCCATTAACATCAAGGCAGCATTTGACCAAATATGGCATCAAGGAGCCTGGCAAAACTGGAGTCCATGGGAATCGGGGGGAAAACTCTCTGCTGGTTGGAGTCATACAGAGCACAAAGGAATATGGTTGTGGTTGTTGGTCAATCATTTCAGTCCCAGGACTTCACTGCAGGAGTTCCTCAGGGTCGTGTCCTAGGCCCAACCATCTTTAGCTGCTTCATCAATGATCTTCCTTCAATCATAAGGTCAGAAGTGGGGATGTTCGCTGATTGTGCAATGTTCAGCACCATTCACAACTCCTCGGATATTGAAGCAGCCCATGCCCATATGCAGCAAGATCTGAAGGACATCCAGCCTTGGGCTGATAAGTGGCAAGTAACATTTGTGCCACAAGTGCAAGACAGTGACCATCTCAAACAAGAGAAAATCTAGCCATCTCCCATTGACATTCAATAGCATTACCATCGCTGAATCTCCCACTATCAACATCCTGAGGGTCACCATTGACCAGAAACTGAAGTGAACCAGCCACATAAATACCGCGGCTACAAGAGCAGGTCAGAGGCTGGGAATTCTGTGGTGAGTAACTCGCCTCCTGTTTCCCCAAAGCCTGTCCACTATCTGCAAGGTACAAGTCAGGAGTGTGATGGAATACTCTCCACTTGCCACAGCTCCAAAAACACTCAAGAAGCTAGACATCATCAAGGACCAAGCAGTCCACGTGATTGGTACCCCATCACCTTCAACATTTGCTCCTCCACCACCGACTCACAGTGGCAGCAGTGTGTACCATCTACAAGATGCACTGCAGCAACTCACCAAGGCTCCTTCGACAGCACCTTCCAAATCAGTGACCTCTACCATCTAGAAGGAGAAGGGCAGCAGGCACATGGGAACAACAACATCTGCAAGTTCCCCTCCAAGCCACACACTATTCTGACTTGGAACTATATTGCTGTTCCTTTACTGTCGCTGGGTTAATATCCTGTAACGCCCTTCCTGACAGCACTGATATACCTACACCCCAAGGACTGCAGCAGTTCAAGAAGGCAGCTCACCACCACCTTCTCAAGGCAATTAGGGATGGACAATAAATGCTGGTCTAGCCAGTGATGCCTAATCCCCCTGAATGGGAAGAAAAACACTCCAAGTAATTTGGTTTAATGTGTTTTGAAATGTCCAGATAGATAGAAAGAAGGAAAGAAAAAAAAAAAAATCTTGCATTCATATATTGAAATGATAAGGTGCTGTGTAAATTCTTCTAAGTTGCTTTATTGAACAAATTTAGTTTTGTTTTTGAACACTTCGGTGCTATTTCAGGTTCAAGAAATACTTCACACTCAACAAAGAAGATGTCACCAAAGAGTGTCCTATAATGTTTGTCTCCTTTCCATCAGCTAAGGATCCAACTTGGGATGACCGATATGCAGGTAAACAGCAGCAGATCTATAACTAAAATTTAAAACTAATGTTGCATGGTACTTTTCAGTCCCCAGTAGCTCATTTAGTAAAAGTAAGATGCAACTGAGCCAATATAGACTAGATGATCCCAGGCTCTATTGTGCCAAATTAGTGAACCTCAGTTTGTCATTAGAAGTGCCAAAATTGACCTCTGGATACCCCTGAGCTAGGGAGGGAAAATCAGCCAGGGTCTTGCTCCTGATTGCTATCCATGAGCCCATGTTGGAAAGTGTGCACATACAGGGCTGAAATTAATACTTCTGCCCCCGTAATTGGCGGCAGACAAAAACAATGGCGGAAACGCGTCGCGGAGCCGGCGGTATAGTAAGTGCAGTGGCTCATTTAAATAGCCGGGGTGGACTGCCTGCTTCCCCCCACCCACCCCCAAATGACGTGCAAGCTGTCCGTTATGGCATTAACTGCCTGTGTGCGGGCGCTAACACCATTTATAAAGGGCTTCGAGCCCTTCCATTCAATTTAAATACTTTAAAGGTAAATTTAATTTAAAAAATTTAAATCCATTTACATTGCCCTTCTCCCACCTCCACCCCCCCCCCCCCAAAACCATAAATTAATTAATTGCCCTCTTTCTCCCCCCCACCAAAGTTCATAAACTTTACACCATCCCCTATGCCAGTGATATTATTTTGACCCCGCTCCCACCTTCCCCCGCATTGAGAAACTGTCTTTTTCCCCCCTTCTCGCCTGTGTTCTGCCTCTGTTCCGCCTCTGTTCCCGGCATGAATATCTCATCGGGACTGACAGGAGCATGAAGGTAATTAATTTGATTATTTACATTTATTTAAATTGGGCTCCCGTCGCCAAGTGGCAGGGGGCTGCCACAAGGCCTCACCGCCTCTGGCAATATCGGGCCGGGCCTTCCTGGCTTCGAGGTCTGTGGTAGGCCTCTCCCGGAGGCATTTTCATGCCACCCCCACCACGACACCCAATGTCGGGGGTTCTGTAAAATTCGCCCCATAGACTTTGGATCAGAACAGGATTGGGCTCTGTTGTGCTGCCACTGTCATGATTAGCTACTATATTGATGCTTACACATGAAGGGTAACCACTTGGACAAGGTATCCAAAGAGTAATTGGCATCCATGGAAGCATATCTCAGCTAGAGTCAAGGGTAACAATAGGGAGAAAATTGGAACCGACAGGTAAATTCTTGCTATTTTAAAATAAATGCCAAATTTCCCATTATAACAGAGACTTCTCATGAACACAACCTTGGAAGATTATACAGTAGTATCTTCTCCAACCCCGTGAAAGACTTTGGACTTAACCAAGGCAACAGCACATATGTCCTCAAGTGTTCGACTACAGGTTCATAGTGTAAACAAGATCATCACCAATGACAATTTGCTTAAAAATGAGAATATTTCTTTTTTTAAAATTCATTCATTCATGGGATGTGGGCATCGCTGGCTAGGCCAGCATTTCTTGCCCATCCCTAATTGCCCTTGAGAAGGTGGTGGTAAGCTGCCTTCTTGAACTGCTGCTGTCCATGTGAGGTAGGTACACCCACAGTGCTGTTGGGAAGGGAGTTCCAGGATTTTGACCCAGCGACAATGAAGGAATGGCGATATAGTTCCAAGTCAGGATGGTGTGTGGTTTGGAGGGGAACTTGCAGGTGGTGTTCCCGTGCATTTGCTGCCCTTGTCCTACTAGTTGATAGAGGTCGCGGGTTTGGAAGGCACTGTCTAAGGAGCCATGGTGTATTGCTGCAGTGCATCTTGTAGATGGTACGTACTGCTGCCACTGTGCGTCAGTGGTGGAGGGAGTGAATGTTTGTGGATGGGATGCCAATCAAGTGGGCTGCTTTGGCCTGGATGGTGTCAAGCTTCTTGAGTGTTGTTGGAGCTGCACCCATCCAGGCAAGTGGAGAATATTCCATCACACTCCTGACTTATGCCTTGTCGATAGTGACAGGCTTTGGGGGAGTCAGGAGGTAAGTTACTCGCTGCAGGATTCCTAGCCTCTGACCTGCTCTTGTAGATGTTTACTACAGTGAGATTTGTATTTGAAGGGATGGTAATTTAAATTCTTAATATTTAGGGAAGTCTAGTATGATAATTGTGACATTGACACGCTATGAGTGGTTTGAGGATTGGAAGGATGAACGTGTGAAGAAGAGAGGGGAAGAATATGAAAATTTAAAAATGGGTATTGCCAGAAGATTGATCGACCAAGTTACTGCGTATTTTCCACAACTCAAAGACCGGGTAAGTTTTCCTGGCATCAGGTACGTAATGAAATAGCTTATGTACAGTAACAAAATACATAATAAATGACAGTCTTGTTCATTATTATGTTGTGAGAAGTTACATTATACATTGAACTCTATATTGCAATAAAAATTAAATGGCTGGAGTGCTTGTTGTAAGTTTACAATTGTTAGTGACTACTGCAAAAATCATTTCTATTTTCAGTTTCTTTTGACTAACTTGACTTGTTTGTGGCTGAATGCTCTCCAGATCGAGTACATTAAGGTTGGGTCTCCACTTTCAAATCAGTTCTACATAGCTGCATCACGTGGAGAAATATATGGTGTCAGTCATGATGTGTCGCGTTTTGCAGCAGAAGCTATTGCCACCTTTAGAGCAAAAACACCAGTCAAGAACCTTTACCTAACAGGTATGCTGCCTTAAGTCAAGCAATAAAAAGAACTTGGAATCCAAAACCGAGGCTGAAAGCTTTTTTATGGAATGTATGACTCTCCCCCAGGTACAGCATTAAATTGTCAGCAATAGGACAATTAACTGAAATATTTGACTGCGGGAGAGGCTAGTGGAGGGAAACAGTTAGTCCAAAGTCAAAAGTGAGGACTTCTGTCAGGCGTGAGGAGGATGGAAGGGGGCAGTGATTAAAGTAACTAATGGTCTTAAAAGGAAAAGTACAATTTCAATCATAAACGAGTGTGAGTGCAGCAAAAGTGCATCCTTGCTAAGACAGCCAATGCATTTTGTAACGTCACTTGATTATAAAAGGTGACAGCTTCAAAGTCTTAGTTGCAGGCAATAGTTAGATGGGAAGTTGCAAGCCAAAGAGTTGTAATTTAATGAAGAGGTTAAAATAAATGGATTGGACTAGTAACCATTGAATTCCCTGTTTACTGTAATTTTGAGCAGGATTTGGAATTTGTCCAATTTATCATTAATAAAATTCATAAATTTAAATTGAATATGTTAGGGAAATTACTGTGGCCTTGAAATTATGCTGTGGAATATATTGGGTACAAACACTGAATGCATTCATCTGAAATTCCCATCTCCCCACCCCCAATTTTAGCTAAGGCATTACCCATTTATCGCAAAACATAATTTCAAAACCTGTATGATTTGCAAATTAATCAAGGATTAGGGATTTTTTTTTTTTTAGATTTAGAGATACAGCACTGAAACAGGCCCTTCGGCCCACCAAGTCTGTGCCGACCATTAACCACCATTTATACTAATCCTACACTAATCCCATATTTCTAACACATCCTCGTCTGTCCCTATATTCCCCTACCATCTACCTATACTAGGGGCAATTTATAATGGACAATTTACCTATCAACCTGTAAGTCTTTTGGATCAATAGCATTTTTAGGTACACTGTCAAGCAATCTTCAAATGGATCAAATCACGTTAACATAAAAATGTGTTGAAATGCTACACGTCGTTATTGTGTAAGTGATCCTCGTCCAACTAAAAAGGCCTCTGAAGAGGCGGTGGCGTAGTGACAATGTCTCAGGACTTGTAATCCAGAGCCCAGGCTAATGTTCTGGGGGCATGGGTTCGAATCCCACCACGGCAGATGGTGACATTTGAATTCAATAAATAAATCTGGAATTATTTTTTTTTAAAAAAGGCAAGTCTAACGATCACCCATCTGGTTCACTAATGTCCTTGAGGGAGGAAAATCTGCTGTCCTTACCTGGTCTGGCCTACATGTGACTCCAGATCCACAGCAATGTGGTTGATTCTTAAAATGCCCTCTGAACTGGCCTAGCAAGCCACTCTGTTCAAGGGCAATTAGAGATGGGCAATAAATGCTGGCCCTGCCAGCGATGCCCACATCCCACAAAAAAACAAATAAAAAAAATAAAATTACAAACCAGCTAGAAGTAGCAATTCTAAAATATAGTCCAAAGCTTCTGGTAGGTGGAATCATAGAGAACTGTAACACAGTGGTTATAATTACTATTCTAATGATCAGGAATATGAGCTTAAATCCCACCACAGCAGTTAATAAGTTAATTCAGTTAACAAATAAAAAAAAAAACAGGAATTAAAAAGCTAGTAACAGCAATGGTGACAATGTAACTATTGGATTGTTTTTTTTTTAAAAAAACCATCTGGTTCACTGACAGCCTTTAGGGAAGAAAATTTGCCATCCTTACCCAGTCTGGCCTGTATATGACTTCAGACCTATAGCAATATGATTGACACTTATTTGCCCTCTAAAATGACCTAGCAAACCACTCGGTTAAGAGCAATAAATGGGCAATAAATGCAGGCCTCGTCGCTGTGGACCCCATCCTATGAGCCAGATGTTTCCGCATTTGAGCAACTGCACATGCACAAATACTGATACTCAAAGTAAAAAAACTCGATCTCCTATACCATCACAAGACTGTTCCATTAAACCATTCACTTAAGCACCAAAGCTTGTTTTGCATTGTAGTGAGACAACTGAAATGAAAGGGAGTGTAAATTTAGAAATGGGAAAAGGCTATTCCTGTGCATACTATTGTGTAAACCTTTCCACTGCCTCTTCCCCCTTATGATTCCAGGCCAAGATGTATTTTCCTGTGGGTTTTTGGGAGCCATCCATGGAGGCCTTCTTTGTGCATCAGCAGTTCTTCATCGCAATCTGTACAAAGACATCATGAACCTTAAGAAGAAAATTAAAAATACCAAAGTCAAGAAGGAAGCTTAACAGTGGGTTGTTAAGGTTTTTATTCTTATTGGTTTTGTGATTAAAGAAACTGGTTCACAATGTACAGTAGAGACAGAGGTATCTGATCTATTTGTTGGGTGCAAAATTTTGCCACTTAGACAAGAGCTAATATAAAGTGGCTTTTCAGAACTCCATAATCATTTATATCAGAAATCTGGTTCTATTAGCAGTGTGTACACAGTAGATCTTTTAATCCACATTATCCAACATACCCAACCTGTGAAATCGCTGTGTTGTCAGCTTCAGAATCAAATTTGCAATCTAACTTGTTAATATTGTGATTATAAAGAGCAATGATTCATGAACTAAGTTGATCAGAAAATTAATCTTGGAGAATGAAGAATTAAGTGTGATATTTTGCATAATGGTTTTCTAAGTGGACAGTTGTATCATGCCATGCCCTGTACTTCTTCCAAAAGTGATAATGAAGAGGGTGAAAGAGGTGTGCTGAGTACAAAGGTGGGCCATGCAACTGAAAATTGGAACAGAAAGAGAAAATGTTGAAAACGTGCTGCAGATCAGTCAGCACCTGTGGAAAGAACAGACAAATTAAAGTTTCAAGTATAACTTTTCATCGGCACTGAAAACTGCCCTGGATTGAAGAGGCAATCCAAAATGTGATCTTTTTACAATGTTACTAAATGCAATGTATTAAGTTGGGGGGGGTTCATAAGGATCTAATTGTAAATGATCCAAAATATGTTGTTCCTTCTGGCAAACTGTTCTTTAATAGTCATTGTTAAACAATGAAATACTCTATAACTGACTTTGGTAACGTTATTTGAGCTTGCTTTAAGAATGAACTTTCATGTAGTAAGCTGCATGCGGAACAATATCTGGCAATGGTGACAAGAGGAAAAACTTTTTAACGCATTGAGTGGTTAGGATCTATAATGCACCACCTGCGAGTGTGCTGGAGGCAGATACAATTGGGGCTTACAACAGGGAATTGGGTAAGCACCTGAAGAGAGAAGGTTTGCAGGGCTATGGGGAAAGGGGAGTGGGATGATGTGATTTGATTTTGCAGAGAGCCAGTATGGACCCGATGGGCCTTTGTTCTGTAACTATTCTGATTCTATGAATTGACTAGAAAAAGGGCACAAGGCGAATTACTTTCTAAAAGGAACAGGCTATTTTTCACTGTTTCTAAGAGTCTGTTTGTACTGCAAGGGCTGAATTTTATCAGCCCTCTAGGGAGGTGGGGGGGGTGGGCGCTCATAAAGTGGCAATGGGAAGCAGGGGGTAAAGTGCCTGTCACCTTTCCCGCGCCATTGAATTTTGTCAGGAATGGCAAAGGTGGAGGACGGCCTTCCTGCCCACAGGCCAATTGAGGCCCTTGAGTGGCCAATTAATGGCCTTTCCCGCTGCTGCTGGTATTTTACTAGTGGCTGGTGAGACCCCGTCTATTAGGGAAGATCGTAAAACCAGGCGGCCTCCTTGGGGGGGGGGGGTGGGGGGGAGAAAAGGGTGGCTGGTGCCTCCTGCTTGGGTAATCTGTGGCCCACAGAGGGCCCCCTGTGCCAACCCAATCCCCCACCCTAATTCTTTGAAAGGGGCCTGCCTAACTGGCCCTGGTGAACCTGCCCCCATTTTCCTGCCTCTGAGGCCGACATCCATGCTGCCTGTTCTAGGTGGGTGCAGTACGAGCAGTGGCCATCACGCTGGATGGTGCTGCTGAGCTGCCAGCCCTGTGATTGGCTAGCAGCTCTTGGAGGTGGGACCCCCATCCTTAAAAGGACAGGAACACCAGCACCAGATGGTTAACGGCCTGAGCGCCATAAAATATGGTTGGGGGTCCTTCAAACACTGAGACAGGGTTCCTACTGCCTTTCTGGCCTGGTGTCGGGACTCCCGCTGCCTCCATAAAATTCAGCCCCAAGTTTCAGTTTGGTGCAAAGCAGTTTTGACTTTATGTTGACACTATTGTGCAAATCAGTTGTTAAGGCCTGATTCACTCCAGAGCCAAGTGTAGTGTGCCTTGCTTTGCATTAGTGTACTCTCAAGTCGGGTCCTGGATCCTTAGTAAGGCTGTAGTGTTGGTATGATGCAAAACTGCCACTTGCGTTTAAGCTATTGTCACGTACATCAGCGGGGTGATGATAAAACATTCACAGAGCAACTCTGAAGGGTTATGAAAAAATGAATTTTGTCTTTTTTCAATGAACCCTTATTTTAAACAAGTGAACAATGATCCAAAATGGCCACTGAAGCAAAGGGGATTAACCTTTTGTGTATTCGAATAGTCTAACAAACACAAATGACAAATCTTCAAAGCCAAAGTGCGATAATGAAACCCATTTCACACTTATCATAGAAACATTTCAGAATTAAATGTCTTCTAAAACAAAGGAGGTGTGAAGTAGCCACGTCCTGGGCCATTGTGTGATCACCATGGGGAAGAAATCAGAATGTCTCCTACCAGGAGGTGAGAAGTGACAGTTTTACGTTTTTAAAAAAAGATAGTCAGAAAGAGAGACTGACCAGAAGATGAAACTACTTGTAACTGCCGGCATTCCAGAAATTCAGAAAGCACTTGTCCTGTTGGGAAAAAATCCGACATTAACAATCGCAACAGGCATGCAACTATCTGGACTGAGTCTCAAGAAAATTCAACAGGTTTATCATAACCTTTCCCCCCCCCCATAAAAAACCCACCTACCTCTTTCCTTCCTCTGTTTCTTTGTGAGCGAATGCATGAGTGAATGAGGCTGCGACAAGTTCGGGATAAGGCATAAAGCTCAATAAATAATTGACTTTCTGTTTTTAAAAACTCTACACTTGTTATCTGTTTATTTGAAAAATAAAACACAAAGTGGCTAAACTCTTAATACAAATACACTTGCTGCAGTCAGGTGGTGAGTTGAACAGTGGGAACCACCCGTGTCACACCATGTAGCCATAACACTATACAGCAGTGCAAAGCGATCTTATTTCATTTAGGTTGCATTTACAGTCCAACACCTTTGCTTCAGAAGTGTAAATTGTTAGATGTTGCATGAGATAAAATCGCCATGCACTGATGTATGTCTGAGGCTAAACTAGACTGTTCACAATCTTGTTGTGTTTGACCCCGAGATGAGCTTCTGACCACATATCCGCACCATCACCTAGACTACCTATTTTCACCTCCATAACGTTCCCCAATTCTGCCCAGTCTCCTCTCATCTGCTGCTGAAACTCTCATCCATATCTTTGTTACCTCTATATTTGACTATTCCAACATACTCCTGGCCATTCTCTCGCATTCTACCCTCTGTAAACTTGAGGCCATCCAAAACTCTGCTGCCTGTGTCCCAACTTGCACCATGTCCCATTCATCCATCACCTCTGCACTCACTGACCTGCATTGGCTCCTAGTTAAGCAAGACCTTAATTACAAAATTCTCATCCTTATTTTCAAATCCCTCCATGGTTGTGCCCCTCTCTATTTGTGTAATCTCCACGAGCCCCAAAATCCTGAGATATCTGCACTCCTCTAATTCTGGCCCCATGAGCCTCTCCAATTTTAATCGTTCCACCATTGGTGGCCAAGCTGACAGTTGCTAAGGCACTAAGCTATGAAATTCCCCCCCTCCCGAAACACCTCTCTATTTCCTCCTATAAGACACCCCTTAAAACCGACTACTTCTGTGACCAAGCTTTTGAACATCGGCCCTAATATCTATGTAGCTTGGTGTCCATTTTTTATATAATCTGCTGTGAAGCACCTTGGGGCATTTTATTACATGAAAGGCGCTATATAACTGCAAATAGTTGTTTTAAACTGTTGCTGTGTACAGCCAGAGTCAGAGCCCAAACTGAATGAATAGATTGAAGCTGGAGCCCTGTCCTGCTCCAACCTGGAGAGTGTGTTGGACTGCAAGGTTTCTAACATGAGTACTGGACAAGTTGTTCCTCTTGTACATTTGATTTTTTTTTTACATGGAAATTGCTGAATTTCATACGGGAGGGGGCGATGTGATTCAACCTAAAGTCGTATATTTAAGTAAATATGTGTGTATATAATTCAGTTTTCATTGCCTCAGCAGTTCGCTCCAGAAACGTCCCAAAAACGTTTAACTTGCAATAAAGTACTTTGCAGTGACTGCTCCGTACATGATTCACTTTTCTTAACTTGCCTATATTTAAATCCATTTCAGCAAGAGTGAGGGATGTTAAACAGGTGCAATGGGAGGGCGGAGTCGGTGAGGAGGGTGATGAACTTTATTCTGCGTTCATTGGAAATAGATTGCACCGCTGGTAAAGTGGCAAAGACTCGGTGATTATTCAAGGGATATCTTCAGGGCTTGGTTTTTGTCACTCATATTCTACTTGGGGGGGGGCGGTCCTGCTGATTTGCATTTCGATTTCGAAGTTAAGTCTCGTTTTTTTATTAATTGCATTTTGTATTGCATTAAAATCACTTTAAAGTAATATATATGGATATTTAGGTAGATTCTTTTTGCTAAGCGACTGCATTGCCGTTCAGTTGCTGAAAAGTTTTGGCAGCAGTTAATCCTTTCACATTTCATGCTACAGAATTTTTACAATCTGTATGTGTGATTTATTACTTCTTAGTCGTAAAGGTTGCGCAAAATGATAGAAATGAATTGTGTGGAAAGCAATCATCTTTATATCTGCAAACCTTAACTCTAGTAGGAGTGACCCCTTTCTAATGTCACGGTGCAAACTTTTATTTAGGGCAAACGTCGACTTGTGATTTAAAAGTAATATTGAAATCATTGCAAATTGTAGAAATTAATAGCAAGGTGGAAAGTTTGCAGAGATCGGATGAAAATCACTTTTGGAGGTTGATATTTGCAGATTTAGCAATACAATGCGGGGCAGGAACTGCAAGGTTTGTGAACACCACATTTCTGAATGGGGTTTCCTGGTGATTGCATTTTGATTTTGAAGTCACGTCTCGTTCTCTTAATCGCGTTTTGCAAATTCAAGATCGTGCACTGTAAAAGCTGTATTCTGATCGATTGCAAATCGCCCTGCAACTAGAATATTCCTTCAATAAAGGTAACGAAAACAAAGCGTTTTTCTTTGTGCATCGGGTACTAATGTTTACGTTCGCAGAGAACAGTTTTGCTGCATGTTAGGAATTAAACTACAACTTTGCTAAAATAATTGGATATGAATTTACTGGATGGTAATGTTTTCGATTCTGGTGTGGTTAATATCCATAATTTCTGTTGCATCTTAGAATTACATGTTCTTAATAACGAAAGCTGCAATGCAGACTGCATGGTAGGTGCAAGAAATGAAAACAGGCAAATCTCAACCAAGGCAGACCTGAGGAGGCCTCTGTTAAGTTATTTCTCTCCCCCCCCCCCCCCAAGAAAGGACTTATATATCTTTTCTTACTCCCTCCATCATGGCATCTAGCTGTTTATTCAATGCCCCACAAGTTTAACCTCAACTATTACAGAAGTCCAGTTAATGTAGGATTAGTATAAATGGGTGGTTGATGGTCGGCACAGACTCGGTGGGCCAAAGGGCCTGTTTTAGTGCTGTATGTCTAAATAAATAAATAAACTGTTCATTGTTCATTGCTGTCATCTTCCCAAAAGGTTGACTGCCATAGAACCGTGGATCTCCACCTCTGTCTGTCCTGTGCTACACTTACATTCCACACAGGTCAACTGCATCAGTCCATTATATCCGTCATCTATTTTCACCTCTGCTTCCCTCTCCCACGTTTGCTGTCAATCTTTCCTTCCAGTAATTGTTTCTGTCTATCTTCTGATCAAATGATGTGGCTGAAATATTGTATCTTTCTCTCTTTGATATTCTGCATTAATTTCCTCTTCTCCAGCCATTTTCAGCACTTCCCTCATTTGTCTGCCTGTGTAGGATACGTGGAACATCCTTCTATATGTCCGCATCTCAAAAGATTATCAATAGTCTCTTTGTTTGTTGACCATGTCTCTGAGACATATTACATAGATGACTAAGTGTAGCACCTCAGCATTTTTTTCCTAAGATTCAGGTTCAATTTCTTTGATGTTAACATGTCCTTCATTCTGACAAAGCTGGTCTTGGCTATCTCAGTTGTCCTTCGGATCTCACAATCACATTTCCCATCATGTGTGATAATCGGCCCACGGTATGTGAACCTTTTACTTGTTCCCGAACTTGCCAATTTACTTCAATTTTCACTTCTGGGGTTAGGTCTCTGCTTATCACTATGGTCTTGGTTGTCTTCACATTCATTCTTAATCCATGTTCCACATTTCTTGCATTCACTTTGTTCACAATTTCCAGTAGTGCCTCTTCTGACTCTGCAATCAATGCAGTGTCATCTGCACACCTGAAGTTGTTGATGTTCCACTCACCAGTGTTGCAACCTGGTAGATCTGTGTCTCTGAAGATAGCTTCAGTGTACAGGTTGAACAGTTTTGGGGACAGAACACATCCCTGATGCACTCCTGGGAAGCTGACAAGCCACTATCCAAGTCTCATCGCCACTGATTGATTCCAATATAGGTTCTGAATTATCCTTTTAACATTTCTGTCAATTTCTAGTGCCTTTAGGCACTCCATTATTTTCTGATGGTAGACTCTATCAAATGCCTTCTCATAGTCTATAAAGAATACATACACAGGTTTTTGCATTTCCAGGTATCTTTCAATGACTACTTAAGTTAAAGATGCCCTCTCTTGTTCCTTTCTTTGAATCCTGACTATCATCTATCTCTGCTTCTATAGACTGGTCATTTCTTTTCAAAATGATCATTAGAATTATTTTCATCACAAGGCTCACACAAGACTTATTGTCCTGTGTTCTGAACACTCCAGGGCTTTTGGTTTCTTTGGGAGCTTAATGAATACTGACTGCATAAGGTCCTCAAGTAGGAATCCTGTTCTGTAAATTTTGTTGCAGAGGTCAGTCAGTATCCCAAAGTAACACTATTCAGGGCTTTCAGGCAAACTGTTGGTATCTCATCAATTCCAGGTGCTTTCTTTGCTTTCATCTTTTTGATCACTGCACTGACTTCTGCCTCTATTATCTCTGGTCCTTCTCTTCCCTCTGATGATACCAATTCACTTCTGTCCTCATCATCATACAGCTCACTAATGTACTCCTCCCATTGTTTCTCTACACTTTTGCAAAGAGAAGTTCATCTTCCTTGCTCTTTATACAGCCACTTTTTGTAGTTAATCTTTTCTTATCTGCTTTAACTTTCTCATGCAGTGCTCTCATATTGTGCCTTATCTCCAGTTGTTCTATTTCCATGGAATGGTCTTCATAATACTTCCCTTGGGTGCTCTACATGCTTTTCTTAGCTGCTTTTCTATTTCATCATATTCTCTATTGGTCTTATTCTAGCTCCTTTTCTTCATCATATCTAGTATTTCATCAGTCATCCACTCTTAATGTTTCCTCCTCTTTCTTAGGGACCACCTCAGTTACTGTGTGTTTCATGTTCTCTTTCAATTTTTCCCAGTGCCTTTCTGTCATTTCCACCTCACTAAGGTCTTGATCTGTCACTTCCTGAAGTAAAGCTTCATATTTGTTAGTAACCTCCACAACATACTTCTTCATCACATCTTCTTCTCTCAGTCTGTCAAGGTTGGCTTGCTCTTTCATGGGATTTTTTTGGGATTTTCAACTTGATCTTGATCTTCATTACAAGCAGGCAGTGATCTGAATTGATGTCGGCACCTGGGTGAGTGACGGTATTTTTGATGCAGTTCTTATACCCCTTATTGATCATCAGAAAATCTATTTGATTTCTGTGAACATCTCCTGGAATCTTCCAAGTGTACAGTCTTCTTGGGTGTTGTTTGAAGAGTGTATTCAAGATGACCAAGTTGTTTTCCTCACAGAACTGTATTAGGCGTTCACCTCTGCTGTTCTTCGTTCAGAGTCCATAAGTTCCTTCCACATTTCCATACCTCTATCTGCCAACTTTTGTGTTCAGATCACCCATGACTATCAAGTTGTCTCCAGTCTTCACATGCTTCAATGCTTTTTGCATCTCCTTATAGAATACTTCAGCTTCTTCATCAATGGGATCCTGAATGGGCCCATACGATTGTAAACACACACGTTCATTGGTTTCCCTATAAATTTTGCCATAATAAGTCTCTCTGATATTGGCCAATATCCTTACATGGTTCTTGCTACCTTTTTTGTCATCAATATTCTCACTCCATTCTTATGTTCACTGCTACCTGAGAAGATCATCACCTGCTTACCTTTGTCTGTTTTCCCAGGTTCCATCCATCTAACATCTGCCAATCCTAAAACGTCCAGGTTGAGTCTTAACATCTCTTTTCATGCAGTTGTCTATTTTACCACTCTGGTAGAGTATCCTCACATTCCATGTTCCGATTTTCAAGAGTTCTTGTCTGGGTTTGAGAGTAGCATCAGATGGTAGACTTTCTTCCGAGTTTGGGCTGCCCTCCTCGTTCACCTGGCTATTCCTACTTCCTAGCAAGTCCTTTTCTTCCCTCTTCCTATTTGCAGTAGACATCTCCGCAGGGGGCCCAGGTTTGCCTGCATTGCTACTACTGTCTATATTAGATTGCATGACTAACTATGAGTGAATACTTGGTGAGTACCCTGACTGTTCCAAGGTGACTGGCCATTTGTCCTTAAGCGTCATGACTCTACTCCAGATGTGTTACCCATTTTGCTGTTGTGCCTTCTGAGCCATTAACTCTGAATCGTGAGTTCTTCTGCCTCAGCTGCTGGCCCAGGCTTCGTGCGCTTGAAAAAAGGTGATGTCCGTTGTACAGCATCTTACACAGTTGCTGATCCCTCTCACTAGTCTAGCATGCCAGCCAAGGAGAGATCCCAGGGTTTGCCCACTGGTATGCATGACCAGCTTTTTGGAGGCATAGGTAAGAGTTGCATCGCAGTGGGAGACCATTGCTCCTTGTCCACACTCATGCTGTCATGGACATGCGGCTGACAAGGATGCAAAGGGACTACTCGTACTACGTCACATGCGCGAATGCTGATGAAAGGTCACATGGACCTGAAACGTTAACTCTGTTTTTCTCTCCACAGATGCTGCCTGACCTGCTGAGTATTTCCAGCATTTTCTGTTTTGTTTCCAATTTTCAGTATCCGCAGTATTTTTGCTTTTGTCTACTGGGTCAGTGTGGGGAGCCGCAGGTGGGCATAAATCTTGCCCTGCCACAATTTGGTAGGATTAAGATTGAAGAAAAAAATGCAGGAATCAGTATTGTGGCTTTCCTTTGCGTTAACTCAAGCAGTTAACAACCTCGATGTCCGAGTGAAGATTTCCATTCTTTGCGTATTCCCAGTCAGAGAACTGGGTGAGATCTATTATGTTGAATTTCCTCTTGTTTTGCCTACATTTTGATTCTTTAATCAGGATTAAAGTAGTGCAGGACACTCAAGTTTGCTAAGCATTGAGTTCCACGTGGAAATCAGCTCCAGGAGACTCGCCTGAAATTGTAACTTTGTTAGGCCATTGCTAAAGTTTTTTTCCTGTTGTCCTTGAGGTGTCTGAAGAATCTTAGTGGCTATCGTAGTGGTGCCTCATTTTTCTACAGTTGCCATCGTACCACAGTGACCTTCCACACTGGGAATTCCTGCCAATCTTTTGCTTTTTGCAGAAGATGAGGAATAGTGAAGGAATATCTGACAATGCCTGAAGCAATCAGAACTCACTCAGCAATACCCATGCACTAAAACACACAGAAACATCATACTTCCAGTTGTCTGAGGACCAGTGCCAGGGGGGCTCTAATCCACTAGGACAGTTGGCATGGAACTATGCTACATGCTGGAAATAGACCTGCAGCCAAACTCCATCACAGGCAGGGTTGCTTTCACGCTCCACTTGTAGTGTCAAGAATGTTTCAAGGTGACAAAGGGAATGTGGTGAATATTTGCCAATCAGCAGTACGTACATGTGTGAAGCAGTTCACAGATGCATTATTTCCTCGATCATCTCAGTTCACCAGCACCTCCATGGATGTCTGCCAACAGCATGACAAGGTCCTACAATTTTACATAGTGAAACATCACTTCAAAGAAATTGGGACCTAAATTATTTTTCTGTCAGTTGCGTAGATGACCTGCTGGCATTACATGGCGTGTTCTCTAATTTGACAAACTGTCTCATTTATACTGTTACTGGCATCAGTGTAAAACTGGTACCCAGGTTTGCTAGATTGAACCATGACGTATGTTTAAACAGACAAGCGTATTCAGCTTTTTTTTTGCTGTTTCTACAAACTTGCACTCAGCCTCTCTGTCGTTTACTTAGGAACTGCCATCAAACGCCTCCTCCCTTTATTGAAGATTCACCTCAATCAGAGGAAGATTAATGGAGGGAAGCGAGGCTGCACTGCAGACGCAAGACGCCCACCCACCAGTAACTAGTGAACACAAATTGAGGCGTTCTGGCTGCAGAGGCTTCACTTTATCAAGGAAACACAAGAGTTATGCCACATGCTAGAATTAGA
Source organism: Heterodontus francisci (assembly GCF_036365525.1). NCBI lineage: Eukaryota > Metazoa > Chordata > Chondrichthyes > Heterodontiformes > Heterodontidae > Heterodontus > Heterodontus francisci. Next base: position 40,059,804 of record NC_090403.1, on the reverse strand, counting down.
CCTGCAACTTTCTTCCATTGTGTGCCCTACTCTGCCACTGGCGTATGTAGTCACTACTAGGAATGACTGTAGTACAAGCCAAATAATTGTACAAGAATGCATCAAGTGAGCCACGTATTGATCTACAGCAAGTAATTTCAGCACCCTGCACACGTACAACCAGCATTAACTCATCGAGGAATGCAATGTTGACACATGGTGCAATTCCCTCTACGTGACCTATGTGCTGCCTTCATCAGTGGCCCAAATGTACATCAGCTGTCACAATGTTCAGGTTGTGTGTAAATGGTGTCATGCGATTGAATATTCACTTCACTGACAGCTGCCATGGTGTCCTTTACTTTAAGGAGCTCCAATGTGCTGCCACCTTTTAATTCAGGAATGCATGGCTGCTGGGTGTCAGATGGAGCCTCTTGGAGCTCTGATAGACCCTCAGTAGGCTGCAGCTCTTGTACTGCTACAGAGGCAGCCTGGCTCTATGTCCTTTTGGCACATGTGCTGTCTTTGGAGGAAGCAGTTTCCTACCCTAAAATGGGCAGACTCCCAATCAGTTGTTTACAGTGCCAGGACATGCTCTTGTACAAGTCATGCTGAGCATTTGGGGTTGAATTGAAAAGAACTAGTTGGGCAAGGTAAGGGGCATCTTGGCTTTGCACACTGCCTCAGACCTGGTAGAGCTCGATACTGACAGTGGAATGCTAAAAGTGAAAAAATATCCTCTCGTAAGGACAAACGACTCTCACCAAGAAAATATTAAAATACTGCTCACCTTTGGGAAGAATGGAATATGAATTTCAAGGATCCCAATATTCCCTACTGTCCCCAGTCCTTTGGAAGTCTAGTGTCAGTTGACCCTAACATTTACAGGTTATGCTTTTTCACCAAAGATTGTATGTAGACTAACTCCTCTCTTATTTCATAATTTTCCTTGGAAAAATCTTTACGTCCCTTGGCTGCTATACTGAAATTGGTAACTGATTATATAATACAGACACAGCTGTCAAAGACAAACCAATAGTGTGAATAGAGTTTATCTAACCTATTAATCCTTGATAGTCTCATCTCACTAAATATTCCAACATTGTTCAAAACTATTTGCAGAGATTGATTTGAAGGGCGAATGTTTGTCAGGATATTACTGATAACAAGCTTTGTTTGCTTCAGGTGGTACTATTCAGTGTTCAAACTGATTAACAGTAAGAATGGAAAACTGTCATTCTGTGCGATATGAGCTCCTGGCTGAGATTGGAGAAGGAGCTTATGGAAAAGTGTACAAAGCAAGAGACCTGGAAAATAATGGGAAGTTTGTGGCACTGAAAAGAATTGAGATTCCAAGAACACAGGAAGGTATCCCTTTTATTGTAATTCGGGAAGTGGCCTGGTTAAAACAGTTGGAAGTCTTTGACCATCCAAATGTCATCAGGTGAGGTTACTCATGCATTGCCTCCTTTTAGATTTTCCTTTTGTTTTATTCCCTTCAATAGTTTACATTCACACGTCCTTTTTGATCAACAAGTTTTTTTTTTATTTCCAAAATATACTTTATTCATAAAAATCTGTAAAAATTATACTGCCAAACAGTTTCAAACAGCACCAAAAAATACAAGCATTACAAGAGAGATAAGTTTCCTTCAATACAATCATGAGTTGCTTCACAACCCTTCCATTTCACATTTGTCATGCCAATTACATTTTTATATTTACAGCAAATGAAAATTTTCCCGATACAGTTCGAGGGGTTTTCCATGGGTCCAATCCCTCGGTTCAGCTTGGTGGGGGGACCTTACACAGTGGTCTTTCCCCATTGAGCCTTTGCTACGGCTGCCCCAAGCTTTCGTGCGTCCCTCAGCACGTAGTCCTGGACCTTGGAATGTGCCAGTCTGCAACATTCGGTGGTGGACAACTCTTTGCGCTGGAAGACCAGCAAGTTTCGGGCAGACCAAAGGGCGTCTTTCACCGAATTGATAGTCCTCCAGCAGCAGTTGATGTTTGTCTCGGTGTGCGTCCCTGGGAACAGCTCGTAGAGCACAGACTCCTGTGTTACAGAGCTGCTTGGGATGAACCTCGACAAAAACCACTGCATCTGTTTCCACAACTGCTTTGCAAAGACACATTCCAGGAGGATGTGGGCAATCGTCTCTTCCCCACCACAGCCACCGCGGGGGCATTGCGCGGAGGGGGCGAGACTTAGGGCGTGCATGAAGGATCTGACGGGGAGGGCCCTTCTCACCACCAGCCAAGCTACATCTTGGTGCTTGTTTGAAAGTTCTGGTGATGAGGCATTCCGCCAAATGTCTTTGGCGGTCTGCTCGGGGAACCATCCTACAGGATCCCCCGTCTCCTTTTCTCGTAGGGCCTTGAGGACATTCCGTGCAGACCACTACCTGATGGATCAGTGGTCAAAGGTGTTTTCCCGCAGAAACTGCTCCACGAAGGATAGGTGGTACGGCAAGGTCCAACTGCATGGAGCGTTCCGCGGCAATGTGACCAGGCCCATCCTTCGCAACACCGGGGACAGATAGAACCTCAGCACGTAGTGACACTTGGACTTTGCGTACTGGAGGTCTACACACAGCTTGATGCAGCCGCACACGAAGGTGGTCATCAGGATGAGGGCCACGTTGGGTATGTTTTTCCCGCCCTTATCCAGAGGTTTGAACATCGTGTCCCTCCGGACCCGGTCCATTTTAGATCCCCAGATGAAGCGGAAAATGGCTCGGGTGACCGCCACAGCGCAGGAGTGGGATATGGGCCAGACCTGCGCCACGTAGAGCAACAACGTGAGCCCCTCGCACCTGATGACCAGGTTCTTACCCACAATGGAGAGAGATCGCTGCCCCCACATGCTCAACTTTTGTTGTACCTTAGCTACTCGCTCCTCACAGGTTTTGGTGCACGCCCCGGCCCTTCCGAACCATATCCCCAGCACTCTCAGGTAGTCTGACCTGACGGTGAAAGGGCCAAAGGATCGGTCAGCCCAGTTCCCAAAGAACATGGCCTCGCTCTTGCCGTGGTTAACTTTGGCTCCCGAGGCCAGTTCGAACTGGTCGCAGATGCTCATCAGTCTGCGCACGGACAGCGGATCCGAGCAGAAGACGGCGACGTCATCCATGTACAGGGAGGTTTTCACCTGAGTGCCTCCGCTGCCTGGGATTGTCACCCCTCTTATGCTCGCATCCTTCCTAATAGACTCAGCAAAGGGTTCAATACAGCAAACAAACAAGACCGGGGAGAGAGGACAGCCATTTCTGACTCCAGATTGGATCAGGAAACTTTCCGATTCCCACCCATTGATTGAGACTGCGCTACTGATGTTTGTGTAGAGCAGTTTGATCCAATTGCGGATTCCCACCCCAAACCCCATTTTGGAAAGCACATCCATCATGAAGGTGTGCGATATCCTGTCAAAAGCCTTCTCCTGGTCCAGGCTGATGAGGCAGGTGTCCACCCTCCTGTCCCATCCATAGGCGATCGTATCCCTGAGTAGCGCGAGACTATCAGAGATCTTCCTGCTGGGTACAGTACAGGTCTGATCGGGGTGGATCACCAACTCCAGAGCAGGCTTGACCCGACTGGCTATGACTTTGGACAGAATCTTGTAGTCAACATTAAGCAGTGAGTTGGGCCACCAATTTCTGCCTTCTCCCCCTTCCGCTTGTAAATGAGGGTGATGATGCCTTTCCTCATGGATTCTGTCATGCTGCCGGCCAGGAGCATACTCTCGTATACTTCCAGCAGGTCCGGGCCAACCCAGTCCCACAGGGCCGAGTACAACTCGACTGGTAAGCCGTCGCTTCCGGGAGTTTTACTCGTCTCGAAGGACTCGACGGCCTTTGTCAGCTCGTCCAGGGTTAGCGGCTTGTCCAGTCTCTCCCTCCTGCTGTCATCTAAGACCTCAGTGATAGATGACAGGAAGGACTGGGAGGTTCTGCTGTCTGTGGGCTTCGCGTCACACAGCCCAGCGTAAAAGGATTTGCTGATCCTTAGTATGTCGGACTGTGAAGACGTTACCGAGCCATCCTCTTCCTTCAGGCTGCTGATAACAGAGCTCTCTCTGTGTACCTTTTGGAAGAAGTAACCCAAGCATGTCTCATCCTGCTCGATGGAGCGGACTCTGGACCGGAAGATGATCTTGGAGGCCTCCGTGGCAAAGAGCGAGGCCTGCTGGCGCTTCACCTCTTGGAGGTCCTCCTTGACCTCGACCCCCATCGACTGCAACCGGAGCAGATTTTGCATACTTTTCTGGAGTCGGGACATTTCCCTCTGTCTCTCTCTCGCCCTCTGAACACCTTTGTGGATGAAGAACCTCTTGATGTTTTCCTTGATCGCTTCCCACCAGTGAACTGGAGACTCAAAGAGGGGTTTCACAGTCCTCCAACCTTTGTAATCCCTTTTGAGTTCCTCACGTTCTCTGGGGTCAGCAGTGTAGCATTGAGCTTCCACGTCCCTCTGCCAACCCGCTGGTTGTCCTGTAAGTGACAGTCGGCCAGTAAGAGGCAGTGGTTGGAGAAGAACACCGGCTTGATGTCGGTGGATCCGACCGTGACAGCACGGGACACAATCCTGGAACGGGCAGACGCGTCCGATCTTGACCATGTGTATCTGCGCTGCGCTCCGTCTGCAGGTTTGCTGAAGACGTCGTGCAGTTTGGCATCTTTAACTGTTTCTGTTAGGAATCTGGACGTAGCGTCCAGTTTGCTGTCGTCACTGCCGGATCGTCCAGCCGCATCGATGATGCAGTTGAAGTCACCGCCTAGGATGACCGGCCTGGACGTCGCCAGCAGCAGTGGGAGCTGCTGGAAGACGGTCAGCCGCTTGCTGCGTTGTACCGGGGCGTACACGTTGATCAACCGGAGCGGAGCGTTGTTGTACATTACGTCTGCTACGAGGAGGCGGCCGCCCACCACCTCCTTAACTTTGGAGATGGTGAATTTACCTCCCCGCAGCAGAATACCCAGGCCGGAGGAACGGCAATCATTACCCCCCGACCAGATCGATGGCCCGTGGGATCACCATCGCGACCACTGCCTGTAGGTGCTGAGGTGTGGTATTCCACACTCCTGCAGAAACAGTAGGTCGGCTTTGACCTTGGCAAGGTAATCCAAGGTTGAAACACATCGCGTAGTAGATTTAATGCTACGCACATTAATGGAAGCAATCTTTACACCCATTTTTTTTAAAGTTAGTTGTTGCTTCCCATACCAAGATGGGATAATTAAGCTTATAGTCAACAGTACACCTTTTCAAGTTATATGAAGTCATTTTGGAGTGAAGAAGAGGCCCTTTGACAGTTGCTGTGCTTCCTCCAAATATTTTAGCAGAGGCTAGTTACACTCAGCTTTTGAAGAAGGATGAGTATGATACTGTTGATCTCTCAAGTAATGGATTAGCTGTGCAAAAGAATAAACCAAAACAGTTTAAAAAAAAATCTTAGCAGTAAATATGGCCCTGATTTGCATTTCATTTAATATTATCGAGGTGTAGTTGGAGGAAAGTATTTGGGTATTTTTAAATGAAAAGTAGAGGTTCCTACCTGAAGGTATAGAAGCCTATTAGTGCTGCTGAAAAATTACCACTAAAAGGTTGAACCTCAGCTCTTTCTCTCCTTCAATCTCTTACACTGTGTCCAACTATGCAAGGCACCTGCTGCCTGGTCTAATCCACTGTTTGCCTTCAATACGTTCCTAGAATTTGTGCAATGATGGCTGATGGTAAGAGTTCTTTCATTTTTGTTTGTATCCTCCCGATGGAACAGTAAACTTTAGAATTTCTGTTGGAAGCGGTATCTACACGCCTGTACTGCCACACTGTCGCACAATGATTATTCTACTCCCGTCACTGTAAGCTGAAAATGGCTTTTCTTCTCTGATTGAGTGTTATCCGATGACGTTATCCAGTGATGTGCTTGGCCTTGAGCTGTTCTGTCATGTCCTGCTAGGTACCCAGTAGGTCAAGGTCATATTTAATTAATCTACGGATAATCATAAATCATTTCATTGTATACAGAACAGCAACTCACTACAGTCTATTCTATTTATCGTTAAAATAGTAAAACAACTGCATGTTTCATGGGTTCTTGGGGAGAGACATATGACTTCCTTGACATTTCTTAATTTAAATTCATTATGGTTGCAAGAAAGGTAGTTGGAATCATTTTGCTCTCTTAAAAAAAAAGCACATTATTTCTTCTTAAACTTGAACTGTTAATCAGCATCTGGCACCAGTAATCTGCTGCTTATGAGTAAAGGTCCTGTGTCAGAAGTTTTTCAGATTTCTGACCAAAACAAATGGGCACACATTTACATGGGCTGCATTTTAAAGCTTCAGAATAACTCCTGTTAGATGGTCTTTGGCTGCACTGGTCTAGTTATAACAGGCATCAGTTAAACCAAGCCAACACAGATCAGGCCATGGTATAAGGCTGGCTTGATATGGTCCCATTAATTTGGTCATTGTCTGGTCAGCAGACGAGTCGTAACTGAAATTTTGGCACTCTGCATGATGCTGATTTTAGCAGCTCATCAAAAGTTTTGTGATTATGGGCTCTGTTCAACACTAAACAGAAATTTAAGCAGAAGTTAGATAAGCACATGAGGGTAAAAGGAATAGATAGGGTTATGGGGGAGGAGATTTGTGTGGAGCATGTGACAGTTGGGCCAAATGGCCTGTTTCTGTGATGTAAATTCTGACCTTTAGATTGTATCTCCTTATACCTGGGCTTCTCCTTATACCTTTGACAATACTCCTAAATTTGGACCAATATTTGCCAAAATCAGGCATTTTACTAACTTTGATGGTCTATTTTCTCCTGTAACCTTAACCGAGCAGCATCTCGCAAGAACTTAACTAAAGCTTACAGTGTGCCATTATCACAATGAATAATTTGCATTCATATTATGCCTTTTACATAATAAAACATCTGTTATCAAACAAAATTTGACAAAATTGAGCATTGCTGCAATGAAGACATTTCCCTCTGTTATTCAGGTTATTTAATGTGGATCTTGGTCCTCAGACTGATCAGATGATGAGGTTGACCCTTGTGTTTGAACTCATTGAGCAAGATTTATCAGCGTTTCTAATGAAAGTTCATGAGCCAGGCCTTCCTCATAAAAAAATAAAGGTAAGTGGGCTATAATATGATTCGTAACGGTATTCTTGTCCCAGAGATCCTATATGTTGGAAGGCAGTGAGAAATGATTGAAATCGTTTATTATTGTTCAGGGAGAGGAAATCTTCAAACTCATTCCTGAGTTCAGTTGACCCCAATTTGGAGGAGATCAGATCTTTCTAAATGTATCTGTTACAGATGAATGTGGATTTTTGTTCAGCGTCTGATTGTTAATTGTGATGGTAGCACATTTTTCCACTGCAGATACTAGCACAAGTGTGTCTACACTGAGGCCTGAAGTTTAATCTGAATTTTGTGCCCAGAGAGACAATCTACGTGGCTTGAAAGATTGTGGAATTTTGAGAGAGTTATGTTCAAAACTGCAATTATCCCAAGTCCCCTTGATCTTATACATACGTCCATCAAACTCTGCATCTGAATAAATCTTTGCCTGCAAAATTGGCCATGCACCCAGCTCTCAAATGCACATTTCCCTCATGATTGCACTTGTTCAGGAAGGGATTGTGGGGCTCTTAACATGGTATCCAGATTTTCAGGTGCACAGGCACCGGTCGTCGACTGAGACAAGCGCAGATAACTGAACAGGAGAGACTTGAAGCCACCATCGTCTTGTGCCGCTGCAGCAAGAGGAGGGTGAGAGCCAGAGATACGAGGCCCAAAGAGTGATGCACCTCAGGAGGAGCCTGCACCCCATTCATAGGTAGCCTGTTCAGAGGTTGGGTCTCGACTGAATTGTCTGTCAGGAGATGTCTACATAGCTGGATGCACCCTACACGTTTCATAAAGAGTGACATCGGCCAAATCTATGACTTACTCTGACATGGCTTTAAGTTTTGGTCCAGGTGCTGCAGAGCTTTAACTGGAAATAAAGATAACCACGGCCCTCAATGTTTAAAGGTCTTGCTCCATCCAGACATCCCCAGGGAAACTGTTGCTGCGTAAGTCGAGGGATGGCTTTCGACAGGTGACTGACACCTTGGCCAGAATTTACCACCCCTCTCCCAAAAGGAAGACAGGGGGTGCTATGCTATTTTACCAGTGGTGGGAGGTGGCAAACGGCCCGCCTGTCCCAGGCCAATTGAGGCCCATTAATGGCCACTTAAGAGCCTCTTCCTGCTACCGCTGGTATTTTACCAGCAGCGGACAGGCACTTCACCTGAGGAGGTTGCCCTGTCTGGAGTCCAGCACCTGTGGAAGGATGTATAATCAGTGACAAGGCCTATCCCTTGGTGCTGTAGCTGATAATGCCCTTTTGCATCAATCGAGTACATGCATCCACCAGGCTATCATTGAGAAGGCTATCAGGGTGCTGAAAAGCCACTTCAGGTGCTTGGACTCGTCTGGGGATGTTGTCCTCCAGAGACGGTAGCTGGGATTGTTATAGTCTGCTACGGCCTGCACAACTAATCCATAACAGAAGGTCTGAGAGGAACTGATACAGGCAACAGATCCTGTGCTGCAGGGGCCGGGGCTGGTCCGGAGGAGGCATCGCTTCGAGGGCAGGACTGTCAGATCTTGTGGCATAGGCACTCACCCAGTGAGCCCCCTCCACAAAGAGAGGTCGGATGCAGAATCCTCCAACACCAATCTCTTCAAATTCAAATAAAGTTTAATTAACAATTTGCACTGTAACGTTTTTAGAATGACAAATGGAAGAGGTGTAACAAAAAGTTAAACTTCTGTTACAAATTCAAACATTCTTCCATTATTACACCTTAAGAAACATATTTCAATAACAATGTTTAATTTAAACGTAAAACTCATTAGAAATCAAAAAATGTTTGCGATACTATGACTAAACAAGATCAGACATTCGAACAGCTGTGAACATTTTGATTGGTGCTAAATTTTGCTAACTTTACAAGTTTAATATTTTCAAACATGCAGCTTTTTAAATATTAGAAGCAACAAAGACATTTTAGATTACCTTCCAGCCCTACAACTGCCCTGTTGGATGACAGAGGAGGCAGTAGAGACAGGATTTAATCATGGCAGTTCCCTTGGCTCATGCCTAGACAAGGCCTTTGGCTAGTTGCCCCTTTCACTGTTTACCAGTTACAGTGGATGGGCTCAAATGTTGGGGTGTAGTAGTGGGATGCCACTATGATGAGCTGTGTTTCATCCCAGCAGCTGTCTGAAAAGAAAAAAGAAAGGCTGCATTAATATAGCACCTTCCACAAATGCAGGGCGTCCTGAAGCAATTTACAGGCAATGAAGCACTTTTGAAATGTAGTCACTGTTGTAGTCTATTCCTCAAGCAGGGATCCTACATTGCAGGGTGGAGATCCTGAGCAGTCTCGTGCAGTCTCTCAGCCGTAGAGGTGGAAGCATCGGCCACACAGCCTGTCAATGTGGGCTTCATCTGTGATGCCAGCCAGCCCCCAGATTGCTGGAACAATGGCAGCCATGAGAACCCTCCCTCCCACCCCTCAAGGTTTCAGCAAAAGCCTGGAAGCTGTGACTCATTATGCTATCCCATCACACTCGCAAAGCCTCAAGAGCTGAAGCCTGAACTTCCATCATGTTGGGAGCCCTGGCTTCATCCCCTGAGGGGCGACCTGCAGGATATCCCAAAGCAGCATTCACTGATAAGATTTAGGCTAGTCTCTAAGATTTGTCAAATAATAAGGAACATGGATGGTAGTAAAAAATATCAGCAGGACAAAACTTTCACAACCCCATTATAGACCGGGGGAAAGAAAGCACCATGCATTAAACTTCAGTGTTCCAGTGAATGACAACACAAGCTCAAGGAACAGCACCTCATTTACCGATTAGGCACTCTACATCCTTCCGGACTGAACATTGAGTTCAGTAATTTCAGAGCATGATTGGCCCATTTTTATTTTCATTTTTTATTTTAATTTTATTTTAGTTTGTTTCATCATTCATTTTTTTTTACCATGTGCCTGCCCACCTTTTTTTCATGTTTGTGCTTTTGGCTAGGGCTGTTCATTATTCTGTCATTAACACTCTCTTTGCATTAATGCTTTGTCTTTCACCACACCATTAGCACACTCTTTGCCTTTGCCCCATGACCTGCTTGTCAGTTAATCTCTCCGGCCCTCTGTCCAATCAACACCTCCTCTTTTGTTCTCTTTTCCCCACCCCCGCTTTATTTACTTAAAACCTGTTACATTTCTAACCTTTGCTAGTTCTGATGAAAGGTCACTGAGCTGAAACGTTAACTCTGCTTCTCTCTCCAACGATGCTGCCAGACCTGCTGAGAACTTCCAGCACTTTTTTGTTTTTATTTCAGATTTCCAGCATCTGCAGTATTTTGCTTTTATTATTATGCACTAATCTTCATCGAGTTTTCACTACACGCACTCAGCTCCTGTGACCTCACTTGGCCGATGCTGGTCATTGAATGTAACTCAAACAAAACTGAGGGCAAACAAATGGAATATTGAAGATTAATCCAGTGAGCCTTGGAATATGCAGGAATCAATGGACAAGATTCACCAGCCTCACCAGTCACTCAGAAATCCCGTACGTCCTGCGGAATTGGAATCCCAAAACCTCAAATATCTCCAGCTTCCCAAATACGAATGGGAGTTCAATGTTCCCAATCTTAGAAGCATCACGTGGGCAATCCAGCTTCGGGGGCTTGGAAGATAAACATTCTGCCCTAGCAGGGCTTCTCAGCTAATCCCACTTTCTTTCACCCCTGCACCCCCACAATGCCCAAAGATGTCCAGACACATCCCATAATAGCACAATTGCCCACACAGCCTCTAGTGATCCAGGCTTATGACTGCAGGCTCTGTCTACTGGAGAACAAGCTCATCCTGTCACTGCTAGGAAGATACATTTTTCCACTGTGTCAAAAAGCAGACCCTCTCACAACAGATGTGGTCTCAGAGAGGTGCCAGGCAGTCTGGAGGTCCCTTCTGATAAGCTACATGACAGGCACATAGTAATATCCAGACCACCTCCCAAGATCAGTTTGGGACAATGCACCACAAATGTCAGAGACTGTACTCTGCAAGTAAACAAAGTCCTTGATTTCCCACTGAAGTAGCCAGACTCTTAAGACCTTGCCATCTCGAGTAATGCACAATTACCCCCATGTCTCAACTGTACCAACAAGTAGCAACGTGCCATTGTATTATCCTGTATGCACCATGAAACTGTACAGTAACTTTCTTTTTACAACTTCACTTTTCACCTCTGCTTTTAACAGTTTTATCATTGTGTATTTAGGACATAATGCTACAACTATTTAGAGGCTTGGATTTTCTCCATTCGAACCGCGTGGTACATCGAGATTTGAAGCCACAAAACATCCTGGTCTCAAACAGTGGCCAGGTGAAGTTAGCAGACTTTGGTCTGGCCCGAGTGTACAGCTTCAACATGGCACTGACTCCTGTGGTAAGTTTTTAAATGTATTATCCCATTTTTGTCTTGTCACATTGGTGGTGCCTGGCAGAGTGGGCCTTAGTCCTTCAGATGAAAAGTGTGTCACCATGTTTGAACTGCTGTACTGGGGACTTGCCAGTTGTCAAGGGAAACTTCCAAAATGTACAAAAAAAATTGCTTCCATCAGAATAAATCAGTAGTATGCATTCATTCTGAAAGATTTTATTTCCTCGTGTGTCCTGCTGCACTTTTTTGCACAGCACACTGGGTTGTCATCAAAAGCAGGTTTACAGCAGGGATGCGCTGCATGGTGAGTTCAAAGTTCAAGTCACTCTTCAGGGAGCTATTGAAGGGAAGTGATGGTCTTCAGAATGATGAGGAAGGTGAAAATAACCAATAAATATGTTTCCTGGGTGGGTAAATGTTTAATGGAAAAGCAGAACAAGGCCAGCAAAAAAGGTTGTATTATTTTCTTCCATTTTTTAAAATCACTTTTTACTCCTGTGCTCATCTATTTTCATGAAGTTAGTCCCTCCCCCAACAAACACCCCTTGGCTTATAAGGCATGAGAATATTTGATTTATTCATAATGATTATGTTTGCAGTTTATAACCTTCAGTGCAGCACAGAAGGAACTTCCTCTGTAACTCTGTATAGCCCATTTTTGCTATAATCTGACCTCATGTAATCCTTTTGTTTGCTATACCATAATCTTATGTAGCACCATCTTCTGCCCTATCTGGACTCATGTAACACTACATAACTCTGTTTTCTGCCATATGTTAACCTTCCAGCCAATCCAGTCCATTGCTTTAGGGCAGGAATGAAAATATATTTTTGACACCCCTCTCTCCACCCAGTGGTTTTGCATTACTTTTCCATTATTACCAGTGTTTACACCAGAGCACAAGCCTCAACCTGTTTTTGGAGGCGGTGATTTCTAACTAACCAGTCTCTTGTTTAGGTTGTTACTCTGTGGTACCGAGCACCAGAAGTCCTTTTGTATTCAAGATACACAGCAGCTGTTGATGTTTGGAGTGTTGGCTGCATATTCGCTGAAATGCTTCAACTCAGGTAAGATATCAAGTAGCAGACTGACTGACAAGTACAGGCATTTATACAGAACTTAATACCCATGAATTAATACTTCACTTCAAAATAAACCTATAGCCAGTTTTTATTGTAATTTCTAACTTCTTGCTCTGTGCTGGGTCAGATCCATTCCCATGGTAATACTGTTGTCTGCTATGTTATAACCCAATGTAGATCCATTCTCTGTCATATCATAGCCTCATCCTTTGCCATAATATAACAGCCCCCAACCCATTCTTTGCCATATCATAACTCAGTGTAATCCCATTTTCTGCCATATTATAATCCATTTAATCCCATTCTGTCATATCTAACCTCACGTGACTCTGTATTCTGCCATACTGTAACTCCATTCTTACTGTAGCAGAGGTCCCCACCAAACTCCACTTGCTGTAGAACTGTGTATCCCTATTTTCTGCCATTTTGTAACTCTGTATAGCCCATTTTTGCTATAATCTAACCTAATGTAATCCTGATTTCTGCTATACCATAATCTTATGTAGCACCATTTTCTGCCATATTATAAACGCATTCTTTGTCATATAGTCAAGCCATTTAACTCCATTCTCTGCATTAGATAACTCTGTTATCTACAACACCATAACCTCCATGTAATTTTGTTCTCTACCTAATAACCCCATTCTCTGCTCCATAATAATCCAATGTTAGTTCATTCTCAGCCATTTCATACGAAAGTATGGCCAAGGAGAAAGTAGGTCAAAACTTAAATAGTTTTTTGGGAAAAACTTCCTATTTTCTGTGAAATTTGAATTTGAGCAACACGTTATTAACTACTGTCAAGCTAAGATTGGAGCTAATCTCTCCTGTTGTAAAGAGGCTGAACTATTCTCATTTCGGTTCCAGTTTATGGGAAACTTGTTTTAAAAATGGATTGAAACAAGCCAAGATTTCTGTTTAAAGAAGTTTCTGACCATTACCTCACAGAACATATAGCATCCTGCTCTTAACAAGAGGTTAACACTATGACAGTGAATGGAAATCAAATCTGTACAATATTGCTCTCATGCAAAGTATCCAATACTTGAAAAAGATTAACTGTCAGATGGGTAAAATGGGCGAATAACACTGAAAGATAAAGCATAGCTGGAAGAAATTACATTACATGGAGTGCACCAAATGACATAACACCATGCAGAGCAGTGAAAGCTCGATTATTATTCAGGGACTTGATAATGTTGAAATTCAAAGAAAGATAGGGTTTAATATCTCCAGGGACTGAAATAGAAATAAGATCAAGTTTTCATGTTTAATAGTGAAAGGATCTCATATCATTTGACAATATTTCTTTTCTAATTTTAGACCCTTTCTTTGTGGCATTTCAGATATTAATCAGCTTCAGAAAATATTTGAGTAAGTATCATGCCTGATACACAGATTGTGAGCGATCCATCTTGTTAAAATCCAGGGCTCAAACTTAATGGCTGCTGACAAATAAATTGCTGGGGAAGTTTTGCCATTTCCCTGGCCATTCAGCAGTTATTAAATTTTGATAGCAAGGTTTGCAATTAACCAGCAATAACCCTTGGAATTAATTTGCAGGATTTTGGGGGAAAAAGCTCAGTGTGGGACTAAATAGGACCACTCTTTCAAAGAGCCAGCACAGACACGATGGGTCAAATGGCCTTCTGTGCTGTTAGATTTAATCTGTCACTGTGGTCAATCTCATTTGACAAAGGTTTTTATTCTACAAAGGTTTTCATTCTGCGATTCGACAAAGCTTAAAATGTTCACTTACCTTTCCTTTATAGAGTTGCTGACAAATCCGCTGTCTGGGCGGATTTTAGGAGGCAGTCGTCGATCTCAGCTGCGAGCTCAAAACAATGGCAGGCCGCACGCCAAAGAGCTGCCACGATCTCGCGCGCGCGGCGGCTCATTTAAATAGCCGGAGCAACCCGCACCCCTCCCACCCCAATCTTGTGGAGGGGTCAGGCTGTCCGGCGCAGGCGATGGCTTCAGCTGCCTGTGCGCAGACGCTGGCGTCATTTTTAAAGGGCAGCCAGCCCTGCCGGTCAATTTGAATTTTTAAAGATACACCCCACCAAAATGTATTAAATAAATTTCTAACACCCCTTTCCCACCCCCCCCAATAACAATTACGTTACTATTTTCTCTCTCCTCCCCACAAAACACTTACCTTTAAAATCTGACCTTCGCCTCCCTGCAGACTGCTCAAAGTTTAAAGTTCACCCCTTCCCACCATCCCCCACACCCATTATGTTTATTTGACCCTGTTCTCCGCCCTCAGCACTGAAAATCTTAACTCCTCCCCCCTCCCCACCATTGTCACGCTGGCTTTCCCCGGATGGGGAATTGAAGGCGTGGGAGTGCCGACCGGCGCATCGAGGATCGTGGTGTGCCCGGAAAATTGAAGGTAAGTTCATTTAAATTTATGCATATCATTAATTTAAATATTGAAATCTGGGTCCCATCGCCTGGCGGGGGCGGGGGGTGCCGCCACGGATCCATGCCACCGCCGGGAGGATTGGGCCAGGCCCTCCCAGCATTGGCCTATGTGGCGGACCACTGCTGGCCCCATCTTTTGACACCACCCCCTGCCCCCTACCATGGAGCCAGACGTCGAGGGCTTGGTAAAATCCAGCCCTATATTTCCAAAACTTTGCAATTTATCTTCATTATCTCAGCAGTACTACCTATTTGCTGTTAATGATATTTAACCTTTCACTGTGATGTGCTGCTGTATCAGAAACTGTACTGGACCAGCCATGTAAATATTGTGGCTACAAGAGCAGATAAGAGGCTGAGAATTCTGCAGCGAATAACTCACCCCTGACTCCCCAAAGCCTAGCCAATATCTACAAGGCACAAGTCAGGAGTGTGATGGAATACTGTCCACTTGTCTGGATGAGTACAGCACCAACAACACTCAAGAAACTCTACACCATCCAGTACAAAGCAGCCCGCTTGTTTGGCACCCCATCTACTACATTAAACATTCACTCTCTCTACTACTAGCGCACGGTGGCAGCAGTGTGTACCATCTACGAGAGGCACTGCAGCAACTCACCAAGGCTCCTTCGACAGCACCATCCAAACCTGCGCTCTGTACCACCTAGAAGAACAAGAGTAGAAGGCGTATGGGAACACCACCATCTGCAAGTTCCCCTCCAAGTCACACACCAATTCTGACTTGGAACTATATCACAATTCCATTACTGTCGCTGGGTCAAAATCCTGGCTCTCCCTCCCTATCAGTATTGTTGCTGTACTTACACCACATGGACTGCAGTGTTTCAGGAAGGTGGCTCACCATCACCTTCTCAAGGGTAATTAGGGATGGGGAATTACTGCTGGCCTTGCCAGCGATGGGCATATCCCATGAATGAATATTAAAAAAAGTTGACCAATATTGAACGCTGTTAATGGCAGGTACTGTTTTAAACTTCTCTTACACACCTTGAGGAAATCTTCAGATCCAGATCCCAGAATTCTGCAAGTTGGTAGATTCCCTGCGGCAGAGCTTGCAGCTCAAAAGCAAAACACAACAAGTATTTGCATGAATCCCAGAATGTAACACAAGGTCAAGGTGCTTCAGAAAGAGTGGCATGCATGCAGATGTTAAATGAGTGCTTAACAACTGTGTTGCAGCAGGGAGCTCATGTAAAGATGCAAATATCTTACAATCGGTGCAGGTATAGAACAAAACAAGATCACTGTATTTTCCTCGTTTGTCATGCCATCTCTTGTGCTCCCCAAAATCACCAGAATTTCTGACGGGCCCAAAAAGCAACAGGTGGACCTAGGTTCCAGCCCAAGTTCTGCTCCCACTCATGTCAACTGATTATAAAGCTGCAATTTGAATCAAGTTATTTGTAATGTTGGGTTAAGTAAAGGGCATTGTACGGTCCTGCATTACTGTAGGCATCCAGCTGACAAAAACCAGGGAGCAGTAGACATGGAAATTGATGTGCGAGGAGAGCCAATGGGACCATTTGAAGTGGGTGCATTCTACATGAAGATGATTCAGGAAGCGTCTTGTGTTGAAAGTGGTTGCTCACTAAACACACCATTAAAAGGCATTCCGTGTTTAATGAGCTGCTGATACTTGGAATAACTTTAACCTTGTCTTTTCAGTATACTCGGTCTTCCTGATGAAGAGGAATGGCCTACAGATGCTCCACTGCCCTACAGCTCCTTTACTCAGAGGCCACTAAAGCCTATTGAAGATTTACTGCCTCAGATTGATTTATTAGGAAAAGACCTACTACTTGTGAGTTTGCCCATCTGACACTTCAGTGTTTGGACAAAAAGTTAGATACTGTTTACATTGTTTTTACAGCATAGCCCTCATTTCCATCCCCAGGCCCTGCCCCCCCCCCCCCCCCTGCCCCTCCCATCCCCCACTTTTCTCTGTCACTCTCTGCTACCTAAAATGTGTCGCACATGACACTGCACTGCTTGCATGTCCAGTCTACAGACAGCCCGGGGCTCATACTGCAGCATTGTGCTGGACGAGGCCAAACCTATCCCCACAGCCAGTTTTCCCAGCAAGATTAGTGTAGCTCACCCAAGTTCAAATACACTTGTGAATCATCTCACAAATCCCCAGGGATCCATCGACCCCAGTTTCTAAACATGATATGGTTGTCAGATATCGCATTTTAAAAAAAAAGACACCGTCAAGCCACAAAATATCAATGAGAATAATGATCACCGTTCTACAATTCAATGTATTTTCTAAAGTTACTAAAATCATTCTATATGAGACGGGAAATGTGCATTTTGAAACCTGATTTTCAGTGGATTATTGCTAGGGATGATTGTTGTCCGTGTGTTTCAGTTACAAGTGGAGCTTTGTTTTTTGAGTTTTGAAGTCAGCTAGACTGTACTGATTTCCAGCTCTTCCAACATCCGCTCTTTATGGAAGATATTCTGCGGGGGTTGTGGGGAGCGGGGAGAAGGGGTGGGTGTATGGAAGAAAATCAAAGGCAGGAGGCTTGTGTGAGGGTCTTGTGGCAATACTTATTACAGGTTTATAATTTATTCAACTGGAGGCAGAGCTTCCCCACATTCTCCATTGTCTAATGCCATTTGTGTGACATCATTAATGTGCGACAGAAACACAGCACAACAGTGCTAAGAGGAGGGACTTTCTGGTATTCTTAAAACTGTGTATTCTGTTGGTTTTGATTGGTTCAGTAGGATTTTTTGATATTTTGGGGTTCTTGCCGTTTTTTTGTATTTCAGTTTTTCTTATTGCCTTTTTCTCATATCTGATTTTCAAGGGACAGTCAGTGTGAATTAAAACAGCCCTCTCTCCACAGGATAGCTGTTCAGTTGGCAATTCCTTGTGGGCTCGGAGAGTTGGATGAGGGGAGGGGCTATAGAGCCATGAGTAGTTGTGGGTGTGCCCGCATCAGAAGAGGGTTCAGCAGACCAGCACCCACCCAAAGACCTGAGTGTACAGGCGATGCCACAGTTACGTGGATACATCGAGGAGCTGTGCTTCAAGTCTGCAAACTTCTGCTGGCCATTCTCCTCCGCAACTGGGGCCGCCACTCTCCTGCTGGTAGAAGTCACTGCTGCCTTCAACTTCTACGTCGCTGGCTCCTTTCAAGGTGCCTCAGGGGATGGCATTCACATCACTCAGTCTGTATTGCACCACTGCACACGTCAGAGAGATGGTCTTTCCAAGGCTGAGGTCTTCATTACTTTTCCTTAGGGTGACGGCCATCAGTGAGAGAGGGTTCTCAGATTGGCTGGCTCAATAATTACAAGGCCTTGCCCATGTGGCCATTCAAGCTCCTTGCTCCCACGTAATGGTATTTATGACATAGAGAGAGCTTTTATTCATTCAGTGTGAAGATTGTATGGGGCCATCAGAAACACTTTGTTCAGGTGAATGACAGACAGCCCAGATGCATTGATTCGATGCCAATCTGCTGTCCCACCATTATTTTAAGGCCTTTCCATCCTGAATAGTAAGGAATTAGAGCCATTCAGCCCTTCAAGCCCGTTCTAGCATTCACTTACATCATGGCTGATGTGTGCCTCAACTTCATTTACCTGCCTTGGACCAGCATCCCTGATACCCTTACCGAACAAAAATCTATTGATCTCAGTCTTGAAAGGTTGGATGGATTTTGGGTGACCAGCAATACTCTGTTGAGACGTGGTTGATGATGCCAGTGCCGAATCCAAGAACTGGAGCAAAAAGAATGTGATAATGGGGTACTTGCTCCTACAAGAAAATAGAGCACACGTTAGTTTTTGCTGAAACAAAGCTTCTGTGTGGATAGGCCTGGGGGATGCTGCTGCTCAGAAGGTCTCCAAATTGATCAGCATACAACACACCACTATGTCACTATCAGGAGAGAAGTCGCCACGCAGAAGGGAAATGAGAGTCAGGGAGGGCAAAGAAATGATGGAAACAATGAGGTTGAGCTCAAGGAGCTGACAGTTGTACGAGAGCAACACAGATAGCAAATCTGACAAAATTCGCTCACGAACCATTTCTATTCAACTTGGAATTTCCCCAGCACAAACGTACATATATCATGTTCCCAATGTGCAGCCACAGTGACCCTGCACGTGTGGAAATGTGGGATGAGTAGTTAACTTCCTACAAAAAGTTCACATCCAAATTCCAAACCTTTATTTGTGAAAGTGTTCTTTCTTGTGGTGTCAGTACCCTTTTCTCAGGTGCTTCCTCTTGGTGACTGTGTGACAAGTGGCTCTCATTACTGCATCTGAGTGCTGCTCCTGGTAGGAGAAGGAAGTGAGTTGGCTGACTGGTGAAAGGCCCCAAAGGCTTTCTGAGTTGGGGATGGTCTGTTATCTCTTCTTGCAGGATTGCAAGATGGCCCCGCAACTGCTGGCACCTTGTCAGAAACAGTGATATCTGACTGGGCTTGCTCACTTGCATTGATCTTATGAGTGCGACACTGTTATGGATGGTGCCTATCTTAGCATATCCCTGCTGCTCAGCACTCCCTCAAGTTCTTCCATCTGCAGGGGGGGGAAGAACACAGAACGGCCCTTACCCCACCATCTGTGACCTGCTAATGCCTTATTTCCCCTTTGGTCTCAGTCTCTGGTCTTTTATTCATCTTTCTTGCCTTGTCTCATCATTGGTGGCACAGACTTCAACCATCTTGGCCCTACACTCTGGAGCTCCCTCCTTAAACTACTCCTTTCTCCCCACCGTTAAAAGCATTCTCAAAACCCATCTTTTCCACCAAATGTTTGATAACTTCCCCTAATTCCGTACGCTCTCCATTTCTTTTATTTTTGCTCCCCCTCCGTAAAATACCTTGAAGTCTTTTCTGTGTTATATAAATAATACAACACGATACTTTTTAAAATCTGTCATATTTCTTCGAACAGGCTGCTGTTCCTCATTGTTTTTTTCCTAGTATTCAGCTTGTTAAGGCACTTTAACTGGAATTAGAGCCAGCATTTGCCATTTTTATTTTCTTTTGATAATTAGAGGAGAAACTAAGAGTTTATTCTAATGTGTACAGCTGGTGTCAGAATCAATCTGGATTACATAGGTGTTGAAGATCAATTTCTGCTGGAGAG
The DNA here is from genome assembly GCF_036365525.1 of Heterodontus francisci. Lineage (NCBI taxonomy): Eukaryota > Metazoa > Chordata > Chondrichthyes > Heterodontiformes > Heterodontidae > Heterodontus > Heterodontus francisci. The sequence continues at coordinate 40,039,658 of NC_090403.1, read as the reverse complement.
GAGGAAACATTTTTTGCAGCAAAACTGGCCCAGGATCAGACAGCATCAAAATGGTTGCGTCGCCAAGATTTTTACAAGAGTGATTTGGTGCTGCAGCATCCAGTTTAGCCATTGGAGGGCCATGCTGAGCTGCATAACTCGCAGAGCTCTCCTGCAGAGGTGAATTAATGCACTGTAACGTTTGAATTTTCCCCCATCGTTTCCCTATATCTGATATGCACTAAAATTCTAAATTACCAAAAAAAGGTTACAAAAAGGAATTCCACTACTTCGGGTCACAGTTGGGGCAGATTTTCCTCCACAATTACTCTGGCTTCCTGGTGTAAATCCCAGTGGACTGGGGCCAAAACAAATCGGAAGGGGAACTGCCCCATCAACTCATTACCATCCACTGCAATTTGTTTTTAGAGATACAGCACTGAAACAGGCCCTTCGGCCCACCGAATCTGTGCCGACCATCAACCACCCATATATACTAATATATATATATATAATATAATATATATATATATATAATTCTGGAACTTTCCACCAGAAGTGGCGTCAGGTGTTTGGTACATCAACCAATGTATGTCTGTTTGCTGTTGATCATAAAACCTGGCTCTTTCTACATTTTAGCTTCCACATGATGAGGAAGGTGAGGAGAACTTTCTTCACCCAGAGAGTGGCGAGCCTGTGGAATTCACTACCACAGAAAGCAGTTGAGGCCAAAACATTGTATGTTTTCAAGAAGGAGTTAGATATAGCTCTTGGGTCTAAAGGGATCAAAGGGTATGGGGCGAAAGCGGGAATAGGTTACTGAGTTGGATGATCAGCCATGATCATAATGAATGGTGGAGCAGGCTCGAAGGGCCAAATGGCCTACACCTGCTCCTATTTTCTATGTTTCTATACATATAGGTGGGCATATCGTGAGGGAGGAAAATAATGGGAAGACTTACGTTCCCGTCATTTGCGCAATCACAACAGAGGATGCTAGGAATATTGTAACTGCTGGAAGAAATTTAAATTTTAAACACCCAAAAGGAGTGTCATCATATGTCAGGTAATGGATTATGCTCCCTCTTCCCCAGTTGTTTCAAATCTTTGCAAAAAATACCCTGAAATTTTCTTTGGTTGTCCTGAAGCCAGGTTGCCAGGCCTCACTGTTATGGGCTTTTGAGGCCTGCAATAGTGATTTTCCTCCTTCCGCCTGAGGCAAGTACAAATCCTTCCCCCAGGAGCTCACCAAAGATATTAAAGTGAGCCTGACCCCAGGAAAGTAGCTCCGGTGTGGCATGGCAGAAAATTCGGCCTTGTGTCTCTTGCAGCAGCACGACCTTGACAACCAAGGAATGTTTAAAGCACACAATTGCAGGGACTTTGCTTGTCTAAAACATTCTCTAAAGTAGTTACTAAAGATAAAATCATAAAGTATAAAAGGGGAAGCAGATAGTGCAAACTTACTTAGGCATTGCAAATTTGTTTCTCATGTACTTATGCTGCAGGGCTGTGGTACTGAACTCGCGGGCCGGTAACATCCCATGTTCAGTCTCTGGTCTAGGCTGTCATATGCAAAAAGGACATATGTTATGACTGAGGTGGGAGGAGTGCACTGTCTTTTCTAGTTCCACTTCTCCACAGGTCACAACATACATTTAAATATTTATCCAGTTACCGATGCGGTCAATCATAGACTCGACTCTTTATCCCAGAATAAAATACACCAACCAGGCTTCTTTAATAAACAACAAAATTATCAGTTTATTATAAAACAAGACATAACCACTAATGAAGCAAAGCATTAATACACAGATTAAAATATGAAAATTCCCTTTTTATCTTAGCCCCTCCCATACGCACACACACCGGTTAACCGAAAAAGAGATTTATTTTCTTTAGAGCTCTGTTACCAAATAAAAGACAAAAAAGAATACTTTGGTCAAATACTTGCTAATTCTTGAAGAAAAAAAAGAAAAGATATGGAAAGATGTCAGTTGTCCCTTTTTGGTTTGGCGTCCCAAATACACATAGATGGTTGTCACTGGCACCTTTCTAGAACAGTTCTTCTCTGATGACGTTGAGGATCAGTTTCGCAGGCTTTCCAGAAGAAACGCAGCAACGGGTTTCTGGCAGACTTTTCAGGAGAAATGCAGCATCAATTTCTCCATTTCTTGCTTTTGCTTCTAAGAGCTTCTCAAAGAGATGGAAAAGCTGGCAGGCTTTTCAAAGAGATGGAAAAAGGCTGAGCTGGAGTTGGAAGATTGATTCTTAAACTCCTATCAGAACACTGTCCAAACCCTAACTGACTGTCCAAAGCAAAACCAAAACCAATATCGCAAGAGTCAAGTCTGCTGACCCCTATAAATCTTGACCTGTCACTTCTCTGTCAACATCTTCCCCAGGTCAAAAAGCCTCTGCTGGGTATTTATCTGAAGACAGGTGACTTCCAGTAGGGATTGTTTAGAAATCAAGTACTCTCAGTATCCTTTCAATGACCCCAGTGTAAAAACAACCATGGAATCCTTTTCAGTTTTCCCAAATAAAACAATGTCCATAATTCTGACCTACATAAGACCGCCCTCAATGCAGCCCAGCCTCTGCCAGTCATGGATGAGCTGGACGTACAGCCAACAAAATCGGAACACAGTAATGCCATTGATTCTCTAGCCAGCGGAAAAGCCCCTGGGAAGGACGGCATTACCACTGAAATAATTAAGAGTGCTAAGCCTGCTATACTCTCAGCACTCTGCGAACTGCTTTGCCTGTGCTGGGATGAGGGAGCAGTACCACAGGACATGCGCGATGCCAATATCATCACCCTCTATAAAAACAAAGGTGACCGCGGTGACTGCAACAACTACCGTGGAATCTCCCTGCTCAGCATAGTGGGGAAAGTCTTCGCTTGAGTCGCTTTAAACAGGCTCCAGGAGCTGGCCGAGCGAGTCTACCCTGAGGCACAGTGTGACTTTCGAGCAGAGAGATCGACCATTGACATGCTGTTCTCCCTTCGTCAGCTACAGGAGAAATGCCGCGAACAACAGATGCCCCTCTACGTTACTTTCATTGATCTCACCAAAGCCCTTGACCTTGTCAGCAGACGTGGTCTCTTCAGACTACTAGAAAAGATCGGATGTCCACCAAAGCTACTAAGTATCATCACCTCATTCCATGACAATATGAAAGGCACAATTCAGCATAGCGGCGCCTCATCAGACCCCTTTCCTATCCTGAGTGGCGTGAAACAGGGCTGTGTTCTCGCACCCACGCTGTTTGGGATTTTCTTCTCCCTGCTGCTCTCACATGCGTTCAAGTCTTCAGAAGAAGGAATTTTCCTCCACGCAAGATCAGGTGGCAGGTTGTTCAACCTTGCCCGTCTAAGAGCGAAGACCAAAGTATGGAAAGTCCTCATCAGGGAACTTCTCTTCGCTGACGATGCTGCATTAACATCTCACACTGAAGAGTGTCTGCAGAATCTCATCAACAGGTTTGCGGCTGCCTGCATCGAATTTGGCCTAACCATCAGCCTCAAGAAAATGAACATCATGGGACAGGACGTCAGAAATGCTCCATCCATCAATATCGGCGACCACGCTCTGGAAGTGGTTCAAGAGTTCACCTACCTAGGCTCAACTATCACCAGTAACCTGTCTCTCGATGCAGAAATCAACAAGCACATGGGAAAGGCTTCCACTGCTATGTCCAGACTGGCCAAGAGAGTGTGGGAAAATGGCGCACTGACACGGAACACAAAAGTCCGCGTGTATCAAGCCTGTGTCCTCAGTACCTTGCTCTACGGCAGCGAGGCCTGGACAACATATGTCAGCCAAGAGCGACGTCTCAATTCATTCCATCTTCGCTGCCTCCGGAGAATCCTTGGCATCAGATGGCAGGACCGCATCTCCAACACAGAAGTACTCGAGGCGGCCTACATCCCCAGCTTATACACCCTACTGAGTCAGCGGCGCTTGAGATGGCTTGGCCATGTGAGCCGCATGGAAGATGGCAGGATCCCCAAGGACACACTGTACAGCGAGCTCGCCACTGGTATCAGACCCACCGGCCATCCATGTCTCAGCTTTAAAGACGTCTGCAAATGCGACATGAAGTCCTGTGACATTGATCACAAGTCGTGGGAGTCAGTTGTCAGCGATCGCCAGAGCGGGCGGGGCTAAAGTGTGGCGAGTCGAAGAGACTTAGCAGTTGGCAGGAAAAAAACCAGAAGTGCAAGGGGAGAGCCAACTGTATAACAGCGCTGACAACCAATTTCATCTGCAGCACTTGTGGAAGAGTCTGTCACTCTAGTATCGGCCTTTATAGCCACTCCAGGCGCTGCTCCACAAACCACTGACTACCTGCAGGCGCTTACCCATTGTCTCCCGAGACAAGGAGGCCAAAGAAGAAGACATGAGTTGTCAAAAAAATACTTAACAAAAAATAGAGAAGCACTGTCATAACACGTACACCTGCGGAAGTTACACAAAGGCAGCATTGGAACTGTTCCTCAGCCTTTAGAAGAAGCATGCTGGGGTAGCATGAATTTCTAAGGCAAGTGCCAGATTAGACTGCTTTAGATTTCTCATCAACATTACTTTTTCTTCAGCAAGTAAATATCTGTTTCCTACCGAGGACAAAACTTGGTTCTTTGTACATTCCCCTTCCAAAATGATCAATTATCAGGTTTTACATTTTTAACCATCTTGCCACAGCCCTCGTCACTGAATTGGCCCAAGGTCAGATGGTAATGAAAAGCTCTCATTATTGAAGCTTCCTGCTGCTATAAGATTTGTGAGGCTTTTCCAAAGATTTAAGATTTCTTAAATAAGCAAAGTTATGCTTTTAGGGATGAATACAGAACCTTATGTTGGAATATTACTTTGAACCCAAAATTATCAAAGAATTTAATGATTATTGAGCTCACAAATCTTACTTCATAAGAATCAGGGACAGAACAAGAAAAAGCCTGCCTGCTCATTGAATCCATCTCTTCCTACAGGCACTGTACAATTTACACCATTGTGGACACTTCGTAACTAATAAATCAGCGGTAAAATTCCTTACCCACAAAGATAGCCTGGAGTTCTTCACTCTACTTATCAGTCTTAATTTTAAAAATCTGCATTACTCGGTCATGAGTATTCCTTTGCATTCCACAAATGGGATCCCAGTGGCCTGAGTTAAACAATAGCTCTGGGGATACTTGGTGAATTTGCTCATCGGTATCTGTATCAGGTTGCCACAGCCTTGCCTCTGGTGAAAATAAAGGTCATGGATTAAGCCGCACACTGGGGATTCAGCATGTAATCTGGGTTGATGGAATGCTTCTTGTTTGAGGTAGCCTGTCTAGGATGAGACTTTAATGATGAAGCACTGGCATAAGTGGGCATAATATATGCTCGGGCACTATTCGAAGTAGGGTAAGTCTCCCGGTGTCCTGAACAATTATTCCCACCCAGCAGCACCAAAACAAATGAACTGATCATTTATCTCATTGCAGTTTGTGGGATCTTGCTGTATGCAAATTGGTGGTTATGTTTGAATATACAACAACAGTGACTACAATTCGAAGGTAATTTGTTTTGCAGACATGTAAGGCGATATATATAAGCCATTTCTTCCATTCAGCTCCAATGGTTCTGAACAACATTACAGTTTATTATTTTTGTTACTAAACTATTTCTTACATCAACTGTATGAAGAAAGTGCCTTTTAATCTTGCTCGGGATTTGTCTATTTTATCCACTTGTGTGTTTTTTCCCAATGGGCCACATTAATTCTCTTATTTTTCAGAAATGTCTCCACTTCAGTCCAGACCGTAGAACATCCACCTATGAAGCACTTTCCCATCCATATTTTAGTGATACGCCAGAACATTTTGAGGTCTGCAGTCACGAAGGAACAAGACAGCCCTTTGTGTTGAACTAAAGGGCTGCTCATCTCTAATTAAAATCCACACCGCCCACAGAAATAATAGGGACCAAGGTGTGACTGCAAACTCTCGTATGTGTACAGCAGTGAAATAGTTTCCTACATCACACCAGTGACTACAATTCTAAAGTACATCATTGCCTGTAAAGCATTTTGGGATGTCCTGAGGTCATGAAAGATGGCAAGAAATGAATCGTTGCAACTGAAGAAAAATTCCAACGTCTTGAGTGCTAATCTTTTGGTTTTTCGTTTTGGATGGTACAGGATCACTGCTGAGGCATAATGTGTTATCCTTTGTAAAGCGCTGTGCTTATTAATCTTTGAGTGCCATGTGGCAATCTTAAGAGTCATGGGTACATTTTTTTTATTGGTCTGTCAGCACCAGCAGTTGCTGACCTGCGAAAGGTGCACTTTTTCACCCTCAAAATGAACCGGCACACAGAAACAAAGACAACAAAAAGTGAGGCAGTCAGACTGCTGAAGGCTTTGCGTAACATAAACGTAAAGAACTGGGGTCATTGGTATCATTTTTTTAAAAGAAGGATATGACTGAAATTAGGAATTTCTAGGGCATTTACACTATGAAGAAAGCAAGTAACACCAACCCATTTCAGCAAGCAAACAAAAAAAAAAGAAAATGATATTTATGCAGAATATGTCACGGATGAAGGGTTTATGGAAAATAAGCAACAGGCACAGCTGTGTTATATGACGGTGACAAAGATAGACTGCCATTAGTCCCACCCTTCACCCACCGATCCCAGTTCCCATTTACAGTACGTGTAAATATAGGGAGGCTGAATTTCCTTGGGGCTATAAATGTAGCAGTCTCTGAGTGGGAGGGGACTGAACTTGAGCCCCTTATTGCACTTAGCCGAAGGTGGGGGAGGAGTATTACGCAGCCATTGAAATGATGGATTAAGTCGTAAAATGAATTCTCCCCCAGCCGGTGTTGCAAAGAGCCCCTTGTGGTGGGGGAGGGGTGGGGGGGGGCGTGGAGTGGATTTAAAATTTCAAAGCCCGATGGCACTACTGCAAACTATCTCAGAGCAGTCACTTAGTTAATAATAGTGGAGCCAGGACTCTGGGGTTTCAGTAAGATGTTCCACTGATGTTACCCCTCCCAAAAGCCTCCCCAAGGCGTAATGATGCTTGATCCTTTTTTCTTCACTAATATTTTAATGTAACTTTTTTGCCATTTCAAAGTCCTAGCTGAAGAGCAATTCGTATTAACAATGTCCATAAAACGGTCGTGAATGTATTTTCCACACTATAAAAGATTCTATATTAGCATACTGAAACATTTAGAGGAAGTTACAGTGTGGTTGTAAGTTTAGTAAAATTGGACAGTGCCATTGTGCATGTAGTTGCTGTACACAGATATTTTATTAAATGTGGTGTGAACAGCATCGTTGGAGGCTTAGTGTAGAACTGAGTTACAGAGAGCAGGAAGATCCCAGTGTTGATCCCTGCTCTGGGCTTAGTTAACTGGTCTCAGCTGGGCCAGAGATAGGGATGCTCAATAGCCTGAGCTCAAGATAGGAGAAAGTCAACAACAGTTCCTCTTGGCTCTTGGAGGAGAGAAGGTAAACTGTTCCAAACTCATCCAAAATGGCAAACTATAGACCATCAATGATGTCATAGTCCTGGCTGAATATGCATGAGGGGGGTGCAGGGAGAGGGGAAGAACCGAGCATATCTCCACTGGAAAACAACACATTTATCAAATAACCTCTCAGATTGGAGCTCTGCATTGCTTGCTGTGCCATATATGGTAGCCAAACATTTGTAATGGAAGGGTAATGGCATGGGAGGGAAAGTTCAGTAGGGCCATATACCATTGTTATGTATAAAGCATGTGTTGAATAAATAAAAGGTGTATGTAGATGGGAGAAGAATGCTGAAAATTCAGTGAGCATTAACCTCCCCCGAAATCATCCAGACTTGTTCAGCTTATATTTTCAAATGCAATAAACGAACAGATTTTCCTACAGGTTACAGATTTGCCAAGTCTGGAACCAGAGCAACAATGGTAAATTAATCTCCAAACGCCTGATGCTTAAAACTAAAAAAGGTTGAAAAGTGAAAAACAATACTAAGGATTTAAGACTTTATAACGATTTAAAAGGAAAATTACTGGTTTCTTGCTGAAGCACTAATTAGTTGAAAATAGATAGATGGAATAATGTGAGGATACTGTTATTAAGTATGATTTCTACGGATGTAACGATGCCTAAAAGCTTTATTATTTTGTTCTGTCTGAATTCAGAATCAACTCCTTTTCGATACATCTTCCCCATGGCCTGTCCAACAACTAATAAATTCCCAAGCCACAAACATGGCCAGCTGGGATTTCCCCATCAATGGCAGACAGCATGTGAAGGCTCTGGAGTCCGTTAAGGAGGAAGATTTTTTTTTACATCCATAACAGATATTTACTGTCGGATGTGATGATTTTCATTAAATCAGTTGTCCGGTGTATGAAAATGTGTTCACATCACAATGTTGTCTCTGACTTTTCCCTTTTTTCTTGGATATTGTCTAAGCAATTTTATATTAAAATATAACTCTAAATAAACTTCAGCACAAATATGAATAATACGTTGATATGCATTTCCTTTTCCTGGCAACTAAAATTTTTTAGGCTGTTTAAAAGTAACTCTTCTGGCAGTGAAATTAACAGCTGACAGGTTTAGTGACAAGCAGTCAATTTGCAACAAATGTATTTTACAAAACTACTGAGCCCTCTAATGAGAGACAACAATGCCTCCAGGTGGGGGGGGGGGGTCAGTGTTGGTGAAAATACCACCAGTAACAGTAGGATTGAGTGGTTCAAAGTCGAAAGCCCACTGACACCTTCTTCATAACGAGAGCAGTAAATGCTATCTTGCCAACGTCCCAAGAACAAAATAAGAGCAGTGTACTCAAGCTATTTTAGTTATGCTTATGGCATAATTTTTCAAGCTGATCTTTAGCTCCTGACAATAAATATGAATTTCTAGAAAAAGTAAAGGCTTGTCCAATGCATACAGAAAACAATTCAAATTTTAAAAAGTGCATTGTTAAATGTAACACCAGGGCAGTATGTGTATGGAGAATAATTTCTACTCATTGGAGCTCAGACAGAAATTCTCTTAAGGTTTGACCCTGTCCAAAGAGAGTATTTCAGTACAAGCTCTTTATCCAGCTTGGTTAGAATGTGGAACTTGCTACCAGAAGGACTACAGAAGGCAAATAGCACAGATGCATGTAAGGGAAGCTAGTTAAACACATGAAGGAGAAAGGAATAGAGGAATATGTGGATAGGGTTAGATGAAGAGGAGTGGGAGGAGGCTCGTATGGAGCATAAATACCGACATGGACCACTTGGGCTGAATGACGTCTTTCTGTGCTGTACATTTTGTGCAATATGTAATTCTGCCAGAACAATAACAATATTGGCTATACAACAATAGCTTGCATTTATATAACACCTTTAATATAGTAAAACATATCAAGAAGTGTTATCAATTTTTGATACCAAGCCACAGAAGGAGACAGATGGACCAATAACAAAAATCTTTTTTTCTTGTGGGATGTCATCACTGGCAAGGCCAGCATTTAATGCCCTTGAGAAGGTGCTGGTAAGCTGCAGTCCATCTGGTGTGGGTGCACCCACAGTGCTGTTCGGGAGGGAGTTCCAGGATCTTGATCCCGTGACAGTGAAGGAACAGCAATATATTTCCAAGTCAGGAGGGTGTGTGGCTTGGAGGGGAATTTGCAGATGGTGGCGTTCCCATGTGTCTGCTGCCCTTGTCCTTCTAGGTGGAAAAGGTTGTGGGTTTGGAAGGTGCTGTTGAAGGAGGCATGGTGAGTTTCTGCAGTGCATCTTTTATATGGCACACACTGCTGCCATTGTGCATTGGTGGTGGAGGGAGTGAATGTTTTAAGGTGGTGGATGGGGTGTCGATCAAGTGGGCTGCTTTGACATGGGTGGTATCACGCTTCCCGAGTGTTGTTGGAGCTACACTCTCCAGGCAAGTGGAGAGTATTCCATCAGACTCCTGACTTGTGCCTTGTAGATGGTGGACAGGCTTTGGGGAATCATGAGGTGAGTTGCTCACTGCAGAATTCCCAGCCTCCAACCTGCTCTTGCAGCTACAGTATTTATGTAGCTGCACCAATTCAGGTTCTGGTCCATGGTAACCCCCAGGATGTACAGTGATGGTAATGCCATTGAATGTCAAAGGGAGATGTCATTAAACGGCACCTGTGTGGTGTGAATGTTACTTGCCACTTATCAGACCAAGCCTGAATTTTGTCCAGGTATTGCTGCATATAGACATGGACTGTTTCAGTATCTGAGGAGTTGTGAATGGTACTGAACATCATACAATCATCAGGAGAGAGAGGCAGGGAAGCTGAGGGCAGAAATTCCAGAGCTGAGAGCGTAGGGAGCCGAAGGATCAGCTGCCAAATGTGAAGCGATGAAAATTGGGGATACAACAATTAGCCATTGAGCCTGTATTAAATTTCACATGGAATTTCTGCACAGACAAGCAATTCTACACTGTGTAATCTTCTTCTTCTTTGGCCTCCTTGTCTCGGGAGACAATGGGTGAGCGCCTGGAGGTGGTCAGTGGTTACTTGCTGTGGTTACAGTGTAATACACAGGAGGAAAACTGGAATGCTTGGAATAGGAGCCATTGCAACAGTGGAAAGCATTAACAGATCTTAATAAAACGGAGGAGTTCCTCACTTCCCCTCATTTTACTCTGCCACATCTGAAAATGTCCTTAAACTTATAAGAAGCAGTAAACATATTGAATGGAACATAAATAACATTATTGAATTTATTTTTGGTTGCAAAAATCAGTAACTCCAGTAAATACAAGAAAATAGTCATTCAAATCCAGTTTGTTTTAGACAATAACACTGCAAGCTCCCTTTCTCCCCCGACACTATATATTTCTTTAAAAACAAAGTACACTTCAAGTGGATTGAAAAAATGCGATTAACTTCAATGTTACAATGTAAGAAAAGCTGTCAAAGGATACCTCACAAGGTGGCTGGGGAGGTCACTGAAGGTGAATTTTGGGGCTGAATTTTACCAGCCCTCTGGGACTGGCTGGGAGGTGGGGGGAGGGTGCCTGTAAAATAGCGAGGGAAGACGGGGGTGGTGTATCCATCATCTTCCCGCCATCTTGCCAGTGGCAGGGAGAGTGACGGACAGTCTTCCTGCCCTGAGGCCAATTGAGCCACTTAAGTGGCCAATTAAGGGCCTCTTCCCAGCAGGGTCGTCTCATGTGATGCAGGTTGTTGCTAGGTAGATATGTAAATAGACTGTAAGCATCATTACAGGATGTGATGTCATGGATTGAACAGAGCCTCATGTGAGGAGGATTGTAGTGGCAGCCATAGATGATAGAAGTTTGTAAATAAACTCCAGTTACAACCCACAGACTACTATCTTTATTCAGTACAAAGAGTGTAGTAAGCCAGATATTTCAACTACTGCTGGAATTTTACCAGGGCCTGGTGGAACCACCACCATGTGGGAAGGCAGGCTCCCAGCGGGCTCGGGATGGGGGGGGGTGGGTGGTGGCCTCCTATTCGGGCACTCTGGCCCATGGAGGGGACCCCCAGCAGGAATGGCTGCCTCTGCAGCAACGGTGCTGCCTGCCCTCACCAGGTACACTCCCTTGCCCGTACCTGCCTGACTGGCCCAGTTGCCCCCAGACCCCACTAAACTGGTTCTGAGGGGGGGCATTCCTCCACTGCGTCCTCCTCTTCCAGGTGCAGACCCAGCAGTTGCCACCACTCCCAGTGGCACTGCTGAGCTGCAAGCCCTCCAATTGGCCGGCAGCACCTGGGGTGTACAGCCGTCCTTAGTAGTGCAGCAACCCATTAGTCGCCTGACCCCCGTAAAATGTGGCTCTGGGTCCCATAGATGCCCAAGATGGGGTTGCCCCCTTATTTCAGGCCTGTCGTCAGGACCTCCACCACGAGAACAAAGTTCCGGCCTTAGTCTCAGCATCACTGCAGAAAGATTTTCAATTGAGTTGAGAGCTCTGAATTGCAATATCCCAAACTGACGTGACTGGGAGGAGCTGGTTTTGCAGCAATTTGGTGAGCACATACATTAAAGTGTCAAACGATTAAGGCCGAATCTGGGTACTCAGAATGCGCCTCCAAATGCGCTTTGTGCTTTGTACTCTCTTGATATTAGGTACATAACCTCTTCCACAAGACTCCAGAATGTGGATTCATGACTTATGTGGGGTATTGGATCCATTTTGTGATTTTTCACTGGACTTATTTAGGATTAAACAGAGTGAACGTTTTGGGAGTATTGGTACATGAGCAAGTAGTGACTCTGGAAGCAGCAACCCTAAGAAAAGGAAGCTGTAATATAAAAGTAGATTTCCTCAATATTAACACCTCAGTGGTCAGAAATAAAGCTACAAAAACAACTATAGAACCATTAATATGGTAAAATGTCCCAAGACAAAAAAATCTGACTCAATGCCATACACGGGCATGTGACCAAACGCTTGGTCAAACAGGGAGGTTTTAAAGAACAGCTTAAAGGAGGGCAGAAAGATTTTGGAAAGGTTAAGATCTAGCAGGGATCTGTCATTTTTTTTTTGTGTGGTGATATACAACCGCTGTGAAACAGTTAAGGTAGCAGTTTGTGACCAGGTGAGAAAGGGGTCGAGGGTTCCCTTTCAGCTTTCACCTGTTCTTACCATAACAGGGTTTAATTTTAAACACACCATGTTTTTAGCTCCCCCTTGGTGAATCCTTGCCCACCACTTTTCAATTACAAGGCAAAGAAACCAGCACAAACAGGTTTTCTTAGGTTTAAAGAAGAAAGATTGAAATTTATTAAACTTAATCTTAAACTCTAATTTGATTGAAGCCTACGGATACATGAAGTGCCCACGCTAGCAGGCATATGCGATACACATGTAAATAGAAACAGAAAACAGCAGAAGAAAAATAAAGTGGAAAAGTTTGAGGCAATATCTGAAGAGGTTTTGTTACGGTTCTTCATGCTCACTGTAGAGTCCTTGATTGTTGGTAGATCTTGCTTTTTGTTGGGGCCCAGTATTCTTCTTAAACCTTGTTCGCTGGAGGAGACTTTTCTCTCTTTGGGTTCATGTGTCTTCAGTGGATTCAGAGGCTTGTGAGAAAGAGATGGGAGCAGACAGGAGAGATCTTCTCAGTCCAGGAGCAAACAGGCACTCTCTGTTCAAACTGTTTCTACAATTCAGAAAAACACAGGTTGCCAAGCATGTTAGTCTTGTGACTAACTGGTCTGACCACGTCTTGGATTGCATCACTTTATCAGTCTCTGAAATGCTGCAGAGTACCTGGTGATCAAGGTCCATTGTGGGTTGAATGTATCAGGGAATGGTCCTTTGTCCTTCCAGGCACTGTCTGTTAATATGCAAATGTATTTTCTAGCCACGGCTGATCTGTTTAACAAGTCCTTTCTTCACTCCAGTAACAGTTTAAAATCAATGTTAATGACAAAGTTAATGTGCCTCATTCTTGGCAGGTGGGGGCCTAGCATTACAGTGCTCCATCATTCTGTGTGGTGTGGAATTAGAATTCTTTAGTAATGAAAAGTACAATCAATATCTTGAAGCCACAATTACTGAAGGAGGCTGGCAGAAAACATAATTAAGTGGCAACCTCTCCACACAATATGCAACCTGGGCTAAGTGGTTTGGTTTAGGCCAGAATTATCATTTACCTGGATTTAACAACCTCATTAAGAACTGCTTTGGCAAAATAAATCTTTTATGAAGTCACAAGTTGTTATATAGTCAGGTTAAAGAAACTTGGTATTCCAGACCACTGTACTGGGAAATGGGATTTCAATCAGTGGATTGTATATACTTCACTGTTTTGCTGATTAAATGAGGTTCTTGCAGTAATGTGATGTTGTTTACCCTCAAGTTCCCAAACCCCAGTTCCTGTCTCAATATGGAACACACATATGAGAAAGTATTTAACCTTTCAAACTACACAGCAGAAGATTTCTCAAGTTACAAACTACAGAAATAATTCCCAAATAATTCTAGCTCACACATCCACAGATAGATAAACTCACCAAATTATCTTTTTTATATTTTAATGACCTTGGAAAACAGCGTTTCATTTTTAACTCGAGCAGGGGACCAGCACATTCGTTTGTTGCATTTGGCTGGACACCAGACTGTAATGTGCTTGCCCATTTGAAGGGTTCCACTGTGCTTTTAACAATGCACTTCACCTAACACGAGAGGACATGTAGTTCCTTTGCTGTTTATCTTATTGTACAAGCATTCTTCTGTGATTTTTCATTTAATGATTAAAGTAGCCTTGTTTAATTAGTAAAGAAACAATTCTTTTTTATTTTATAAGCCTCAGGAACATGTTCATCAACTTTACAAAGCTTACGTACTGTTTCATTATCAAATGTTTTAGATGTGCCATGAATAAACTATGCTGAACATAATAGATAGGATCGAAACACATTATTCAAATCCACTGGAGGTCACCGAAAATTTAGCATGTTTCCTTATTAAGTCAGGTTTAATTGCTTGGCTCATTGATTGAGGTTACTGATATGGCCTTGTCGATCAGAATTAATGTGCAAGGTGAAAAAAGTCATTGAAACAAACCAGGTGAGTAATGCCTAATACTTCATAAATAAACCACACCAAAAAGAAACAGGTTGTTCTAAAGTGTCTCTGCTAAGAGAGCCTTTGGTACGGTAGAAGATTTTATTTAGTTATTCGAATCCACTAAGAATACATGCCAAAATATTAATCAGATTTTCCAGTTCACTTTAATTTTTACGGCTGGCCATTTTTCAAAGTAAGCTTTAAACTTAGCAATGTATATTTAGCCCCTGCATTGATAGTAGGTCCAGTGAAATAAACATTTCCTTGGGTCAACCATTTTCAGCGAGGGTTGGGTGATACTGAATCTAGTACTAGCATCACTTTAATCAAGCTTCTCAAATGCCAGGAGTACTTTTTTATTATTCGTATTAACTCCAAAAACATTTCAAACAATTTTAATTAAGGCTAACAAATTTTATATGTTCTAATTGCAATTTCTCTTTTTTCCTTTCCCTCCATTCTCATTTTCTTTTTTATGTTTTTAACTCAGTTTATTTTATACCTTAGCTATTATTTCTGTATCTTATTCCTCAGAAAAATCCCCTAACTTTTAGACTTTTACCATTTTGCTTCTGGTTCCCAATTGAAAACCAGAACAGTGTAAACATACTCATTTAGTGCTCACAGAGGATTGTGCACTTGTCTGTGGTGAGCTAATCGTGAACATAATTTTCCTAAAGCCTGCCTGGACCAAAATCAAACATTGCCCTTAATTTCAATCAATACATCAGCTGACCTTTTACTGACCTTAACTAGAGGGCTGCTGTAAAAATAATGAGTAACAGATAGTCTGAAACAAAAACAGAAAATGCTGGAAATACTCAGCAGGTCAGGCGGCATCTGTGGAGAGAAAAACAGAGTTAACAGTTCAGGGCGTGACCTTTCATCGGGTCATCGACCTGAAACATTAATTCTGTTTTTCTCTCTCCAGAGGCTGCCTGACCTGCTGAGTATTGCCAGCATTTTCTGTTTTTGTTTCAGATTTCCAGCATTTGCAGCATTTTGCTTTTGTAACAGATAGTGGGACTTGTTCTAATGTTACAGATACAATTGAAGCCTATTAATTGGAGTATTAAGACGCAAATCAAATTATTCTATTTACAAGATTCATTGGAATCAATTGCTTCTTGAGAAAATGTCCTCCAATAAAGGAATGCTTTCATTAGCAGGGGTGTCCACTGATTGATTGAGTACACTACTATGTTCACAATACTGAAATGAGATGTCCCCTTCCAAAGTGATTGGGAAACTTGCTTCACATCTGGCCTAGGGAATTTATTTCCAGTATCATGTATCAATAGTTATTACAATTCAATGCTCTATTTGTACCCAATACAAGTTCTCATTCTCTATGAACTGAAACACAAAGTATTTGGAGTAGTGAGCCATTAGATAAGCATTCAGCCATTTTTACTATTGAATACGCCGTAGAAACAATCGGGAGTCCACCATACACTCTGGGTCTCTTTGACTAATGATAAACAGACAGACCACATGACTCAGGCTGAATGCTACATATCAATTTTATAAAAGAATAATATTAAACAACAGCAAGAAGAAAAACAGCAGATTCAGCTGGATTACTATACTTAACTTATTGTATCTGTTTCAAAACAATATAACATAGTGTGAGAAAAGATGATAAAATTACTTTTAGCTGCCAACGAAAAATAGATCCAAAGATACTGTTAATAAACCCTATGAATAGGCAATAGAAAGCTCAATGTTCAGGTTTAACAGGCCTATCACCTTAGTGGGCCTTGCAACTTTAGAGAAATACAAATAGCTTGTTTCTGAATGACAATGTGCATCAGCTGGGGCATGCTAATATGGATAAAATGGGTAACTGATTAACTCTTGAAACAACAGGGTAATTTTTGATAGCAATTATGACAAGTGGCTCCTCTTGCAGTGGCACACTGATATCTATCAATATTCCACTAGCCTGAGGCAACCTCCTCACAAGTCTAGACTTGCAGACGAGGAACAGTAAGAGACAGACTTAACCAAAAGGTATATCCAATCCCCTTGCACGGCATTGTTAAGCCTAGTTAGCTCATGTATTCCTTGTCCCAGAAAATCCAATTTAAAAATTGATGCCATACCAACAAGCTATAAATTCTTCTTAAGAATTTCTATGTTATATATTTTATGAACTCAAACAGGATAAGAGTTCCAATCTGTTAAAATGACTTCTAATCCAAGCTGTAAGAGAAACAAATCTGACCAAACAGTACTGTAATAACTGCTTCCTGTTGGATCAGTCCAAACAAAATATTTGAATAATCGTTTCTACTGTCCCCTAAAAGCACTGCTTTGTGATCCAGTGGGGCACAAGTTTGACTCTCTCAGCCTTCACTGTTATTCAAACTAGCTTCTCCTGTCCAGGTGAGCTGTATGCTCACATACAGCATGAAGAATTTTATAGTTATGGAATACCTCTTCATCAGGAGATATAGAAATCTGTCAGACACGGTTGTGACTCTCAGAAACACAACTGAGAGCCATTGGTGGTTGAGGAGGAAGGTACAATGGTACAGAGGCCTGCTTTAGGCCGGGAAAAAGAACCCGACCCGAACCCGACACGTCGTCAGGTCCCGTCGGGTTCGGGTCGGGTAGCAGGCCTCTGCAATGGTAGGTGATAGATGTAGGAATTTAACTACAAATTTAACACAGGGCAAATATCATTTTTAAAAGAAACATTCTATTATGACCCCAACGAGATCGTTAATGTGAACAATACAAGATATGACCCCCCAATTTAACAAATTACATGACAAGATTTCACGTTTTAAGACTTTCAGTTCAACTAAACTAAAAGAAATTCTCAATTAACTAAATAGTACTTTGTGAGTAGCTGATACCTCAAATTACAAATAAAGGTATTTTCTTTACTTAATCAAACACTTCAAAACCTCACACCACATTTATATCTTACACAGTCCTTTTCGATGATGAAATCCTTTGCAGTTAAAAGTTCCATACTCCTCCCAGTTACAATGGGTTGGATCTCCCAGACTTTTCAAAAATCAATATTCTCTTTGCTAACTTCTCCGAGCTCTTCTGACCTGGACATCGTACATAATGTGATTTCCAGTGCTCATGTGGGTCCTTTATTCCTTCGCAAGCTTCGAGTCTCAAAACGGGTTCAAGTTTTCACAGCCTTTCGCTGTGTATCTTTAGAGAGCAGGCATTCCCTCTCTCTCCCTCTATAGCTCTCTCTGTGTCTCTAGACATCGCTGGGCGTCTTCTCTTACATAAAATAAAAGCAAAATGCTGCGGATGCTGGAAATCCGAAATAAAAACAAGAAATGCTGGAACCACTCAGCAGGTCTGGCAGCATCTGTGGAAAGAGAAGCAGAGTTAACGTCTCGGGTCAGTGACCCTTCTTCAGAACTAGCAAATATTAGAAATGTCAAAGGTTATAAGCAAGTGAGCCGGGGGTGGGGCAAGAGATAACAAAGGAGAAGGTGTAGATTGGACACTCTTACAGCCTGTCTTGAGGCCACAACTGTTTATTCCTTCTCTTACAGCCTGCTTGCCTCCAAAAAGTCTGTTAAGTTTATCTGAATTTAGAAGTCAATAGTTTATTGTTGTGCTCCAAAATGCAGAAAGCATAAGTATGGGTTCACAAAGCCACTCAGGCCTTTCCATTGTACCCAGGTGTTAACACCTGACTGGTTCATTTGCAGTTTCTCAATTGCTGACTCCTGGTTTTATGACCCAAAATTCTGGGAGGGCAAAACCCATTGATCTTCACTAAACACAAGTGGATCTTAATTGCATCTCTTTGGGGTTCTCTGATACTACAGAGAGGACAGGGACAGACAGACCTGCCTGGGCAACGCTACCGAGGCTTCACCCACAACTCTTCCCAGGAATTAACAGATTGGCTTTGGGAGCACCACTGCTACACCTAAGTACTTTCAAATCACAGAATTGTTACAGTGCAAAAGGAGGCCATTTGGCCCATCGTGTTTGCACCAGCTCTCTGAATGAGCAATTCACCTAATGCTTTTCCCCCGCCTTCTCCCTGTAACTCTGCACATTACTTCTTTTCAGATAACAGTCTAATTCCCTTTCGAATGCCTTGATTGAACCTGCCTTCACCACACCTACAGGCAGTGCATTCCAGGTTCTAAACACTCATGCATGAAGAAGTTTTTCCTCATGTCGCTTTTGCTTCTTTTGCCAATCACTTTAAATCTGTGCCCTCTCGTTCTCTATCCTTTCACAAGTGGGAACAGTTTCTCCCTATCTACTCTGTGCTGATCCCTCATGATTTTGAATACCTCTATCAAATCTCCTCTCAGCCTTCTCTTCTCCAAGGAAAACAATCCCAACTTCTCTAATCTGTCTTCATACCTGAAGTTCCTCATCCCTAGAACCATTCTCATGAATCTTTTCTGTACACTCTCCAATGCCTTCACGTCTTTCCTAAAGTACGGTGCCCAGAACTGGACGCAATACTCCAGCTGAGGCCAAATTAGTGTCTTCTACACATTTAACGTAACCTCTTTGCTCTTGTACTCTATGCCCCTATTAATAAAGCCAAGGATACTGTATGCTTTATTAACTGTGTTCTCAACCTGTCCTGCCACCTTCAATGACTTATGCACATATATCTCCAGTTCCTTCTGCTCTTGCACACCCTTTAGAGTTGCACCCTTTATGATATATTGTCTCTCCATGTTCTTCCTAACAATAATGAATGACTTCACATTTCTCCATATTGAACATCATCTGCCACTTGTCCGCCCATTCCATCAACTATCTCCTTTTGAAGATCTACACTATCTTCCTCAAAGTTCACAATTGTTCCAAGTTTCGTATCATCCACAAATTTTGAAATTGTGCCCTGTACACCAAGGTCTTGGTCATTAATATATATCAGGAAGGACAAGGGTTCCAACAATGACCTCTGGGAAACTCCACTACAAACCTTCCTCCAGCCCGAAGAACATCCATTAACCACTACTCTTTGTTTCCTGTCACTCAGCTAATTTCGCATCCATGTTGCTACTGTCCCTTTTATTCCATTAGCTATAACTTTGCTCACAGGTCTGTTTTGCGGCATTGTATCAAATGCCTTTTGAAAGTCCATGTACATTACATCAACAGCATTGCCCTCATTAACCCTGTCTGTTACCTCTTCAAAAAACTCCAGCAAGTTAGTTAAACATGATTGTCCCTTGACAAATCCATGCTGGTTTTCCTTAATTAACTCACATTTGTCCATTTGACTATTAATTTGGTCCCGAATTATTGTTTCTAGAAGTTTCCCCACCACTGAAGATAAACTGACTGGCCTGCAGTTGCTGGGCTTATCTTTACATCTTTTTTTGAACAAGGGTGTAACACTTGCAATTCAGGAAGACTGGGAAAATTATGGCCAGTGCTTCCGCAATTTCCACTCTCACTTCCTTCAGTATCTTTGGGGGCTTCTCATGATAACAACAAAATAATTAGATAAAATATAAAGACTTCTGTTTACAGAGTTTCCAACAGCCCTAGTACTGTTCTCCTTCTATTTTTGCCACTGACCTGTGTGGTTGTACATTTCTAGTGCTCCCAAGAAATTCTCCCACCATCTATTGTGACCAGAATGGCACTCAAAACCACCATTCAAGTCGATACTCACAAAAATACTGAATGATGAGAAGTTCTTAAACCAAGTTGAGGGACATATTTGAATGACATGCCAATGACCCACCCAGTACTTGTGGAACAGTTGACTCAGGGTCAATATAGTACTTCCGCAGTACTGCACTGAAGTTATGAGCCTAGATTTTGTCCTCGGGTCCGCAATGGGGCTAGGACCCCCAACTTGAAGTGCGCTACCAATTAAGCCAAGGTGAAGGCGGCAACATAAGAGGGCAGTGCCAAGAATGAGAAGAGCAAAGCTGTTGTGGTATATTAGTACTGAGGCATTGAAAAAGCCCGACAGCCTAAGTTAATTTATAGGACGGGATTTTACCCTCGGCAGTAAAATTCCGGCCATAGAATATGCAAAGGTAGATTGGTGCCATTCCATTTTAAGCAGGTATTTCACTGCCATCAAGCATCATGTAGAAGGTGCCAGATACATGATCAAAATCACCTGACTGGAATTGAAGAAGCATGTGATTTCAACTCCAACGATATTAGGTTTTATTTCACTGGATGCAGGAGAATAGTTTGCGCTATGAACTGTTCGTATACGCATACATTACAAATCCTTCCAGGTGCAATTAGTTGTCATGTTCCAGCTTTGCCTTTTGCAACATACAACTGCAACATTATATGTTTGTTGGTAATATTTTTTGTATCTGAAATCTGCCTGCTTCCTACTTTGAGCATGTCTGGTCACTGAGGGGCACAGGGCAGCAAACACCCAGTTGGTATCTTCAGATCCTATGGGCACTGCTCCTTCTTCTGCTGTGAAGCATTTAAAATTTCATATGTTACTGCATAAAATGCATAATTTACTATCCATTTCTTTAAAACCAATTCAGGAATGCGTGCCCCTAGCTGCTATGATGGCACCATTTCCTTCCCCATAAAACTATTAATAACAATAGCAGTGCTCACCATACACTGTTCCTGGTGAAGCTAGAATTGTCTACCCATAGCTAGTTTGTGGCCTGCATCACAAATACTTGCAAGCAACATCCCGCTGATAAATAATTAAATGAACATTGCCAGCGTGTTGATTACCTCCTAATTTGTTTCAGTCTCTTATGCCTCTGGTCTTGGTGATCCATGGCTCTTTTACTGGATAATGCATTGTGCAGTCTTTGGCCTCCTTGTCTCAAGAGACAATGGGTAAGTGCCTGGAGGTGGTCAGTGGTGTGTGGAGCAGCGCCTGGAGTGGCTATAAAGGCCAATTCTAGAGTGACAGACTCTACCACAGGAGCTGCAGAAAAATTTGTTTGTCGGGGCTGTTACACAGTTGGCTCTCCCCTTGCGCTTCTGTCTTTTTTCCTGCCAACTGCTAAGTCTCTTCGACTCGCCACACTTTAGCCCCACCTTTATGGCTGCCCGCCAGCTCTGGCGAATGCTGGCAACTGACTCCCACGACTTGTGATCAATGTCACAGGACTTCATGTCACGTTTGCAGACGTCTTTAAAGTGGAGACATGGACGGCCGGTGGGTCTGATACCAGTGGCGAGCTCGCTGTATAATGTGTCTTTGGGGATCCTGCCATCTTCCATGCGGCTCACATGGCCAAGCCATCTCAAGCGCCACTGACTCAGTAGTGTGTATAAGCTGGGGATGTTGGCCGCCTCGAGGACTTCTGTGTTGGAGATACGGAGATATGGATAATGCATTGTGCAGTAGCCTAGATATAACTTACTTTTGTGCACAGTTTTGGGGTTTGTTATAAATTGGTGTTTTCTTTTAAGTCAAGCAGGGTTGATGTCAAGCGCCAATGATGAACTTCCACATACACATATATTCAGAGTATTTATTTGCGTGCCAACATTTCAAATTTACAAAGGATTCCCTGGCAGAGATAGGCAAATGAGTTTTAAGACTCAGCCAGCGTTGCTGTAACCAGCTGCTCGAGCCCCAAGAGAAGATGCCTCTCTCGGGACAGTGAGACTCGCAAAGTACAGAGATTCATTCACAAGTGTAAATCTGAATCCTACTGCTCCACAGCACATCTTTGCATATTAATCTACCACTCTACTACACTGAGACCCCAAACTGAATTCCGCACTGAGCTGAGTGGAGAATTTATAGTGTTATAATTTTTATAGTTGGCAGATGTGAGATAATCATAGCTCAGGATTTAATACATTCAGTAGAGGCCAGCATTTCAGATAAGTGGTTTCTTCTTAAACCTAATCTGGTGGTGGTGACCACCAAAAGCAGTTTATAATCTACATAAAATAAACAACTTACAGATAGATATGGTAGGGAATTATGGCTGGCCTTATGCCTAGAGTCTAATTCTGCACAGTAGTACGTTTTGCTGTTAATGTATAATAAAAATGTCAAAGCCTTTCATTTAATAATACAGATCAAGTTCAGTCAGTTATTCTGCAAGCAAAGGCTGAATGGGGTAAAATACAGTCATCTGCATCACCTTTGTCCAGTCTTGGAATGTGATAGGCCTCTGCTGCATTTTATTAAAAATTGGCTTGAAATGTAGCTTAAAAATACATGGGATCTGCTAAAGAGCAGCCAAAGCAAATTTATTAGAAAACAATGATCAGGTAAAAGCATTCCTGTTCATTATTTCCTGTTGTTACCTGGAATGTGTTGAGGTTTAGAGGATGGTGGATGATATTCCGGGTCTAAAAGTATTCAGTTAGAAACACAGAAGTATTCACATGTTTGAAGTGCGAATGTCTTCATGAGAATTACTCACGGTTTTCTGTTAAAACCATTGACAATAAGCTTAGAAAAAGCTGGTAGGAATGAGAATTTATCTTATTCATGCATTTGTGAAGCTGAACCTGAAGAGTTCTCATGGCTCAGGTAAAACTCTTCCTCTTCAACAGTGAGGCAGCTCCCCACTAAATAATGAAAAGCAACTACTACCATTTACTCATCAATATTACTAAGGATGAGCTTCATGCTTTACATTGAATACCAGGAATCAGAGTCTCACCATAACCATTGTAGAAAGAGGACCCCACCAGTTAGATTATTAGCATGCCGATGGAAATGTTTAAAATAGAAAAATGAAGGCACACAGGTGCAAGAAACATAATACAGCTCCGTACACACACACACACACCACTTTTAAAGAATAAAGCTGTTTGAAATTCAGTTAAAATTTTTCTTTCAACAACAACTTGTATTTATATAGCACTTTAATGCAGTAGACGTCCAAAGGCACTTCACAGGAGTGTTATCAATCAAAATTTGACACTGAGCCACGTAGGGAGATATTAGGGCATATGACCAAAAGCTTGGTCAAAGAGGTCGGTTTTAAGGACCATCTTAAGGAGGAAAGTGAGGTAGAGAGGTGGAGGGGTTTAGTGAGGGAATTCCAGAGCTTAATGCCTTGGCAATTGAAGGCATGGCTGCCAATGGTGGAGCAATTAAAATCAGGAATGCCCAAGAGGCCATAAATATCTTGGAAGGTTGTGGGGCTGGAGATTACAGAGCTAGGGAGGGGCTAGGCGATGGAGGGATTTGAAAACAAGGATGAGAATTTTAAAATTGAGGCATTGCTTAACTGGGAGCCAATGTAGATCAGAGAGTACAGGGTAATGGTTGAATGGGACTTGGTGTGAGTTTTTAAAATTTGTTCCTGGGATGTGGGCATCGCAGGCTAGGCCAGCATTTATTGCCCATCCCTAATTGTCCTTGAGAAGGAGTTAGGACACGGGCAGCAGAATTTTAGATGACCTTAAGTTCAGAGGGTAGAACGTGGGAGACTGGCCATGAGTGCATTGGAATAGTCAAGTCTAGAACTAACAAAGGCATGAACGAGGGTTTCAGCAGCAAATGAGCCGAGACAAGGTTGGAGTTGGGCAATGCTACAGAGGTGGAAATAGGTGGTGTTAATGATGGTCAGAAATTGTATATAAAGAAGTTTCAGAGCATAGGAGTAGCTGCATGGACTGAAACTCAGAAGGATGCAAGATGGAATGCATAAATTCAGCATTAATTATAGAGTTAAAGGCAGGGTAGAAAGATTCTGCAGTAAAAACAGAAAATGCTGGAAATGCTCAGCAGGTCAGGCAGCATCTGTGGAGTGAAAAATAGAGCTAACGTTTTAGGTTGATGACCTTTCATCAGAACTGGAAGAAGTTAAGAGATTAAGTACAGAGCTGAGGGAAAGGGTGAGGTGTCGGGATGGAGGTAAGAACAAAGGGTAAAGTCTGTGATAGTCATACAGCACTGAAACTGGCCCTTCGAGTCTGTGCTGACCAACAACCACCCATTTATACTAATGCTACATTAATCCCATATTCCTTACCACATCCCCACAATTCTCCTACCACCTACCTACACTAGGAGCAATTTACAATGGCCAATTTACCTATTAACCTGGAGCACCCAGCAGAAACCCACATGGTCACAGGGAGAACTTGCAAACTCCACACAGGCAGTACCCAGAATCAAACCCCGGTCACTGGAGCTGTGAGGCTGCAGTGCTAACCACTGCACCACTGTGGAGGCCAGGAGTGATTAAATGATAAAATGGATACTGAGTATGATGTGCTGAGACTTAACTATTCTTTTCTGGTTTGCAGATCACGGGGTAGCATCCAACACATACAATTCGAAGCTCCTTCTTCTTTTGTGATCTGGAAATGGACCTAATACCTGTTGTTTTGGGGATATGGAAATTCTTATCATAATACCAGTAGAATTGGCTACAAGGACTCAAATGAAGAAAAAATGAATCCGAATGAAGGGAGTTTTTCACTCTGGTGCATGATAATATTCCGTTGACCTTTAACCATCAGAGGCAATATCATCTTTCAATATTGAGTATAGTGAATTATCTTAATAATTTCCCAATTATTAATGGCTCTGGACAAGTGCATCATTGTAAGAAAAGGGAAAATTCAGGCTGCTATAATAAGACATAAAGTGACCCACAACTGAACAGGATAATAGCTTTCTGATTGAGACTTGCACCAGCTCCTTCAGCACAAAACAAAAGCAATGGTTTTATTTTTGTGTGCTGAACACAGTTGGTGTTTGCACTCTTACAATTTTGGCCTCTTACAGATCCCTGCTTTTAATCACTCACCATTGATGGCTGTGCCTTCAGCTACCTAGGCCCTAAGGTCCAGAAATTCCCTCCTAATTATCTCCACCTCTCTCTCTCTCTTCCTTTAAGGCACTCCTTTAAATCTACTTCTTTGACTAAGCTTATGATCACCTGTCCTAATATCTTCTAATGTGTTGCGGTGTCAATTTTGCTCCTGTGGAGCACCATGGGATGTTTTACTATGTTAAAGGTGCTATACAAACACAAGTTTTTGTTAGTGCAGCTGCAAAATGTAGTTATTATGGAAGCCTTGCTGTTTGCAGAATTTATCACTAGAGGGCAAATGAGACCTCAACTCCTGTTACAGCTGATCACGTGACTACCTCTTCAAAGCAACTGAAATAGTTTAATGTTGGCCAAATGCAAGCAGTAGGGTCTGTACAGCTGCAGCAGGGCCATGGGATTAGAATTAATATTGCAATAACCCAACAGCAATATCTTGATGTCAGTCAATATGATCAACGTGCACATAAATCATTGTGGCTTCATACCCATTAATAAACTAGCATTCTAATTCAATATTTTGATTATTTTATTCACTAGATGTCTTCAAATCTGTTTTAGAATATGGGCAAATTTTAAGTTAATTTTTACTGAAAATAATACAAACTTCATAATGTGAGAAGCTGGTAATCCATTATGCATTTCTTCAGTCTCTCTGTCACTCTCCGTAACATCAGGTAGAGAAGGAACAAAACTGCAGACCTCCTTCATTACTGCAGCATCACTGCGTGGGTCCGCAGGAAGAGGGCATTCACACAAAATGGTTACAGGACTGTTCGATTCACTTCACTTTATACAGTTGCTTGTGTCCAGCATTCACCATCCAAAAGCTCATTGCACTGATTATAGGATCAAGCCTGGTACAGGGCCTGTAACCCAGTAAAGTGTTATTATGATCTCCACCACGCCTCACTTGGTCAGTGCCTATTTGGGAAATAGAAAGGATTGATCTTGGCCTGCATCAAGTTATCCGATATCTGCTAGATGGCAGTACAGCAGCTAAATTTAGCTGGAGAGTGGAGGGGAAAATAAATCAGCCAAGGTTCCTGTTCACAACTGCTATCCAGTGCCTGCTGAGGGTAAGTGTGGACATTGGAAAAGGACCGGATTGGGCTGGGCAGTGATGCCCCTCCAGTTGAATATCATAGCCATACTCAGGATCCTGCCACCCGATGATCTGGATGGCAGCTAGCAATTCTGCTGCACATGTCAGTGGTTTCAGAAAAGGGGGGGAAGAAATTAGAGGGATTAGGGAATTAACGCCATTAGATGTGTCTGCTCCTTGAATTTGCCTGCCACTGTTTAAATAGCTGGGGAGTGGGGTGTGGGTAAGGGAGAGGGGGAGGGGGAGGATAAATGAAGTATTCGGTATCTCCCAAAGCAAGTAGGGCTTTCAGTGGCCAATTTTGGTGAAGCATTGCTAGCAATCATGGAACAGTTGACATTTTGACCCATTCTTCCCTGCATGGAAACAAATAGCTCTATAGCCACACACAAAACACACTTGATAAATTAGCCTTGGTGCCCTTGGATTAAAGAGAGTAGTGGTGGAGCAGTACGACATTGCATCTAGGAGAAAACGGGGAAAGCATAGAAAAACACGGTCCACTAACATCAGGCAGTGTATGATTACAACAGCATTTATATTTATATAGCATCTGTAACACACAGGAAAAGAAAGTCTCAAGGTACTTAACAGAGATCTAATGAGATCAGATAGCTTGTCAAAGGAAAGATTAAGGAGGGGTCACCAAATGCTTGGTTGAAGAGATGGGTTTTAAGGGAGGGGGTTGTCTTAAAGAAGAAGAGAGAGGCTGAGGTGTTAAGGGAGGGAATTCCAGAGACTGGAACGTAGGCATCTGAAGGTATGGCTGCAAATGATGGAGTGAAATGAGGGGGGTTGGTTGGGTTGGGTTGGGGGTGGGGGCGGGGGAGGGATAGTTGCACCACAGACCAGAATCAGAGAAATTAGTTTGAGAGGAGGCGGATGGGGGGGGAGGAGGGGGGGGTGCGGTTGGGGGTTAGTGTTGGAGTTATGTGGAGGCATACATGACACCTGTTAAGTACTGAATATAATTCTAAAACTTAAATAATAATATAACAGTAAATAATAATTCTAAATCAGAGAAACTGTTTTTGAGCAAGAATGTGTTGGTGAGAAGTAGACGGCATTCATTTCCTGAACATCCATGTAAATAGTTAATATTTTCCCACACAAATGGTGCATAACTACTATGTACCAGTATTAATGCTGTGCATACTGAAAAGGGAAAAAAGATAACAATTGAGGAAAAAGATAAAAATCAGAAGACTGATATAACCCTGAATGATCTTAGTGTCAAAAAGGAAGAACTTAGAGTCACAGAGTTATACAGCACAGAAACAGGCCTTTCGGCCCGCCGTGTCCATGCTGGCCATCAAGCCTCTCTATTCTAATCCCATTTTCCAGCCCTTGGCCCGTAGTCTTGTATGCTCTGGCGTTTCAAGTGCTCATCTAAATACTTCTTGAATGTTGTGAGGATTCCTGCCTCTACCACCCCTTCAGGCAGTGTGTTATAGATTCGAACCATTTTGCATTTTTACACTGCCTTTCATGATCCCAGGACCTCCCAGTGTATGTTACGGTCAATGAAAAGCTTCTGAAGTGCAGTCACAGTTGCAATGTAGGAAATGCAGCAGCCAATTTGCACAGAGCAATGTCCCACAAATAGCAATGCAATGATGGCCTGATAATTTGTTTCAGTGATGTTGGCAGAGAGAATAATATTGGCAGGAAAAATTCCACGGCTCTTCTTCAGATAGTTCTATGGACGTTTTTTGTACATTCACCTGAGAGGTCAGACGGAGCCTCAGATTAACATCCGAAAGACGGCACTGCTGACAGTGCGGTATTCCCTCAATGCTGCACTGAATTGCCAGCCTGAATAATGCTCAGGTCTCTGGTTAGAAACACCAATGTTCTAATTTAAAGGTGAGAGTGCTACCAATTGAGCTAAGCATACGGCATACTGTAACAATAGAAAATCTCCTTTCAGTCTGATACTTCAATTTTATTTAACAGTTGGAAATTAAGATTCAGTTACGTTTTGTTCATTCTGCGCTCTCTTCTCCCACAATGATGGAAAGAGCAGACCTATGAGTGAGGGTAAGGGCATGGGTTCAACTGATGGATGGAGTTCATTTAGTGAGGGTGAGTATGAGGGAGAGGCACAAAATTGCTAATGATGAGGGTGAGTAGGAGTGGTCAGTGGATAAATGGGGATGTGAAGAAGTGCATTAAACAGAGAAGGATGGGTAATGTGATGGAGTGTACTTGAGAGGGCACAGTGAGGGAGTTGCGGTGATGCGCAAAGCAGGATGTAGGTAAACGTGCAACCGTTCTCACCTTTCCTGACCTGGTGAGGTCATTAAATTGTTCAATGCACTGCATCCAGGCTGCTGCTGCTGACCTCCTGGGCAACCTTAACCATACCTTTCTGCTGCAGACTTCTTCCTGCAGGCTTCTTCCTCCAGCTTCTCACAGCAGCACATCAACAGAGGCATCAGTGAACTGGGGCATATCCATGGAATGTATCCATTCCTTAATTTCCTCCCTTTCTGTTCCCAATTCCAAGCTGCTCCAAATTACATCTTTGGATTTGCCCTTTAAATGCTAGAGTTGAGATTGCATCATCTGGGTCCTCATCATGCCCGCTGCAACTGATTGAACGGCAAATTCGGAAGTAAAATGATAATTAGGTGTCTGAGTTAAAAAGTGTTGAACATATCTCCCACATGATATTGGACCCCCACTCCCAGCTCATCTCCCAATTAATATCAGCATCTTTGCTTTTCATAAGCTTTGCTTTCATGGGCGGCACAGTGGCACAGTAGTTAGCACCGCAACTTCACAACTCCAGGGACCCGGGTTCAATTCCGGGTACTGCCTGTGCGGAGTTTGCAAGTTCTCCCTGTGACCGCGTGGGTTTTTGCCGGGTGCTCTGGTTTCCTCCCACAGCCAAAGACTTGCAGGTAATAGGTAAATTGGCCATTGTAAATTGCCCCTAGCGTAGGTAGGTAGTAGGGAATATAGGATTACTGTAGGGTTAGTAGAAATGGGTGGTTCTTGGTCAGCACAGACTCGGTGGGCCGAAGGGCCTGTTTCAGTGCTGTATCTCTAAAATAAAAAAAAATGAATGCTTTTGTGTAAACATAGCTGTTGCTAGATCAGTCAAAGGCAAAGTGAAATTAAGTTGCTAAGGAATGGAAATAACTGCTGTATACATTTGTGGACAGTAAGACTGGGTGTCTGTAGTACATCAAAGTCAACAAAAGATCAACTTTTAGGGGGTCAGTTTTCTTCTTGTGTATTGTCTGTACTGCAGAAGGCACTTAGCTGCAATATTCTGTGGCAGGCAAAATATCCTCTTTATCCATTGATTCTTCTGTCAGATGTGGCTCAGTTGTTAGCACTCTTACCTCTGAGTTGTAAGGGTCTAGGTTCAAGTCCCACTTGAGGGCTTGAGTATAAAAATGAAAACTGACACTCCAGTGCAGTAGTGAGGGAGTGCTGAACTGTCAGAGGTGCTGTCTTTTGGATGAGACATTGAACTGAGGCCCCGTCTGCCTGTTCAGTTGGATGTAAAAGATTCCCTGGCACTATTTCGAAGTAGAGCAGGGGAGTTATGTTTTAGTTTTAGAGATACAGCACTGAAACAGGCCCTTCAGCCCACCGAGTCTGTGCCGACCATCAACCACCCATTTATACTAATCCTACACTAATCCCATATTCCTACCACATCCCCACCTGTCCCTATATTTCCCTACCACCTACCTATACTAGGGGCAATTTATAATGGCCAATTTACCTACCAACCTGCAAGTCTTTTGGCTGTGGGAGGAAACCGGAGCACCCGGAGAAAACCCACACAGACACAGGGAGAACTTGCAAACTCCACACAGGCAGTACCCAGAATTGAACCCGGGTCGCTGGAGCTGTGAGGCTGCGGTGCTAACCACTGCGCCACTGTGCCTGGCCAATATATATCCCTCAATCAACATCACAAAAACTACTTATCTGGTCATTACATTGCTATTTGTGGGAGCTTACTGCGTACAAGTTGGCTGCTGCGTTTCCTACATTACAACAGTGACTACACTTCAAAAGTACTTCATTGGCTGTAAAGTGCTTTGAAACAACTGGTGGTCGTGAAAAGTGCTATATAAATGCAAGTCTTTTCTTTAAGAAAGTTCAGGAGTTATAGAGAAGTACTCAATAGTTGAGTTAATGACTCCAGTGCTTTAATCCCTGCGGGATTCATAGCCACAATACAAACATAGAACAAAAATTCCCAAAATCCCAATAAATAATGACATGCCAGTATTGAAATAACACGTCTATAAAGTCACTGTTAAAAGTAGCAACTGTGCTGGTATTATTGGGAATGTAATAAAATGTAATATGCAGCATTTTTATTTAGGTTTGACAATTTAGAAAAGGTAATTTGATGGGCTGAATATCAGAGTGAGCTTGAAACACAATCCTTTCACATTTCTGACCCCAGGGAATGCACCTTGCACCTGATGTAGTGAAAGTCACCTCTCTTTGTTGGCGGTAAGGATCGTAAGTAAAATAGGTTTGAGTAATCATAACCCTAGTGGGTGCACATCCATTGCACAAAACTGCCAGCAATTTGTCACTAAATGAGAAATTCCACAAATAAGAAGCCTTAAGGATTACCAGAATAGGTCAGATCTTGTTGGAAAAATAACAGCGTGTTAACCACGCACACCCTCATTAACATGAAAATCGGCCAGCATATTCAGGGGAATTAGGAGATACGCTGTGACTTGCGAATCAGCAGAACTTGCTGGATGATTTACGCCGCTCCACTGTTTTCTTTGCACACACTGTATCTCACCCTTAGCCTCGCCGTTATTTTTAAGAACTTGCTGGATTTGCACATTAATTGTCCATTAAACTCATCACAGAAAGTTAAGACTGGTAATCAAGAGCATAAGTAGCCTTTTAGCATTGCATTAGCTAAGGCATGCCAATTAACTTCTCTGGCCTAGAAAGGAAGTAATTTCAAGTTTTTAACCTCAATTGCATGTAGTAAATCATTGGAGATTTTTTAGATATTAACAGTTAAGTATCATTTTTCTTACTTTTCCTTTTTGTCTCTCTTATTAATCCAATATTTTTTTCCTTTTTAAAAAATAGAATGCACAACACAAAAACAGGCCATTCAGCCCAACTAGTCTGTGATGGTGTTTATACCCCAATGAGTCTCCTATTTTTTCCCAACCTTTCAGCATATCTTTCTATTCCTTTGTCTCACATTTAGTCATCCAGTTTCTTTTTGATAGCATCTAAGTTATTTGCCTCAACCACTTCCTGTGATAGTAAGTTTCACATTCTAAGCACTCTTTCAGTATAGAAATGTCCCCTTATTTGCCTATTAGATTTATTAGTAACTATCTTGTGGCCTCTAGTTTTGGATTCTTCCACAAGTGGAAACTTTCTCTCCACATCTATCCTGTCCAACCCATTTATAACTTTAAAGATCTCTATCAGGTCACTCTATCAGTGGTTAGCACCGCAGCCTCACAGCTCCAGCGACCCGGACTCAATTCTGGGTACTGCCTGTGTGGAGTTTGCAAGTTCTCCCTGTGTCTGCGTGGGTTTTCACCGGGTGCTCTGGTTTCCTCCCACCACCAAAAGACTTGCAGGTTGATAGGTAAGTTGGCCATTATAAATTGCCCCTAGTATAGGTAGGTGGTAGGGGAATATAGGTACAGGTGGGAATGTGGGATTAGTGTAGGGTTAGTATAAATGGGTGGCTGATGGTTGGCACAGACTCGGTGGGCCGAAGGGCCTGTTTCAGTGCTGTATCTCTAAATAAAATAAATTTCTTTTTGAAAAAAGACCCACACTGTTCAATCGTTCCAGATAGTTGTAATTTCTTAGTTCTGATACTAACCTTGTAAATCTTAAGGCTTTTATGTCCTTTTCCTGTCGACCATATCATATATTATGTGGTTATCCAAAGGATGTCTTTCAGCCTAACTAATATATGTCCTGGAGAGAGAAAGAACATGGACGGAATTTTACGCACCCTCGGGAGTGGGCTGGAGGTGGGGTGGGGTGGGGTGGGGGGTGGGGGGGTGAGTTCCTGTCGCCTTCCCGCCCCTGCTGCAATTTTACAAGCAGCAAAGAGAAGCGGCCTGCCGCCCCAGACCAATTAAGGCCCTTAAGTGGCCAATTAATTACAACTTAAGGACCTCCTCCCACCACCGGTATATTTTCAGCGGCGGTCGGGCGGTTCAAGGCCTGAGGAGGCCGCTCGGTAAAACCTGGTGGCCTCCTTGCGGGCTGGGAGGGGCCCTCCTGATTGGGCATCCTGTGCCCCACAGAGGGGCCCCCCCCACAGCACAAACCACCCCCACTGCACTACAATTCCCCACCCCACCCCCAAACTGAGCCCCCTTGCCTCTCCGGGCCCCGGCCGATTGACTCCAACAAGGACCCACACACACCTTCATCCCACAGCCAGCATCCCTCTTGCTCCTCTCCCTGGCTGCAGTCCCAACAGTGGCCACCCCTCCTGGTGGCGCTGCTTGGACTGAGAGCTGCTGGCCCACTGATTGACTTCCTGCCTCAGAGGGGCAGAAATCCCACCCGAGGCCAATTAAGGGCCTGGGCCACGTAAAATCATAGCGTGGCTTCAAGGCCAAGCGGAGGTGGACTTGCCACTGACGTTTTTGGCCGGTGGGTGGGGCCTCCAGCCCAACGTAAAATTCTGGCCTATGTGTCCAAAATTTCAAAGCTCATCACGAGTGCTCTCACATTAGTCATGTCTGCAAGTATCTGAATGGCCCATGAAAGGTAACAGACCTGAAATGTTAACTCTGTTTCTTTCTCCACAGATGCTGCCAGTCCTGCTGAGTATCTCCAGCCTTGTCTGTTTGTATTTCAGATTTGCAGCATTCACCGTACTGTGCTCTTACAAATTGTGATATTATGCTGCTTCAATTTTGGTGTAAAACTAGTTCAGGTAGATTTTAAAATTAGATGCTTTTGTTCTATGTGTGACTTGTGTTGGCACCAGTTGTTCATCAACATGCTGCATTTATATAGTGACTTTAACATAGTAAGATGTCCCAAGCCCGACTGTAAGCTGAAGATAAACCACTACCTGACCTAGTTCATTAAAAAGGGTTTTCCTGGCTGTTCACCTTAACATATTCAGGCAGGTTTACCCCCTGGTTTTAGTGAGCTGTGCAAGACTTGTGCATTGTGAACCAGCAGTGTTGATGTGCCTCTTTCAGTATAAAAGCAGCTTAATGTGCTAAGTAGAAATACAAGGGCCTGTATTTTTTGAGTGTTAACAAGAGGAGAACCTGTAAATTGGCCCCATTTAGTCAATTCAGCATCAGGAGTTTCTTCATATAAATTTCATTATTATATAATATCAGCCAAATAGCCTCAATGAAACCTCATTTGAATCCAGTTGATGGGTATGTGTGTGACTGACTGTGCACTGTTATAAAGCTATGGATATTATTCCATTGCATTTAGTTTGGTAATACTATTAAAATTTGCCTGCTTCCCTGGGTTTTATCCTAGATAATAGCAGGACCTTTGTGTTGATGATCTATTTCCATTTGAATTCTGCAGGATCTCAGACAGGGATCACCCTTAGTATATGGCTCACATATTTCATGTGAAACTCCCTACCTGAGGGGTATGGTAATTTGGTAATATCCTTAAAATATTCTAACTTTGAAAGCTCTTTTATCCATTATCTGTTTAAAGCAGTAATACCCTAGAACAGTCACAAAATGTTTTGTCTTAATATCAAGATAGGAACTAAGCAACTTTATCTGTTTAATAAGTCTTTCGTCCTAATGCCATCTGTTACGAAGCATTTGGTACAGTCAATTTTAAAAAGTAGACTCTTTCACTTTGATTGTGTTGCTGACCTTTGCTCTTTGACCATGGGGTTTGGTTCTTCAATTGGCAGAAACCCAGCGCGTGAAAAGCAAAAGTCAGGAGGGCTAACGTCTATGGTGCATAAATCTTCATAACAGACTGCGCTAAGAAAGACTTTTTTGGACTTTTTAAGAACACTCCAATGCTGCGTGGTGCAAAAAGGCAACATGTATGTTTCTGCCTGCAAACTCCGGACCACTGAGCTCTGATCTCTGAAACACTTGTGTTCAGGTGTCAAGTGGATACTCGCTGATCATCCATGTCAGATGAAAACAGGATGGAGAGATGTCATCAATTATTTTTGTGCAGTTCCTAGCAAAGGCTTCATTATAACTACTCAGCCTGTCCTCTTGGCTGCTGGTCGTCTGTAACTTTTGTTGAAATGAATTATTTCGGTGTGGGTGCCAGTGGCAAGGCCAGCATTTATTGTCAATCCCTAGTTCCTTTTAAGATGATGATGGGCCTTCTTTTTGAACCATTGCCATCCATGTGGTGAAGGTGGTCTCACAATGCTGTTAGATAGGGATTCCCAGGATTTTGACCCAGTGACAATGGAGGAATGTGATTACATGGCCAAGTCAGGCTGGTGTGCAACTTGGAGAGGATAGCGTTCCCATGCACCTGCTGCTCGTCTTTCTCGGTGGTGGAGGTTGTGGGTTTAGGAGGGGCCGCTGAAGAAGTTTGGAGTACTGATCAAGCAGAGAGACAGAGAGAGAGAGGAGGAGAGAAAAAGAGGAACCCTCACAATAAAAAGAAACTCTTTTAATGATTAGGCTCTTGCTTAAGATAAGAGAGCCATAGTCTGGTGAATCATTAACTACTGAAGATTGGATGTAATCACTAAACTTCTAATCTACTGCACACTGCTTGCTAAACATGAATTACAAACTAGCAAT
Organism: Heterodontus francisci; assembly: GCF_036365525.1. Lineage (NCBI taxonomy): Eukaryota > Metazoa > Chordata > Chondrichthyes > Heterodontiformes > Heterodontidae > Heterodontus > Heterodontus francisci. The sequence goes on along the minus strand of NC_090403.1, from coordinate 40,004,497 downwards.
CCATTCACTGCCAGCAGGACATGCCTCCATGTAAACTCCAGAAAATGTGTGCTTGCTACAAATTGGAACATTCCATACCAAGTATAATAGAAATGCAGTTATTGAGAGGAAGACGAGCTCTGTTAGTAATGGAGAACTTCTTATTAAAGCAGCATCTCAGATTGTTGCAAAAGCTGCATAAATGACATACCCCTGCTATTAACATAGTGTACAGTACATCTCATGTAGCAATGGTGTATAGTTCCTGTATAATAAATACTTAACACTGTTCCGAACATCATAAATTAGAAATTTAACACCCTGGTTGAATGTGTATCTTTTTTTTTAAAGTCAGTTATTTTTAGCTTACAATAATTCATTGAAAAATCTATATTTAGCTTTGCTGCGATTACGGTTCAGAAATCAAAGATCCGAGGTTCAGCTATCCAACTGTGCGCTTAATAATTCAGTCATTTTTTGTTGTAAGATGTGTAAAAATGGGCGAACGAAGTGGATGCAGTTGTTGGAAAACACGAAGTGTGAACAAACCAATGAATCCTACTGCTGAGGAATCATTCGTCAGGTCATATTTACAATAAACACTGAAGGCCTTTATTGTTGGTGTCTTCCACGTCAGCAACATGTAAATTTGTTGATGCTGCATTTTGCTGGTTAAGCCAGTGATTTAAAAAGACTGAAAGAATCCTTAATCGTTCAATTCCTGAATGGACCACCTGGAGAGGAACTGAGCTCGGAAGGTTTGATCCCCAGTTTGTACTGGGCTTAGCTGATCTCAGCTGAGTCAACACTAGCTTTACTGCAACTAATACTTGAAAAAAGAGATACTGCAGCTTTAAAGTTCAACAACTATAAGTTTTTTTTTATGATTTCAGGAAGGGACTGGAATAATTTTTACTCAGGATCTTCCATAACTAACCTAACAAAAGCATAATAACTAATTGAAGGACCACTAGAGGTTGAATTTTAAGGTTCTGGGAAGTGAGGCCTATTTAAAGCCTAATAGGGAGACGCAGGCCGAGCAATTGTCTTGCGCACAAATGATCCGGGTGCAGCACCTGCTGAGGCCTGTGGCAGGGCCACGACGAATTGGTTCGCCGACTTCATTAGAATAGTGCCAACGAGCTGTGGCACCACTCAGTGTACCAGAGGAAGTTTTCTGGTCAGAGTGGAATGATAACAATGTACATTCAGGGAGGAGGCAATTGGGAAGAGGGTGAATGATAGCGGCCAGTGGCCTGCTATTTTAATGTGAAGCACTATTGCTCCTCCCAGTTAAATGTTCAAGTATGTATTTTTTTCAATTTATTTTTTAGCAGCTGCCTCCAGTGGTGCCTTTAAGGACTGGTGATTAAATGTAGATGTGGTAATTCAGAAGACAACAGGACCAAAGCTGGCTGTGTTCAGAGCAAACCAATTTCTGGTTAGGGCCCTAAAGCAGGCATTAGCATATCTAAGGGGCTTTGATGCCTGTTTTAGGAGCCACTAGGGACGTCTCTACAGCATCCAAACCAATATGACACCAGAAGTCTTTCTGATGTGACTCGAGCATGGAATGTTGACCGTCTTAATAGGACTTCTTTGCACCCAGAAAATGGGCATCAGAACTGTTCTGATGAAAAGCTATTGAGCTGAACTATTAACTCTGCTTCTCTCTCCACAGATGCTGCCAGACCTGCTCAGTATTGCCAGCATTTTCTGTTTTCATTTCAGATTTCCAGCATCCACAGTGTTTTGCTTTTACCCTCTGAAGTGGCCGAGCAAACCATTCAGTTCTGATGGGCAATACATGTCACCTTTGCCAGCACCATCCACATAAAAAAAATGCTCCAGCCCTTTCTCAAGAGAACACAACACAAACTAAATTGATTTCAGAAGCCCTGTGATGATGAAAACAAATAGTGTCAGTTCATCCCATACATCGCTGCCAGTATTACACCCAAGGGGGTCTGATACAAAATCAACTGACACAGTCAAAAAGGTGCAGCATTTCTAAAATTGGATTGACAGATTATTTCTGTTTACGTTGGTTCACAATGTTCAGCTCCAAAGTTTCATCTGAAGTCAAATAAATGATCCAAATGCTTTGTTGCTCTGGTGCTGTGGAATCTGATCTGATACATAAAAGGAAAAAGATTCTGCAGCACAGGCAAACTCAGGTCAATCCACTAGGTGAAGTGGCTGTTTGCAAAATGAGTCTGCAAAGTAAAGACAAACAGAATTAAGCAATGAATACAGCTTTAAAAACAGCCGTGAGAAGCCAAATACCCTGTTTATATTCAGATTTATTTGGTCAGGTTCAAACTTACCAGTAAAGGTGCAGAAAGTATTTCTTTACTCTACTGCCAAGCCAGACTGAGCCACACCTGCATCACCCATAATCTACTTTCAGCTATCAGCTCTGTTATTTAGTGAGTATAGATTAACCTGGTTTATGGTAAACTGATACAAGATTAGGCACCAGGACATGCAATACCAGAGCAAAATACTGCAGAAGCTGGAAATCTGAAATAAAAACAGAAAATGCTGGAGATACTCAGCGGGTTCTGGCATCATCTGTGGAGAGAGAAACAGAGTTAACGTTTCAGGTTGATGACCCTTCATCATATTCTTTGCAATACTAGATGTGAGTGAAGGTTGACCTAGCCTATCCAGAGATGATTGCTGAATCAGAATTGACCTAAATACAAAGAACTAGAATTTATACAGTTCCTAGTCATGTTCTCAAGATGTGCCAATGTTCTTCACAATAAATAGTATACTTTTGAAGTGCAGTTGGAGGTGTTCAGGGCAGCTTTAAACTCTACCCTTTCTAACAAGATACCACAATCTCTTTATCCACAAAAGTGATGAGTGGATCTAGGCTCAAGCAACATGTTTCTGTTGACACGTAAATTGTCGAATCATTTAGAAGCTCAGACTGTTTTTTGCCTTGAATAATAAAGCTTTTATTCTGGCTGGCTGCTAAGATCTTTGTCTCTGTGTCCCAGTGAATCAGGCTCTATCCTGGCCTGAAATAAGAACAGAAAGTGCTGGAAATACTCAGCAGGTCTGGCAGCATCTATCCTGGCCTACTCCGTGCAACCTTGTGCTGGGGGAAGCCACAACCACAGTCAGAGTATATCAGTTGGCAGCAGCTGCAGTTGAAACAGGGCAAGGTGGGGAGAGTCAGTTTTTCCTCTCCCTTCCTCCACTGATAAAATACTTCTTATCCATTTTGTGCTCCATTCAGTAGCCCAGCTGAGAAATGATTAAACTTATCCAGCTAAGGTGGACACGTTCAACTGATAGGCACCCCTGAACTTAAAGCCCTCTTTACATTAGATTGTGGCTTTAGGGAGAGTGAAGTACGAACAGTGTTCTCCTGAAATTTCTTTTTTAGTTGTACCACTGGTTTCCCCATGAACTGGCAGGAAAGGGTAAGCACAGACTGCTTGCGACATTTTCTCTATATCAGATGTGGGGAGCACTGACGCCAATATGTCTGTGCATGATGCATCATTACGCAATGTAATGACACTACCACCAAAATGTTTTTAATAGCCCTCACAAGACAGACAACAGCCAGGAAGGCTGCTGAAGAATGGGTCTAAAAATAAGCCCAGCAGGTTTACATTGATGTTTTCTGCAACTGTGGGAGACCCAGGCTACAAGAGCCAAAGGTTTTTAAAAATTGATTTAAAATCCTTTCCCTCACACTTATCACAACTGAGATGGAGTGTCACAAAAGCTTTTAAAATGTGGTTGATACCTCCCCTGTTAGCAGTGCAGAAGCTGGATTGATGTAATATGGCTGGTTTGCCATCGAACTGCCGAATATAAACAAAATAGAGGAATAATCTGTGAAAAAAGCCATTGGGCTATTTCACATATACCTGCTGCTGCATTAGTCTAATAGTTTTGAGGGTGCTCCCTGGACCCACTGGAACTGCAGTCTTCCCTTGTTTCATCTCTGCTGTTTACAGCGAGACAGACTGGGTGCGGAGGGTGTGGTAGGTCATTCCTTTCAATGACATCCCGGGTGTGGATCGAGGTCTGTGGGCAGCACTCCCAGCCCATGAGGTCAGTGAACAGAAAATTCCAAACAAAACATCTATCCTACACTGCCTGGGACGAGCTGTTTTAAAGCACAAAAAAACAGAAGAACAAAAAGTAGGGATTATACAGAAAAGGCAATGTTTGTGTACTATCATGTAGGATTATAAAGCAGATTAGTTCAATAAATTTTCCCTTTAAGCAAAAAAGGCATCAACAGAATGTGAGGCTGTTGGCCCAATCATTTGCTCTCCTCAGTCCAGTCAGCCGGGAGGAGTTAAAATGAGCAGAGAACCCTTCTGTGGGCTACTGTCAGACATTCCTGGGCATCTGGGAAAAGAACGGCCAAAGCAATAACCTTGAAAAAGCCACTCCTACCCAGCAGCAATCATGTGACCTGAAAAGGACCTGAAGTAAAAGTGGAATATACGAAAGAGAACCCTGAGGGCAAATATCCTGGGGAGCAGGGGTGGTAGGGCAGTAGCTTCATAAAGAAAAGTGTGATTTTGTTTATGGATGTACTTGTTGGGCTAGTACTAAGAGAAAACACTTGTGCATAAATTGGTGACTTCATTTCAGTTATTACAAAATCTAATTTCAAGATGGCGGCACAAAGGTGGTAGGATATTGACAGGACAAATGATTTGTTATTCAGATCAGCTCAGTAACTTTTCACTGCTTGTGGGACTTGTCATGTATTACTTGGGTATAAAATTGTGCTATGCATGGTACTTGCTGGGGCATGACACTCCACACCATGCTAGTCTCCTGTTCTGGGAACATATCCCCCTCTAGATACTGGCTATTCCCCAAATGCACAGATTCTTCCCTAGATACACATTCTAATTTGAAACACAACTTACTCCTGGATATAGGTTCCCTCCTACATAATGGATCCCCTTAGATACAAGTCCCATCCTATATAAAAGGTTTTCTGTCTATATACAGGTTCTGCCCAGATACAGGTTACTACATACATATAGGTTCTGCAAGTAAAATGTTCACAATGTCAGCCACGTTATCCAGGTTAGACACTAAGTGGAGGCCGAAGGCTTCAGCGTTTTGTTGGAACAAATAAAATAACAAATCAGAGGGACGAGCCATTCAAATCCCTTTATATACACCAAAGAGTGTAACTTGTGTTTGGAAGTTTGTAAATACGCCAATTAATTTCTTCTGTTCCCCAACCTGCTGTCCCTGGGAATGGAGCACAAACACCAACCTTGCAGACTCCCCCTTCCTTGCTGCTATACATCCGTTGGATCAGCATAAACTAAAACAGTAACTTGCACTTATATAGAGCCTTTAATGTAGTAAAACGTTCCAAGGCGCTTCACAGGAGCATTATCAAACAAAAAATTGACACCAAAGCTACATAAAGAGATATCAGGACAGCTTAGTCAAAGAAGTAGGTTTTAAGCACTGTCTCAAAGGGGGAGAGGAAAGGAGAAGTAGAAAGGTTTCGGGAGGGCTTGTGGCCTTGGGAGCTGAAGGCATGGTCACAAATGGTGACCAAACTAAATGGAAGCATCAGCAAGAGAACCAGTGACAAACTTTATCCCTTTGATTGGTTTCCCTGCCTTGAAATAAATTTGTAGCAATTGCAAACATTGCACATGCCCTGCTACACCCATCCATATACCCCATAGAAACTAGTGCGTCAGCTGAATGAGTTTTCTGCCCTAGACTATAGCACAGGGAGACATAAGAGGAATGAATGATTTAGAAGGTTCTCCCTTTAAGACAACTATTCAATTCTAACTTTGTGCAAAACTACTCATTTGTTGCAATCAGAAAGATTTGCAGTTTATTTATTTGAAGGCATTTTCAGTTGCATAGTTCTGGGGGGAATGACAATTGTTTTGTGTGCTAGACTTCTTTACACGATTGCCAAAACTCTCTTGCAATTATTTTATAACTAGCAGAGACCCACAAAACATTTGTGGTATAATTAGTATCTTTATTGGAACAGTACTTCTTTAAATACAGGGTTTCTAGTTATTCTTTCACCAAAGACTTTAACAGAATCAAAACTTCTCACTGTAGAGAAAGCTACATAAAGCTGTTCATGTGTAAAAACAAGCTGGAGAATAAAAATACAAATTTTGTCTGACCTTTTCACTTGTTTATAGTCATAGAATATGAAAGTCTAATTAGGAACTGTTTTCTTCTGAGTTGAGGGGGCAGGTTTACATCTGGTGGTCTCAATATTATTTGAGTAATAAACATTCTAATGCCTTGAAATCTGCTGGTTATCATTTCAGTATCTATCATCAAAGAAAACAGCCTAACTATTAATCTTGTTTCATAGCAAATTCCTTGTTTAGGATTCAAGTTTTTGTAGCAACATGATAACTGCTTCTTCCTTGGGTCTAAGTTTGTGCAGTGGCATGTCCATTGGAGTTAGACTGTGTAGAAACTCTGGAGGGTATTAACTGTCATCATCTTCTTCGACTATAGAATCAACGTTGATGCATTCTTTTAATTCACCTGATCGCTTTTCTAAAGCTTTTTCATTCAAATCTAATGAATCTTCCTTTTTAAGACAAAGGATAGCTTTCGAACAATAAGTTGTACCAAATAATTGGCCCTGCCATTTTGCCACACTTGACCAATACCATCATCTTATCCACCCCTCCCCATGCCACCCCACCATGCCATCCCCTCTTTCTCATGCCAGCCCCATCCCATTCCTTCCATCCCTCCCCTGCAACCCCCGTCCCTCTCATTAATCCCATCCTTCATGGAAACAATCTTACCAGCCAGGGTAACTTTGTTGTTGGGTTCCATTTACCTCCCACTGTTTTTATTCTCCATCAAAACCCACCCCACCACCAACTGTTGGCAGTGTCACACACTCTGGTCCTCCACGCATCCCACGTGCACCAGACACTGTGCACCAAACAAACCCACAAGATATACCCTTAAACTGGCCAGAACAGTCCGGACAAAAGACAAGTATTATTATTACTGATAGCTATCTTGAATAGCATTGGGCACAGAGTTAAGTGCAGCTCACACCCATTGCTTGGACATAGTGACAGCCTGTACTTGTATCATCTGTCAGGGAACTTCAGTTACGAAGATAGATTGGTGAAGTTAAGACTGTTTTCCTTGGAGAAGAGAAGGCTGAGAGGTGATTTGATAGAGGTATTCAAAATCATGAGGGGTCTGGACAGAGTAGAGGGAGAAACTGTTCCCACTCACGAAAGGATCGAGAACGAGATGGCACAGATTTAGAGTAATTCGTAAAAGAAACAAAATGGACATGAGGAACCACTATTTCAGTAAGCGAGTGGTTAAGGTCTGGAATGCACTGCCTGAGGGTGTAGTGGAGGCAGGTTCAATCAAGGCATTCAAAAGGGAATTATACAGTTATATGAAAAGGAAGAATGTGCAGGGTTACACGGAGAAGGCGAGGGATTGCTCGTTAGGAGAGCCGGTGCAGACACAACGGGCCCAATGACCTCCTTCTGCACTGGAACAATTGTGTGATCTCATACCACGAGCGTCTTTGACCAATTGGAACAACAATCCTGCCAGAACCTCCTGCAGCTTCAGGCCTCCAGCATAAATAATGATTTTCTACAACTGGAACAACCTATGATGCACAGGATTTTATTCCAGATGCGCTGGTCTAATGGAAAAAAATTATCACCTCAGAAGCAATGTGGATGAAAAACTTCTCAATTTTGACCTTGCACATCTAATTTCTGAAGGAAATAGTTTAGAATAATGTGGAGCATGCTTTGTGTGTGTGTTTACAGTCTGCGGGAAGCTTTATTTTCATTACAAGACCTTTGGAGACATTCAGAATTTGATGTTGGCAGATTTACAGTGAAGCATACTTAAAAAAAATTATCACTTTAGTGTTTTGAGCACTGCCTTGCTGTCTCATGAATATTTCATATCAATAATTTGTCATGTACAAAAGGTATTTTGAGGTGTTTTGCCCCATTAATGGGGTGCAATGATGTGAATGCACAACTGCAGACTCTGCATTACTTCAGTGACCTTCAGAATATACTAATCCTCAACTGCTGAAAGAATTTTCGAGGAGGATCTGCCGACTGAGGCACTGTGGGTTGAGGTCAGGAACAGGAAAGGAGCAGTCACCTTGATGGGAGTTTTCTATAGGCCCCCCAATAGCAGCAGGGAGGTGGAAGAGCAGATTGGGAAACAGATTTTGGAAAGGAGCAGAAGTCACAGGGTAGTAATTATGGGGGATTTCAACTTCCCAAATATTGATTGGCAACTCTTTAGATCGAATAGTTTGGATGGGGTAGTGTTTGTGCAGTATGTCCAGGAAGCTTTTCTGACTCAGTATGTAGACTGCCCGACCAGAGGGGAGGCAATATTGGATTTGGTACTAGGTAATGAACCAGGGCAAGTGATAGAGCTGTTGGTGGGCGAGCACTTTGGAGATAGTGATCACAATTCTGTAGCATTCACTGTGGTAATGGAGAGGGATAGGTATGTGCAACAGGGCAAGGTTTACAATTGGGGGAAGGGTAGATATGATGCTGTCAGGCAGGAACTGAGGAGCATAAGTTGGGAGCATATGCTGGCAGGGAAGGGCACGGTCGAAATGTGGAACTTTTTCAAGGAGCAGATAGTAGGGGCCATTGATAAGCATGTCCCTGTCAGACAGGGAAGGGATGGTCATGTGAGGGAACCGTGGTTGACAAGAGAGGTTGAGAGTCTTGTTAGGAAGAAGAAGGATGCGTATATAAAGTTGAGGAAAAAGGGCACAGGCATAGCTCTGGAGGGATACAAGATGGCCAGGAAGGATCTGAAGAAAGGGATTAGGAGAGCTAAGAGAGGGCATGAAAAATGCTTGGCGGGTAGGATAAAAGAAAACCCCAAGGCCTTTTACGCGTATGTCAGAAATATGAGGATGACTAGGGGGACCGTAGGTCCGGTCAAGGACAATAGCGGGAGACTGTGTGTTGAGCCGGAAGAGATAAGTGAGGTTTTGAATGAGTACTTCTCTTCGGTATTTACGAATGAGAAGGGGTGTATTACTGAAGAGGACGGTGGGAAGCAGACTGGTAAGCTCGAGGAAGTGCTCGTTAGGAGGGAAGATGTGTTGGGGTTTTTGAATAACTTGAAGATAGACAAGTCTCCCGGGCCTGACGGGGTATATCCAAGGATGTTATGGGAAGCAAGGGATGAAATTGCAGAGCCGCTGGCAATGATCTTTTCATCTTCTCTGCTGACGGGGGTGGTACCAGGTGATTGGAGGGTGGCAAATGTTGTGCCTCTGTTCAAGAAAGGGAATAGGAACAACCCTGGGAATTACAGGCCAGTTAGTCTTACTTCGGTGGTAGGCAAGTTGATGGAAAAGGTGCTGAGGGATAGGATTTCTGAGCATCTGGAAAGACACTGCTTGATTCGGGACAGTCAGCACGGTTTTGTGAGGGGTAGGTCTTGCCTCACAAGCCTGATTGAATTCTTTGAGCAGGTGACCAAGCAAGTGGATGAGGGTAAACCAGTGGATGTGGTGTACATGGATTTTAGTAAGGCATTTGATAAGGTCCCCCATGGTAGACTTATGGAGAAAGTCAGGAGGCATGGGATAGTGGGGAATGTGGCCAGTTGGATTAAGAATTGGCTAACTGATAGAAGGCAGAGAGTGGTCTTAGATGGTAAATACTCAGCCTGGAGCCCAGTTACCAGTGGCGTGCCGCAGGGATCAGTTCTGGGTCCTCTCCTGTTTGTGATTTTTATTAACGACTTGGATGAGGAAGTCGAAGGGTGGGTCAGTAAATTTGCAGATGATACAAAGGTTGGTGGAGTTGTGGATACCGAGGAGGGCTATTGTCGTCTGCAAAGGGACTTGGATAGGTTGCAGTGCTGGGCTGAAAAGTGGCAGATGGAGTTTAACCCTGAAAAGTGTGAGGTCGTCCATTTTGGAAGGACAAACACGAATGCAAAATACTGGGTTAACGGTAGGGTTCTTGGGCATGTGGAGGAGCAGAGAGACCTTGGGGTCTATGTGCATAGATCGTTGAAAGTTGCAACTCAAGTGGATAGGGCTGTGAAGAAGGCATATGGGGTGTTAGCGTTCATTAGCAGAGGGATTGAATTTAAGAGCCGTGAGGTGATGATGCAGCTGTACAGGACCTTGGTAAGGCCTCATTTGGAGTACTGTGTGCAGTTCTGGTCGCCTCATTTTAGGAAGGATGTGGAAGCCTTGGAGAGGGTGCAGAGGAGATTTACCAGGATGTTGCCTGGAATGGAGAATAAGTCTTACGAGGAAAGGCTGAACATTCTAGGCCTCTTCTCATTAGAACGGAGAAGGATGAGGGGTGACATGATAGAGGTTTATAAGATGATCAGGGGAATAGATAGGGTAGACAGTCAGAAACTTTTTCCCCAGGTGGAGCAAAGCGTTACAAGGGGTCATAAATTTAAGGTGAAGGGTGGGAGATATAAGGGGGATGTCAGGGGAAGGTTCTTTACCCAGAGAGTGGTCGAGGCATGGAATGCCTTGCCCGGGGAAGTTGTTGAGTCAGAAACTTTAGGGACTTTCAAAAGGCTTTTGGATAGGTATATGGATAAAGGAGAATGATGGGGTATAGATTAAATTGTCCTTGACAGAGGACAAAGGATCGGCACAACATTGTGGGCCGAAGGGCCTGTTCTGTGCTGTATGTTCTATGTTCTATGTTCTATGTCCCAACGCACTTTACAGCTAATGAATTATTTTGAAGTGTGGTCAACTGTTACAACTGAGGGAAACCTGGTCTTCAAGCTTCACTTTTTCCCCTAATTTTCTCTCCTCTCCTAAAACTGCTGACACTTACTGGTTCAGGAACTGGATACTCTCTAGTACCTCGACCAAGTGCGAGCTGCACAAACAGTACAAGCAGGCTATTCTGTCATGAGCATCGTCACAGGCAGTCTCAGTCCTGTCTTCACCTCAAGTTGCAACACGCCCATCTTTCAGCAGGTCACTGGTTGGCAAACAGGAGTGGAAACAGTGGGTGATTTTCCCTTTCCATAACCTAGGGATGTTGTGGTAAATTTTAGCATCCTGACCTTGGCCGAACTGGGGACCTTCTAGTCTGTGTGACTCAGATACAAGGGCACCAACTGGTTAAACTCTATGAGGCAATCAGGGTGGATTCTGACTCAAAGGCAAGATTGTTATCCCTGAGCCCACCGCTAACACCCAGAGTATCGCTGAACATTTAAAAAGAGTTTAGTATTCGTAGCAGATATTTATTTTAGTTAAACATAGCAGATGGTAAAGCATTTCTGAAGCTCTTGCCTTGTAGGGTTCCTTCCCATCTCTTCCCTTGAGGAAACCTACATGAGAAAGTTTTGCACTGCTCTGTTATACACTAACCGTTTTATTCTCTTTCCAAAGCCATCTGGAATATACCCTTTCCCTTTGAACAACACTTTTATTCTTTATCACAAGACAGTGATGACCTATTGGATGTGAGCCAAAACCTGTCTTAAATCAGAGAAGATATCCCAGATATCACATTATCACTTAAGGAAACCTTCATTTAAGGTGGAGATCTTTAAACAAATCATTGCCTCCACATAGCTCAGGGATGCTGCCAGTCAGAGCTCCTTGAAGTCCTCTGATATCCAGTATGTTTGTGCTATTGGGGCTGATATACCACAATCTTCTCAGCAACCAACTCTCTAAAGGACCTTTACTGTGAAGTTGCTCCTAACATTTGATATTAAACAAACAGAGAGCATTACAACAATGATAACATGTAAAAGCAGTGTAACACCAGATAATGAAAAATGTGTTTATAATTTACTTAGTCTTTTGAAGATGTACAAAATTTTGAAGACACAACCATTTCATATGCCTTTTAAATACTAATTATTTTGGATTTCCATGCATCTTTGATGTTTGTAATATGCACTCAGGAGGTTCATCAATAAAATTCCCTCCATAGAAATTTGCTAGTTTTAAGACCTGACATAACCAATTACCACAGCAACCCTGAAGTATTTAAGAACATTAATAACAGTCAAGATACGAAAAGGCCATTCAGCCCATCAAACTCAGTCCACAAATATCTCACTCAATTCAGCCAATCTAGCATCCAGCTCCATTTCAAATATTCCTAATGTCTTGGTCTCCATTCCTTTATCTAGAAGATTATTCTGAATATTTCCATCTTTTGAGTAACTATTACAACTTCTACAACTGCAATTTTTTTTAGAAAAAAGGCTAAGAGGGAGAAAAAAAATCAGTAATGAAAGCTACCGTTTAAGCCAAAACAAGCCAAACTGTATGTTGCCTTATCCTAGGTCTTACACTAATTCTCTCCTGCTGAAACATTTCTCAGTGAATCCACTAACATTATTTCTAAAATCCACAATGATTCTCCTTGGAGAAGAGAAGATTAAGTGGAGATTTGATAGATGTGTTCAAAACCATGAGGAGTCTGGACAGAATAGATAGGGAGAAACTGTTCCCATTTGTGGAAAATCTTTTTTTACGCAGCAGGTGGTTAGGACCTAGAATGCACTGCCTGTAAGTGTGGTGAAGGCAGATTCAATTGAGACATTCAAAAAAAGAGAATTAGAGAATATCTGAAGAGAATAAATTTGCAAGGCTATGGGGAAAAGGTGGGGAGGGTAGGACTAAATAAGTAGCTGTTAGAGAGCTGGCATGGACATGACAGGTCAAATGGCCTCCTTCTTGTGCTATAACCAATGACCCTATGATTTATTGAAATATAGGGCAGGACAGTGGCGCAGTGGTTGGCACCACAGCCTCACTGCTCCAGCGACCCGGGTTCAATTCTGGGTACTGCCTGTGTGGAGTTTGCAAGTTCTCCTTGTGTCTGCGTGGGTTTCCTCCGGGTGCTCCGGTTTCCTCCCACATGCCAAAGACTTGCGGGTTGATAGGTAAATTGGCCATTATAAAATTGCCCCTAGTATAGGTAGGTGGTAGGGAAATATATAGGGACAGGTGCGGATATGGTAGGAATATAGGATTAGTATAAATGGGTGGTTGATGGTCGGCGCAGACTCGGTGGGCCGAAGGGCCTGTTTCAGTGCTGTATAACTAAACTAAACTATAGAAATTAAATCAGAACTACAGCATACTCTGGCTATTAGATTTTTCTTCGGTTAACTGTCCAAAATAACTTGATAATACTGCACAAAGCTTATAAATCGGTCAGGTACTAGGAAAGAAACTAAGTGAAAAAACAATTAACTTTTGAATAATGATCGACATGCAACTTACATTAATTCAGAGGACATTTCAATAGGAAAACCAAAAAAATTAATAATAAATGAATAAAAGAGAATTGAAACGATCAATAAACCACACACTAGTTATCTTAGAAAAGCACGACTTGAAGAAACAACCCATTTTACAGACAGTTTTTTTTTGTTTATTCTTTCATTGAATGTGAGCGTCGCTGGCAAAACCAGCTAAGTAACAGCAGTGAAAAGTTTTGAAGAGAGTACCCCAGCATTCAGATACATTTTAAAAACACTTGAATTTCACCCTTGTGTGTTGTGAAGCTAATTCAATTTTTAGCCTTGTAAGACACTTTGAAGTCAGATGCAACCATTGATCCCACTTTTAAGATGCTATATAATGCTGATGTTTAGTGCTTTTATGTAGTGTGTAGAGGTTGCAGCTATTGGTTTAAAAATAGCTCAGGGGAAAAAATTGCACATAATGTAAAAAGGAGAAATCTAGCTCCCAGATGATTCAATAACTTTATCCAATGAGTAACTGAGCTGTACAGACAACGGAGGATGTAACTTTGATCCATAATCTGTGCTGAGTTGGCTGAACTCAGCGAGGGTAGCTATAGGAATGCTATGATTTGCCATTGTAACACTGGCTTAGGGGAGAGAAAAATCAACCCACTCCTGATTGCTATTCAATGACTCCTATTAAAAGTAGGCCTGAGGACAAATCAAGGTTGGTCATGTTGTGCCCTGCAGCCAAATAGCTTGCTGACACACTCTGTCAAAGTTAATTGTTAATAATGGCTATTTGGGCATAATACTAGAGGGTGACTAGTGCCCATGGACCACCAGACCAGCAAAGAGTTAGCACCTTCAGGAGGGGAGAAGATTAGGGGAAAGATTAAAGCAGGAGTGCTCATCTCCTAGAATTATTCAGTAATAAAATGACGAGTTTTGACCCTCAAGCTGGAAAATTCAGTCATTTCCTGAATGTTCCTGTAGGGCCATTACAACTTGTTCTGTTTATTTTCCTGCTGTTTTTTTTTGAATTTCAGTATTGTTAGTGTTAGACGGCGGATGGCTGTATTTATGAGCACGGCAAAGGAGATTGCAGAGAAAAGTAGATGGATGATGTTCGATCACAACAAATTTGAATTAGAAGCATATGTGCGCATTGTGCAAAAGTTACTTTATTTCCACGCTCCCCCCTGCCACCCCTCCCCCCACCAACCCCAAAACCATTTTCTTCCCTCCCTTACTGGATACAGTTCCACAGCAACTGACAGCCAAGCACTACTTTAGCCAAGTGGCAGTGCATGTCAAGAGGCCACACCTGGAGTTCTGGAAAAATGTCTCCAAGGCAGTGAAAATGCAGCTTTCCAACCACTAACGAATCATGTGTCATGACAAATAACTTCCCCTAGTGATTCAAGGAACTGGCAGAACTTTATTTTTGCTCTCTGAAAGAGAGAGTCAAGGCATCACATTCACATAAGTCACAACATGTGCAAGCGATACAAAAACAAGAAATGCTGGAATCACTCAGCAGGTCTGGCAGCATCTGTGAAAAGAGAAGCAGAGTTAACGTTTCGGGTCAGTGACCCTTCTTCGGAACTGACAAATATTAGAAAAGGCACAGATTATAAACAAGTGAGGTGGGGGTGGGGCAAGAGATAACAAAGGAGAAGGTGCAGATTGGACCAGGCCACATAGCTGACCAAAAGATCACGGAGCAAAGGCAAACAATATGTTAATGGTGTGTTGAAAGACAAAGCATTAGTACAGATTAGGTGTGAATACACTGAATATTGAACAGCAGCAAGTGCAAACCTGAAGAAAAACAACCTGAAAAAAACAGTGGGTATGCAAACTGAACAAACTAAGATGAAATGAAATAAATGCAAAAAAAGATTGTAAAAAATGTAAAAAGGAATGTAAAAAAAAGGAAGAAAAAATAACTAAAAATGAAAGTAAAATGGGGGGCTGTCATGCTCTGAAATTATTGAACTCAATGTTCAGTCCGGCAGGCTGTAGTGTGCCTAATCGGTAGATGAGATGCTGTTCCTCGAGCTTGCGTTGATGTTCACTGGAACACTGCAGCAATCCCAGGACAGAGATGTGAGCATGAGAGCAGGGGGGAGTGTTGAAATGGCAAGCAACCGGAAGCTCAGGGTCCTGCTTGCGGACTGAGCGGAGACGTTCCGCAAAGCGGTCACCCAGTCTGTGCTTGGTCTCCCCAATGTAGAGGAGACCACACTGTGAGCAGCGAATACAGTATACTACATTGAAAGAAGTACAAGTAAATCGCTGCTTCACCTGAAAAGAGTGTTTGGGGCCTGGGATAGTGAGGAGAGAGGAGGTAAATGGGCAGGTATTACACCTCCTGCGATTGCAGGGGAAGGTGCCCTGGGACGGGGATGAGGTGGTGGGAGTAATGGAGGAGTGGACCAGGGTGTCGCGGAGGGAACGATCCCTTCGGAATGCTGACAGGGGAAGGGAGGGGAAGATGCGACTGGTAGTGGCATCACGCTGGAGGTGGCGAAAATGGCGGAGGATGATCCTTTGGATATGGAGGCTGGTGGGATGTGCAAGCGATATGTTGTGATGCAGCCGTGTGCATTGAGAAACCAATGAAAATGCTTTGCCAAACAGTGTTTATGAATAGAATGTCCTTTGGCTGTTTTGCTGTTACCTCTAGACAGTAATTCCAATTCTTTTCAATATAGATCCATTTGTTTTTGGTCACATAAGGAGCCATCATTCAAGTTTGTGCTGGTGGTGAGGATTATTGCTGGACAGCAGTGCATTTTAGAGGATGGTTGGCGTGCTACTAGATTCTCCACCCCCAGCCCATATTTCACAGAGTCATACAGACAGGAGGTGGCCATTCGGTCCATTGTGCCTGTGCCAGTTCTTTGAAACAGCCATCCAATCAGTCCCACTTCCCTGCTCTTTCCCTATAGCCCTGCAAATTTTTTCTTTTCAAGTATATTTCCAATGCCCTTTTGAAAGTTATTATTGAATCTGCTGACACCACTCTTTCAGGCGGTTCATTCCAGGTTATTGTAATATTACTTGTTCCTTTGATATGTAAACTATTGTAAGACTCACAGGACTACAAGTAATATCCAAAGAAAACATGGGTTTTTATTCTACTTTAAACTAGAACACACATTTATATTATATTATATATATATGTACACACACATATACATACATACAAACAGTTACTGCACGAGCACACCTACATACAGCTCACTCTGTTGGGCTACACCCACAACTCCCTGGTCAACTGTGACACAACCTCACTTCCTCCAGTGACCTTCACTTACAGCTCTTAAGGTGGTTTGCTCTTAAGATGGTCCCAGAACAGTTGTAACAACTTGCTGCTTAAAGAAAAATCTCCTCATCCCCACCATAGTTCTTTTACCAACTATCTTCAAAATATTTGGAAATTGACACCCAGAACCTCCTCTAATGGCTATCAAATCCACTGTTTATCATTCTCTCAGCCAGTGCTCTCCCGTCCCCTCCTTAACATGACTAACTCCTTTCTGGGGTGTGATTATCAATATAACAGTTGCCTCCCAGCAGCACCTTGCCTAGGTGCCTGTTAGTGAGTGGGTTACTCAAATGCAGGAGCAATCAGATCCTTGTCTCATAGGGTCACTTTGTTCAAATGACTTGCCCTAGTTCAGTTCTAAACTAGACAAAAAGATGCCAACTTAGTTGGCTGCTACTAACAGTATATGTTTAGCAAAATAGTGAAGGCTGCCATTATTGTGGAACTGTCTCCCAGCAAGACTCTCTACCTTCCATAAAGGAGGAGAAAGGAGACACAATTCATTGTTTGCGGGGTGGGGGGGGCAGGCAGTATTTTTTTAGGCCACCTTAAATGAGCTTGAAAATTGTTTAGTGTGGTTTGAGTTAAAGCAAAAAAAATTCAGATGGTGGACGGTGTGTTTGTGCAGTCAGATCTGAGTGGATTTGGTAATGTTAAAAGGTCACTGGTGTTGTGTTGGCTCCTGTGTTGTGTGGAGCTAGTTTTGAAGACAAGGTAATTTTTCTCCAAGTTTGAAACTGCAGTGATTTGAAGGAAGTATTCCTAGATGGCCGTGAAAGCTACAGTTTTGGTGTTGGCCCATAAAGCCTTGTAGGCGTAGTTCAAAATTGATGTTGAGGTAAAAATTTCTGAACTGTTTGTCTAATGGTGTGTTTTTGTTGGGTTGTGTCAGGTTACTATGGCGGTTGTTAGGAAGCAGGCACTTGGCTGGACAGCAGTGGTGTCATACATGCCGTAGAAGTAGCAAGGCTGTGTTTGACAGCTGCATTAAACTGGCTCCCGCGGTTTTGTTTACTTAGAGCAATTGAGTCATTAAGTTATTCAATAGGTACTCTTTAATGGCTTGAGATAAAAGGGACTACACTTTTGGGAGGAAATGCAGGGATCAAAAGTTTAAAGAAGTCTGCATCTTTCTCGCTTATTTTGCAGAAAACATATCCTGAACAGAATAAAACAGTGGAGGTAAACGTCATTGTAGTCACATCCAGCCTGCATGAATCCACTTTAAAGCATAACTTGGTATTGTGTGTGTTTTGTTTTGACCAATAAATTGGCACACTCTTCAAGTAATGACGATTATTTTCTGAAGAATCAAAACTCCTTTTGTTGCACAGTTTAGGAGCAACATTAAAGGCATTTGCCAACCAACCAAAACAATAAAGGTCTTCAGATTAGCATGGCCAGCTCAGAACAGAAAGTGATGGAGAAAAGTAGTCTTTTAGAGTAACTCATGAAATATGAAGCCATAGGAGCTGCACTAGAAATACAATGGGTAAATGTACGGTGTAAGAGGTACTAAACCAGTCAGACCAGGAAGATATCAGCTTCAATCACTAGTCTGTAGCAAACTTAGCTTGGCTGGTGACAGACATGCTGAACTAGGCCTCAGTGTCCCTTGATTAGGGAGGATTTCAATCAGCCAGGAATTCCTGCTCTTGATCGCTGGCCTATGCTGAAATATAGGCATGTAGATGTTAGTCAAATAGCCTACAGACATTCAACATCTACTTCATTCTGAACAATAGCTAATTTGCCAAAGTATTGGAGAACGGTCAGCATCTCTGAATTTGCACTCCAGCACGAGCCACTACCTTAAGGGTTGAATTGCCAAAGGTGGTGGTTTGGGGGCGTAACTTCTGCCTTTCCACTAGCTGCATTCCTTAACCCATTGTAAATTCTCGAGTCTGAGGCATTTGCATGGATCAGGCAAGCGCGCCACTGGGGTACTCATCTTAAATGAGGGCGCAAAACAAAGCAGTGCTGGGCACAACCTATTTAAAACGGAACATTTTCAGACCAACAGATCATTATTAGCTGTTCTCCAAAGGGAAGTGCAATCAAAATGTTTCGCTTGACCCCGAACCAATATATCACAACAAGATTAGCATTCTCTACCATCTGAATTTGCTCCTTGGGTCATTTTTAAGACATTAAAAGGAGCTATATAAATGCAAGTTGTTGCTCACTTTGCTTAGATGAGGTTTTCCAGTTCTCAATCAGTCCACTAGATGGAATACTATACTGAGACAAGGCATTCTCGCTGGGATTTTCAGCTCCAGTATGCGACATAACCAGATGTACTTGGGCATAGGCGAGCAGAATAAGGGTTTATGCCTGTAATACATATAACCTGAATTTTAATTCTGTATTGTAATAGAGAGAAGACATTATATTTACTTTCCCACTAATTCCCACTGTTTAAGACACGTAGTCAAGCCTAATAATTTTTTTTTTTATTTCCAAAATATACTTCATTCATAATAATCTGTAAACAATACATTCCCAAACAGTTTAAAACAGCATCAAGTCAAAAAATACAAACAGTGCAAAGGAGGTCAGTTTCCTTCAATACAATCATGAGTTGTCTCACAACCCTTCCATTTCATTTGTTATGCCATTAACATTTTTACATTTTACAGCAAATGAAAATTTTCCCGATACAGTTCGAGGGGTTTCCCATGGATCCAGCCCCTCAGTTCAGCTTGGTGGGGGGACCTTACACTGTGGTCTTTCCCCATTGAGCCTTTGCTGCGGCTGCCCCAAGTTTTAGTGCGTCCCTCAGCACGTAGTCCTGGACCTTGGAATGTGCCAGTCTGCAACATTCGGTCATGGACAACTCTTTGCGCTGGAAGACCAGCAAGTTTCGGGCAGACCAAAGGGCGTCTTTCACCGAATTGATAGTCCTCCAGCAGCAGTTGATGCTTGTCTCGGTGTGCGTCCCTGGGAACAGCCCGAGGGCACAGACTCCTGTGTTACAGAGCTGCTTGGGATGAACCGAGACAAAAACCACTGCATCTGTTTCCACACCTGCTTTGCAAAGACACATTCCAGGAGGAAGTGGGCAACCGTCTCTTCCCCACCACAGCCACCACGGGGGCATTGCGCAGAGGGGGCGAGAATTCGGGCGTGCAGGAAGGAGCTGACGGGGAGGGCTCTTACCACCAGCCAAGCTACATCTTGGTGCTTGTTTGAAAGTTCTGGTGATGAGGCATTCCGCCAAATGATTTTGGCGGTCTGCTCGGGGAACCATCCGACAGGATCCCCCATCTCCTTTTCCCGTAGGGCCTTGAGGACATTCTGTGCAGACCACTGCCTGATGAATCGGTGGTCAAAGGTGTTTTCCCACAGAAACTGCTCCATGAAGGATAGGTGGTACGGCATGGTCCAACTGCATGGAGCGTTCCGGCGCAATGTGACCAGGCCCATCCTTCGCAAGACCGGGGACAGATAGAACCTCAGCAGGTAGTGACACTTGGAGTTTGCGTACTGGAGGTCTACACACAGCTTGATGCAGCCGCAAACGAAGGTGGTCATCAGGATGAGGGCCACGTTGGGTACATTTTTCCCGCCCTTATCCAGAGGTTTGAACATCGTGTCCCTCCGGACCCGGTCCATTTTAGATCCCCAGATGAAGCGGAAAATGGCTCGGGTGACCGCCACAGCGCAGGAGTGGGGTATGGGCCAGACCTGCGCCACGTACAGCAACAACGTGAGAGCCTCGCACCTGATGACCAGGTTCTTACCCACAATGGAGAGAGATCGCTGCCCCCACATGCTCAACTTTTGTTGTACCTTGGCTACTTGCTCCTCCCAGGTTTTGGTGCACGCCCCGGCCCTTCCGAACCATATCCCCAGCACCTTCAGGTAGTCTGACCTGACGGTGAAGGGGACAAAGGATCTGTCAGCCCAGTTCCCAAAGAACATGGCCTCGCTCTTGCCGTGGTTAACTTTGGCTCCCGAGGCCAGTTCGAACTGGTCGCAGATGCTCATCAGTCTGCACACAGACAGCGGATCCGAACAGAAGACGGCGACGTCATCCATGTACAGGGAGGTTTTAACCTGAGTGCCTCCACTGCCTGGGATTGTCACCCCTCTTATGCTCGCATCCTTCCTAATAGACTCAGCAAAGGGTTCAATACAGCAAACGAACAAGACCGGGGAGAGAGGACAGCCCTGTCTGACTCCAGATTGGATCGGGAAACTTTCCAATTCCCACCCATTGATTGAGACTGCGCTACTGATGTTTGCGTAGAGCAGTTTGATCCAATTGCAGATTCCCTCCCCAAACCCCATTTTGGAAAGCACGTCCATCATGTAGGTGTGCGATATCCTGCCAAAAGCCTTCTCCTGGTCCAGGCTGATGAGGCAGGTGTCCACCCTCCAGTCCCGCACATAGGCGATCGTATCCCTGAGATCTTCCTGCCAGGTACAGTACAGGTCTGATCGGGGTGGATCACCAACTCCAGAGCAGACTTGACTCGACTGGCTATGACTTTGGACAGAATCTTGTAGTCAACATTAAGCAGTGAGATGGGTCGCCAATTTCTGATTTCTGCCCTCTCCCCCTTCCGCTTGTAAATGAGGGTGATGATGCCTTTCCTCATGGATTCTGACATGCTGCTGGCCAGGAGCATACTCTCGTATACTTCCAGCAGGTCCGGGCCAACCCTTCTCTGGGGTCAGCAGTGTAGCATTGAGTTTCCACGTCCCTCTGCCAACCCGCTGGTCGTCCTGTAAGTGACAGTCGGCCAGTAAGAGGCAGTGGTCGGAGAAGAACACCGGCTTGATGTCGGTGGATCCGACCGTGACAGCACGGGACACAATCCTGGAACGGGCAGACCCGTCTGATCTTGACCATGTGTATCTGCGCTGCGCTCCATCTGCAGGTTTGCTGAAGACGTCGTGCAATTTGGCATCTTTAACTGTTTCTATTAGGAATCTGGACGTAGCGTCCAGTTTGCTGTCGTCACTGCCGGATCGTCCAGCCGCATCGATGATGCAGTTGAAGTCACCGCCTGGGATGACCGGCCTGGACGTCGCCAGCAGCAGTGGGAGCTGCTCGAAGACGATCAGCCGCTCGCTGCGTTGTACCGGGGCGTACACGTTGATCAACCAGAGCGGAGCGTTGTTGTACATTACGTCTGCTACAAGGAGGCAACCGCCCACCACCTCCTTAACTTCGGAGATGGTGAATTTACCTCCCCGCAGCAGAATACCCAGGCTGGAGGAACGGCAATCATTACCCCGTGACCAGATCGATGGCCCGTGGGACCACCATCGCGACCACTGCCTGTAGGTGCTGAGGTGTGGTATTCCACACTCCTGCAGAAACAGTAGGTCGGCTTTGACCTTGGCGAGGTAATCCAAGGTTGAAACACATCGCGTAGTAGAATTAATGCTACGCACATTAATGGAAGCAATTCTTACACCCATTTTTTAAAAAGTTAGTTGTTGCTTCCCATACCATTTGTCCTTGCTAGTCCCAGTCCTTCGGGATGTTCCTGCATACCCATCGTGTGCGAAAGCTGTTTCACATTAGTTGGGCTCAGAAACCCCTCCTGGTTTTTCATGCAGGGTTTGTTCTGCTGGGATGACATCGGGAGGGTCTTGTAGGCAGCAAGGATTGGGTTGTCCTCTGCTGCTTCCCTCTGTTCCTCCTCGAAGACATCACTGCTCCTGGCTTCCCGGAGCTGAGGTGCGCCAGACGTGTCTTTGCTCTCGGTGTCCCGGAGCTGAGATGCGTTGGCTACGTCGTTACGTGTGGCGCTTTGGGGTTGGGACACGCCGGGCCCATCACAGCTTCCCGTGCCCGGGGGCTGGGGGGCTTTATCTTCCATCTCCTTGGAGTTCTGCCGCCTCTTTTGAAAGGGCTATCGTTCCAGTATTTCCCCGTCCAGTGAAGAGGAGCTGTTGTAGTCTGTCTCAGAAGGTAGCCTCCTCTTGCCACTGGTTTGGGTGGTGGCCTGTTCCGCTTTTGGATGTTTTTTCTTTGTGGTTTTCCTTTGTACCACTTGCCACTGACCTGTTTGTCCATCTGCTGCCTCCTCCTCCATTGATTCTGTCTGTGGAGGAGGGGTTTCCGGGTGCAGGGTAGGTGCTGGGTCACTGGTTTCAGCTGCCTCCCCTTTCTTCTCCTTCTCAGGTTGAAGTTCCTCACCGCGAAGAAGGTTGTCCGTCTCCTTTCGAACATCAGACGCCTTTGTCGAACCTTCTCCCGGCCTTTCCTTGGACCTTGCCGCCTAAGCATAACTGAGGCAGCGTTTGGGGCAGGTTTTGTTGAGATGGCCTGCCGCACCGCACAAGTTGCAACACTTAGTCTGCTTACAGTCCTTGGTCTGATGGCCTTCCTCCTTGCAGTTCTTGCAAACAACCGTGCTGCAGTTTGCTGCCACGTGACCAGATTTGCCACAGGTGCAGCAAACTCTGGGCTGCCCAGCGGAGACCAAGAAGCCTCGACTTCCCCCGATAGCGAAGCTGGAGGGAGGGTGGATGATGGCTCCACTGGGATCAACCATCAAGGTGACCTTGACCTGCCACTTGCTGATCCAAATCCCAAAGGGGTTCTTGACATCAGTGCTGCTGCCGGCCACCTCGACGTACCTGGCGAGAAAGGGGAGTACATCCACCACCGGAACATGGGGGTTGTAGAGGTGAATCGTCACCACCCGGTCCCGTTGTGACGGAAGCGTGAAGAGCGGCTCCGCTGTGAGGATCGACAGCGGTGCCCGGTCCCCTTTCTCCTCGAACGCCTTCGGGAACTTGTTGCATCCCGCCACATTCTTGAACGTCACGTCGAAGTATCTACTGCTGGGGAAATCCTGCAGGCAGAAATCCACAGCAATCGAGGAGGATTTTCTTGAAGAAGGTGCGATCGACTGGTGCATCTCCTTCCTTGTCCTTCACCACCACCCGAACGGTGTTGCGCACTCCCTGGCCCGAAGCTCGAAGATTGGTTACAGTCATTTTACTCAAAGCCTACCCAGGATCAAA
The DNA here is from genome assembly GCF_036365525.1 of Heterodontus francisci. Lineage (NCBI taxonomy): Eukaryota > Metazoa > Chordata > Chondrichthyes > Heterodontiformes > Heterodontidae > Heterodontus > Heterodontus francisci. The sequence continues at coordinate 39,980,940 of NC_090403.1, read as the reverse complement.
AGGCAATGATCATGGTCTCTTCTCTGCCAAGTAAGCACTGATAGGAACAGATAGTACACTTGATCTTAGCCAAAAGGCCGAGAAGTTGTAAATAAACTTTTTTTTTTATTTCCAAAATATACTTTATTCATAAAAATCTGTAAAAATTACATTCCCAAGCAGTTTAAAACAGCAAGTCAAAAAATACAAAGTGCAAAGGTGATCAGTTTCCTTCTATACAATCATGAGTTGCCTCACAACCCTTCCATTTCATTGTCATGCCATATACATTTTTACATTTACAGCACACAAAGTTTTCCCGATACAGTTCGAGGGGTTTCCCATGGATCAAATAAACCTTGTAGAGATCTTCAAGGAATTGGAATCCACGTACCTCATTGTGTTGCTTAAGATAACACAGAGAACACATGACCGCCACTTCTTGGAAAATGTTACTAATGGGATGAAATGTCTTTTGAATCTCTCTAAAAGCTGTAATTATTTTTGTCCTATTGCAGTCACAGCTGTTTATATTTCTCCTGACGCAAGACTTTCGGTACTCCCATTAGCTTAGCTGCACAAAACCAAAACTGCAAAGGGAACTATGAATAATTATGCAAATGAGAAACAGATTTGCATGCAATTAGCTTACTAATTGCACTTCCAGCCAACTTTGCAAAAAAAAACAAATCATTTGACTGCACTCCACCTGAACCTCCAAAAAAAAAACTACCCTTCCCCCTTGAATGGGCAAAAAGTGACATTGCGTGGTGGACTTGGGTCTAACAGCAGCCAGTCGAGTCAAATCATTACTAAGAATCGTTGAAAACCTGCAGCCTGAACAGCTCTGGCTGGGTCAAGTTACAGGAAAACGGTTGGTGGCAAGCAGCCGGCAGGGAGAAAATAGAATAGGGAAAAAAAATTAAGATTCAGCATGGAGCTTGGTGCCATAGGATATTTTAAATCAGAGTGGAAGTAGATCATATACTCATGTCCGTGACAAAACTGTCTTTCGGTGCAGGCCTGATTCCAGCAGAGTGAAACTCTCATCATGCTGACCTTCCTGCTGTATTTTATGAACAACAGCTCTGAAGTGTTTTGAAGGAAATGTAAATTTGGTATTTATTTTAAGATCTGATGAAGGGGACGCTTCATTGCCGAGGGCATAGCGTGATCAAATGATGCAAGTTGATCCGTCACTAGAGCGATTTCTAGTTTGAAAGCTGTCAAGAATTCTAATTTCCCCTTTTTTTTAAAAAAGAAAGCCCATCGTGAAGGCAGTGACTCAAGTTGGAGTAGAGTACAAGGGTAGCAAGCACCTTCCCCCACCTGGACCAAGTGGCCATTTGTTATGCACAAGACTGCAGGGGCGGCACAGTGGCGCAGTGGTTAGCACCGTGGCCTCACAGCTCCAGCGACCCGGGTTCAATTCTGGGTACTGCCTGTGTGGAGTTTGCAAGTTCTCCCTGTGTCTGGGTGGGTTTTCTCCGGGTGCTCCGGTTTCCTCCCACAGCCAAAAGACTTGCAGGTTGGTAGGTAAATTGGCCATTATAAATTGCCCCTAGTATAGGTAGGTGGTAGGGAAATATAGGGACAGGTGGGGATGTGGTAGGAATATGGGATTAGTGTAGGATTAGTATAAATGGGTGGTTGATGGTCGGCACAGACTCGGTGGGCCGAAGGGCCTGTTTCAGTGCTGTATCTCTAAACTAAACTAAGACTAGGCAGTGAGTGTTGGCAGGCTATTCAACCCTGGCGTGTGTCATAACTAAGACAAGTTGTGTTCCCACCCATACACAGGAACATAGGAACAGGAGTCAGCCAATCAGCCTCACAAGCCAGTTCCACCATTCAGTTCAATAAGGCTGATCTGTCTAAATCCATCTGTCTGCCTTGGTTCAGTAACACTTGCCTAACAAAAGTTGATCAATCTCAGATTTAAAATTTTCAATTAACCCCCAGCCTCAGATTCAGTGGGAGGAGGGTGTTCCAGATTCCCACTACTTTGCGTGGAAAAAGTGCCTTCGGACTCATCTGTTAAACAGCCTAGCTCTAAATTTAAGGTTATGTCCCCTTGTTTTGGACACCCCAGGCGAGATTATAGTCCTTTTGTCCAACAGTAACTGTCATTGACATACTAACCTAGATAAGCAAAGCCTGATAAGGCCAAAAGTTGTAGTGTTACTCTGCTGCCTTCCAAAGATAACAAGGATTGCGTGTGATTGCATTCTAAAACAAATGGCTAAAATAGACAGAAGAGGGTTTCTTTGTTCATTCTGCCTGCGGTAGATTGGAAGTGGGAGCCCCTGAGAAATGTTTCTCCCCCAAGCACAAGAGATTACATTTGTGTCTGTTCTAGGGAGGGAAAGCAATTGCGCCCCAGTGGTATCCAAGGGAAACTTGTATGTTTATGGTGGTACTTTATTTAAAAAAGTATTTTCAATCTATTAGGTCTGCTATTGATGAGAGGTCAAGGCAATGAGAGAGGATGGGGCATTCGCTAGTTCTGTGTAACGGTGATCAGCACAAGACCCACAAATTGGCTCACACTGAACCAGTGGATGTCTGTTAATAATAGATGAGAAAGAGTTCCATAAAATATAATCGCACAGCTCCATGGACCAAAACAATTACTGAATCTTTCTGGAAAGAGATTGCAGGAACAAAATATTAATTTTTAATAATTTCTCCATTAGTCTCTCTCAATTGCCCCGATCCTCTCCCACCATAAAGGGATCGTAATAAATCCTTACACAAGTTACTGATCCTGAGCTCCCACCTCATTAACACATAGGGCAGAATGTTTATACAGAACATATTAATTTTTCTGTGACTAGTGAAACAGGGATAATCTTCCCCTCATGTATTAAAGATGTACAGACCTCATGGAAAAAAGAGAGTTCGGAAACTGAAGGAGATGATTTCCCAAATAGCATTGAAACACATCAGCATGTCATGAGTACGGTTGCCAACTCTCCTTAGACTGTATTCTGGGAAGTCTCATCATATGACTACCCGCCGCTTCCCCACAGTCCCATCATTTTCCCCCATATAAAATAATGGTTAATAATGGCAGCTATAATTTCCACAATCCCATGTTCCAGAAACCACTCTATTGTCTCCTGGCCGGCTTGCAGCCCTAGTGTTTAATATGAGTTTGGCCAGAGTAGAACAGGAGAAGAAATTGTCTCCATTGCACCCCGCCACCCCCAGAGGTTGCTCGGAAGAGCGTCTGGGAGATTAATCTTCAACTGTCGGCAAGTTCAGGACAATCTGCGAGGGTTGGTAACCCTAGCCACTACTGCACAACATCATGTGGCTGATAGTTTGGCCCCATCCTCTTCCCCCAGCGAAAAGAAAGTGGAAAAAAATACACCCTGCTTGCCCGATGGCTCAGCTGCTTAAGAAAGTTGCCATGCAGCCCCAATCTGTGTTGAGTTAGCTGATGTCAGCCAGGCATGATATAGGTCGCTTACAAATTGGTCCCTGTGTCCTTAGATGGGGGGGGGGGGGGGGGCGGGAGGGGAAGCATGGCAGAGAGGGAAAAATCATCTCTGGTTCCCATTCAAGATTGTTACCCAGTGACTCTTAATGGAAATAGGAGGATTTGAACTTCAAGGGCAGATCAGACTTAATTCTGACACCCAGCTCTTGAATAGGAGCAGGAGTAGGCCATTCAGCCCATCGAGCCTGCCCAGTCATTCAATATGATCATGGCTGATCATCCACTTCAATGCCTTTTTCCCACATTTTCCTCATATCCCCTTACATCATTTCTATTTAGAAATCTGTCAATCCCTGCTTTAAACATACTCAATGACTGAGCTTGCACAGCCCTCTGGGGTAGAGAATTCCAAAGATTCACAACCCTCTGAGTAAAGAAATTTCTCTTCATCTCGGTCCTAAGTGGCTTCCCCCTTATTTTGAAATTGTGTCCCCTGGTTCTAGACTCCTCAACCAGGGGAAACATCTTAGCTGCATCTACTCTGTCTTTCCCTTTAAATATTTTGTAGGTTTCAATGAGATCACCTCTCATTCTTCAAAACTCTAGAGAATACAGGCCCAGTTTCCCCAATCTCTCTTCATAGGACAATCCCGCCATCTGCCATCCCAGGAATAAGTCTGGTGAACCTTGGTTGCACTCCCTCTATGGCAATAATATCCTTCCTAAGGTAAAGGGATCGAAACTGGACACAGTACTTCAAGTGTGACCTAACTAAGGTTCTATACAATTGAAGCAAGACTTCACAACTCCTGTACTCAAATCCTCTTGCGATAAAGGCTAACATACCATTAGTCTTCCTACTTGCTTGCTGCACCTGCATGTTAGCTTTCAGTGACGTATTGACAAGGACACCCAGGTCCCTTTGGTACATCTACACTTTCTAATCTCTTACCATTTAAGAAATACTCTGCACATCTATTCCTCGTTTCAAAGTGGATAAACCTCACATTTTTCCACATTATGTTCCATCTGTCACATTCTTACCCACTCACTAAGTCTGTCCAAATCCCCTTGAAGCTGCTTTGCATCTTCCTCATAACACACATTCCCACCTAGTTTTGTGTCATCCACAAACTTGGAAATATTACATTTGGTTCCCACATCCAAATCATTGATAGATATTATGAAAGGCTGGGGCCCAAGCATTGATCCCTGCGGTACCCCACTGGTCACAGCCTGCCAACGCGAGAATGAACTGTTTATTCCTACTCTGTTTTCTGCCCGTTAACCAATCCTTAATCTATGCCAGCATATTACCTCCTATCCCATGTGCTTCAATTTTGCTAAGCAACCTCCTGTGGGGGACTTTATCAAAAGCCTTCTGAAAGTCCAAGTATGCCATTAACTCCCCTTTAATCAATTCTTGTTAGTAACATCCTCAAAAAACTCCAACAGGTTAGATAAACATGATTTTATAGACTGGCCAAACAAACAACAGTCAAAATCGAAGTTCTCAGATGTAAATTGCTCACTTGGGCAAGTACTGAAAGGCAGCAGTGCCTATGGAACCAAACCCCAAAGAGTTAACTGGTCTATAGATTTTCCTGGAAGCACATAGCAGCAACTTGTATGTATATAGCACATTTAATGGAGTAAAACGTCCCAAGGCACTTCAAATGTTTTTTTAAACGCTCCTGTGAAACACTTTGAACAATATTTCAAGGTCAGCTCATGCAAGCTCGAGGTGCCTGCGGACAAGCTTGAACCCAGAATTAGCGTGTTAATTCATTCAATAAACCAGCCAAATTACAGTTTTTGGAGAATTTTATGAATCTACTTTCCTGTCATCACAGTGGATTGTGGTTAACAGAGCAGACTGTTTATGTAAGTTTCTAGTCGACCTCAATTCATTCACGGGCAAAATGTGTAAATTGTTGCAATTGTTTTGCAGTAATCTGGACACGGAGGCAATATCTAGACACACATTTCAGGGTCTCCATCTATTCTACTTCCTCCTTACGCAAAGACAACATAAATTAGCCTCCCTCATATTTTCAAAAAGCAGTATATGTTTCAAAATAAATTGCAACAGATATTAAGAAACCTTTAAAAGTAATTCATTCCTAACCCCAACCGCCTCCCCATAACCGACCATCTTCTGCAGCCCATCTTCCAGCCTAAAATCTCGCTGTATCTCAGTTTCTCTGGTTTAAGGATAGGGAGAGCCCTGCTATCTTTCTGTTAATCATGCTCTACAGCTGGTTGCCAGGACACAAAAAGTCAGGGATAAAAGACCAGTCAGCTCAATGAAGCTCATTCAATTAACTCACTAACTCTGCTTTTATAACATTGAGTTGCATTTTTAATGCTCTTAATATTTTTGCCTCTACTGTCCTGCCTGGCACTATATTCCAAGCATTTATCATGGAGTAAAATGCTCTTCCTAATACAGTGCGGTTCTCATCTTAAATTTGCATTCCATTCATATCAATTTTGCATTCTCTGGTACTTCCCCTTCAGTTTACTTGTAATATTCTAGGTTCATCTTGTTTATACCATATATTATGTAAACTTCAGTGAGATAGCCCACAACGTTCTTCTCTCCAAACTGTAGAACTCAAACTCCTCTAATCTTCCCTTATAGGTTTACCCTCGAGATGAACTTTTTTCTTTTTCTCTGTACCCTTTCCAATGCATGTATGTGTATATGTATTTGTGGTATGGTGACTCGAACTGAACTTAGGGCACAGTTCTAAAGAGCGTGCAGGGACAAAGGGACCTGGGGTTCATATGCACAGATCCTTGACGGTGGCAGGATATATTGAAAGAGTCGTTAGGAAAGCATATGGAATCTTGGGCTTCATAAATAGAGGTATGCGTATAAAAACTGGAAAGTTATAAAGATTCAGCATAAAACTCTTGGTAGGGCATAACTAGAGTATTGCATCCAGTTCTGGGTATGACACTTCAGGAAGGATGTGAAGGTCCTCAAGAGGTTGCAGAGAAGATTTACCAGAATAATTCCAGGGATGAGAGATTTTAAGCTATAAAGGTTGGGTTGGAGATGCTGGTGTTAAACTCCTTTCCTCCAAGGAGAACGAGGGGAGGAGTTTGCTAGAGATGTACAAGATTAAGACAGGTTTAGATAAGGTAGATTAAAAAAAAGCTGTTCCCATTAGCTGAAGACACAAGGGACACAGGTTCAAGATTTTGGGCCAGAGATGCAGGGGAATGTGAGGAAAAACTTCTTTTTATGCAGCGAGTGGTAATGACCTGGAACTCGCTGTTTACAAGAGTGGTGGAAGCAGAGATGATGAATGATTTCAAAAGGAAATTGATAGGGCTATGGGGATAGTGTGATGGGAATGGGACTACCTAGATTGCTCTAGAGAGTCAGCATAGACTCAATGGGCTGAATGGCCTCCTTCTGTGCCATAAATACTATAACCTTCTTGAGAATGATGTGCTATTATTGGAACATAGGAAGATAGGTACAGGAGTAGGCCATTCAGCCCCTCGAGCCTGTCCCGCCATTCATGAGATCATGGCTGATCCACAGCCTAACTCCATATGCCTGACTTTGGCCCATATCCCTTAATATCTTTGCTCAACAAAAATCTATCTCAGATTTAAAATTAACTGTTCTAGCTTCAACAGCTGTTTGTGGGAGAGAGAGTTCCAAACCTCTACCACTCTTTGCATGAAGAAGTGCTTCCTAACATCTTTCCTGAACGGTCTGGTCCTAATTTTTAGACTATTTTAGAATCTCCAACCAGTGGAAATAGTTTATCTTTATCTAGCCTGTCTTTTCCTGTTAATATCTTGAAGACCTCGATCAGATCACCCCTTAACCTTCTAAATTCTAGCAAAAACAGGCCTAATTTGTGTAATCTCTCCTCGTAACTTAACCCTTGTAGTCCAGGTATCATTCTTGTAAACCTACGTTGCACTCCCTCCAAGGCCAGTATATCCTTCCTAAGGTGTGGTGCCCATAACTGCTCACAGTACTCCGAGTGGGGTCTAACCAGGGTTTTGTTCAGCTGCAGCATAACCTCCGTCTTTATACTCCAATCCTCTAGATATAAAGGCTAGCATTCCATTAGCCTTTTTGATTATTTTCTGCACTTGCTCATGGCATTTTAAAGATCTATGCACCTGAGTCTCTTTGGACATCCACTGTACTTAACCTCTTCCCATTTAGAAAGTACCCTGCTCTATCCTTTTTTGGTCCAAAATGGATAATCTCACACTTGCCCGCATTGAAATCCATCTGCAGTTATGCCCACTCACTTAGTCTGTCAATATCTCTTTGCAATTTTATGCTATCATCTAGACTGTCTACAATGCCGCCTAACTTTGTATCATCAGCAAATTTGGATATATGACTTACTGTGCCATCGTCCAAGTTGTTAACGAATAATGTGAATAATTGAGGCCCCAAAAAAAGATTCCTGTGGGACACCACTAGTTACATCCTGCCAATCGGAGTACTTACCCATTATCCCCACTCTGTCACCTACCATTCTACCAACTTCCTAACCATGTCAATAATTTGCCCTCAACTCCATGGGTTTCTACCTTAACGGTCTCTATGTGGGACTTTATCAAATGCCTTCTGGAAGTCCATATAAATAACATCCATAGACATTCCCCTGTCCACTACCTTAGTCACCTCTTCAAAAAATTCAATGAGGTTTGTCAGGCATGACCTTCCCGTTATGAATCCATGCTGGCTGTTCCTGATTAACTGAAATTTTTCCAGGTGTTCAGTCACCCTATCCTTAATTATAGACTCCAGCAACTTGCCCACCACAGATGTCAGGCTAACTGGTCTGTCATTTCCTTGGCTCCCCCTTTCACCCTTCTTAAAAAGTGGAGTGACATGTGCAACTTTCCAATCCAGAAGGATCCCTCCTGAATCTAGGGAACTCTGAAAGACTATAGTTAGGGCATCTACAATATGCTCCCCTACTTCCTTTAACACCCTCGGATGGAAACCATCAGGTCCTGGGGATTTCTCACTCTTTAGTTCCATTAATTTCCTTGTTACTGATGCTTTACTTACGTTAATTGTATTAAGTCCCTGTTCCCTATCGACTATTAATTTTTTCGGGACTTCAAGCAAGTTAGCCTCCTTTTCAACTGTAAATACTGAGGCAAAGTAATTGTTCAACATGTCTGCCATTTCCCCATTATCAATGACAATATCTCCAGTTTCAGCTTTTAGTGGGCCTACATTGCTCTTGACCACCCGCTTTCGCTTTATGTAACTATAAAATTTCTTCTTATTGATTTTGATGTCCCTTGCAAGTTTTCTTTCATAATCTCTTTTAGTAGCTTTTATAAGCTGCTTTGTGACCCTTTGCTGGTCTTTGTATCGATCCCATTCGGCTGGATCTGTGCTGCATTTTGCATTTTTGTAAGCCCTTTCTTTTTGTTTTATGCTATCCTTAATCTCTTTCGTTGTGCATGGCTGTTTTTTCTGTGAAGTGGAGCTTTTTCCTCTCCGGGGTATATTCTCACTCTGTATTTCGTTAAATGTTTATTTAAATATTCTCCACTGTTCTTCAGTCGTTTGACCCATTAACAGATCTACCCAGTTTACCATGGACAGTCTCTGTCTCATCCCGGTAAAGTCAGCCTTACCCAAGTCTAAAATTCTAGTAGCTGATTCATGCTTTTCACTTTCAAACGCTACCTTGAATTCGATCATGTTGTGATCACTATTTGTTAAATGTTAATGCACAGTTAAGCTACTAATTATATTTGGCTCATTACTCATAACTAAATCGAATATTGCCTGTCCCCTTGTTACATCTAGGACATATTGCTGTAGGAAACTATCCCGGACACATTCCAAAAATTCACTAGCTTTCTGGCAAATGCTAGTCTGCCTCTCCCAATCTATGTGAAGTTAAAATCCCCCATTAATACTACTCTGCCTTTGTTACGCATGTGCCTAGTTTGTGCATTTATACAATCTAACACCTCAGAACTGCTACCAGGGGGTCTATACACAACACTTATTACAGTTTTACATCCTTTTCTGTTCCTCAATTCCACCCATAAGGTCTCCACTGGATACTTTCCCCTCATTATATCCTCCCTCACCAATGAGGTGATATTATTTCTAATCAGTAAGGCTACTCCACCCCCTCTCCCATTTTCCCTGTCCCTCCTGTAAACTTTATAACTAGATATATTTAGTTCCCAGTCCCGACCATCCTGCAGCCATGTCTCCACAATGGCCATCACATCATAATCTTCCATTTGAATTTGCGCCTGCAGCTCAACTAGTTTATTCCTTGCACTCCCTGCATTTGTGTATAGAACTCCTATTTGGGCTATACCCCCTAACCTGTCCCTCAGCACTGATGCTTTATTCGCCTGTTTATTATTGCTCTCTTCTGGTTTAACCAGTATACTTCTTGCAGTTTGGTAACAATCAGCCTCACCACTAACCTGCACTCCTACCTTCTCCTTTAACTTGCTGTTTTTCCATGCAACTGAAGCCTCCCCCCTCAACCCACTATTTAATTGTTTCCTTTCCATTTCTGCAGAATTAGGGTTGCCAACTTGGACTAGAAGTATTCCTGGAGGTTTTATCACATGACTGTTCCCCCCCCCTCCCTCCCCATGCATTGGTTGTCCAACATGTCCATTCTCATAGGGCAATATGTTTGCATGCCAACTGGAAAGCGAACAGACTCTTCATTAACTGATTGGATGATTCTTGACTGTTGGTCAAACGGCCTGTTCTTTCTCAACTCCAATTTTATAAATAAACAAAAGCTTGGAAAGAAAATGTTTATTTCTTTAATGCCCCTATGATTTTTCTCCTGTTAATCTCCAGGAGACTGCGGGGAGCTAATTCCTCGAGACTCCAGGACAAGTCTGGAGAGTCGGTAATCCTATGGAGGGGGCCTGACCGGTACCACAGCAGAATGGTTGATGATATCTTAATGAGGAAAGGTATGTAGTGTAAAACATTGGAACTCCAGTGCAAAGTTCTGGATACATTCCAATCTACCATTCCAGGAATGTGGAGCATAAATCTCTGCCTTGTCACCATGTGCTATAATGCATTGGCATTCCAATCTTCTGTTTAAGTTCCCTTCCTTAACATTATTATTTTTATAGTTCTTCAATTACTCAGTAGGCAAATACACCTCATAGTATAGATCCAAGCCATATAGACCAAAAAGGTCTCAGTTAATTGTCAATCTGTGCTCTAATCTCATGTAAGTCAGCACCTGATTGTCCTCAGCAGTCCTGAATTAGGGAGGTGAAAATCAGCCATGGTTTTCATAGCTGATCACTGTTTAATGTCATTGGGCAAGGATAGGATGATTGGGTGATGCTATTGTAGTTGAATAGCCTGCCACTATATAGACTAATACTTGGAGACCTGCCAACACATCGCACAGTACCTCAGGAACACACACGAGCATAGGAGGAGAAATAAAAGAAAATTAGAAAAAAAGCTTTAAAATAAAAATCTATTCCTCTATTAAATATATTAAAATTAGAACATCAGCACGTGCTGCACCTTCCAGGCATCTTTAGTTACAGATGCAAAAAAAAAATACTGCTGCCAACAACATTCCCATCTGGATAGTTAACTGATCAAACAATTGAACTCTGAATGATCTGAACCTCTGTTTTGCTTTGTAATCATAAAACAGATTGCATTCATCACAGATTCACAAGCAAAGCTGGTAATTAGCATCTGAATGGCAGGTGCCCATGCTGCCCCTTGCAAGTGCAGCTTGAAATGCCAGGGCAAGTTGCCATGTCTTGGAGAAGGGAGAACAACATTGTATGAAATTCAGGTGCTTATTAAACAAAACCATTAGCCAGTTTATATCAAATACCCTGGAGATCTGCTAGTAACAGAAAATGGATTGGCTATTTTCTAACCATCATGTCACAATACTCTGTCACACTTGAGGCAAATTTATTCAAGGCAAATGTCTTGCAGCCAATTGGTTCATAGAAACTTTCCTTCTGAACGACGTTATTAAAAAAAATAGAGAAAACCCGTCATTTGGAATGAATGCAGAAACAGAAACCACTAACAGAGGAGCCAAAATGGAGAAAATTCGTCTCCGGCGAAAAGTGCAAAATAAGTGATAGTGAATCGGGAGCCCGTACGACATTACATCCAATTGGGCTCAGTGTAAAATGGACTGCCAATTTGCATATTAGAAGGATTTAACTATAGTTTTGTGCATTTTTCAGTCTGCACAATAAAAAGCCACAGCAGAAACAGATGAGCAATAAAACCTCTCCCCCACATAACATGCAGAGATGTTTTGAGTCTGGCACATGCTTCGTCCAGTCAAAGCAGGGAAACCGACATGAAAACTAATGATAATAAAGCAAAACACTGCAGATGCTGGAAATCTGAAATGAAAACAAGAAATGCTGGAAATACTCAGCTTCTCCACAGATGCTGCCAGACCTGCCGAGTATTTCCAGCATTTCTTGTTTTTATTGCATGAAAACTACTGAGTTCACCAAACAACAGTGGTGGAGCCCAACTGAGCAGTCAAGGATTGTGGCCTGGACCCTCAAAAAAAAAAGGTAGGCAAGATTTTTTGAATATATACATAAATACACACACACGCATATACTTGTATTATATCAAAGTGTTCTCCATACAAAGAGTGCCATGGGCACATGGTTATAATGTTTCAGGGGATGAAGTGGCAACTTCCCCACCCCCAGACTTGGCTAGTTGTGCTGGCATTTCACGCCACACTTGCTAGCCTTACATTATGGGCATCCACCATTCAGATGCTGATTAGTAGATTAGCTTGTGAATTTGGGCAGAGTCAGTATTGAAGGTCAGGAGCAGCACATCGAGGGATTTGCAGTTTTTACGACCCTGGGGAGCAAACCACCTAAGGTCACTCTCCGACAATTACCAGCAATAGGCTCACGAATTGCAATGGCAGAGGCACACAGGTATCCCACTTTCCTCTTAAGGAAACTTTAAAAAAGACTGGCAGAAATTAAACTTTAAAAAGACAAGGGAAAAAAATGATATATTGACAGATGTGCAGATACACCGGTGTTGGTAATTCCATAGGATGGTTACCTCAATTTTCAGAAAACGGTTTGAAAATACATAATTTTTTAGAACGTCCAAATCCAATGGCTTATCAATTTCTTTTAAAAATTGCTTCAAAAACAACCCTGGAGTAACAGCAGTAAAAACAAAACTTATCTTCACTTCTCACTGTATAGCTGCTCTGGGTTTTCACTTTTCAAAGCCTCAGATCATTTCAGCCGGTTCTCTATTTTAAGCTGACATCATTGTTTATTTTTAGTTTCTGCAGTCTTGCATTTTAAATTTTTGTTTGTCTTTTTTTCTCAATTTGCTTCTTTTTTTAGCGTCCAAATGGCCACTGAAAGCATGGACAAGCAACCCTAAACATCTCCATGGCTTTTCTCATTCTGGGAGCAGCCTCTATGGGGTGTTGAAGTATGACTGATAGGGCCCATCCTGGAATGATTTTCACTTCCTCCCATTGGTTAAACAGATTATATTTCCACTATAATTGGTATGTTGTCTAAACACTAAACTAAGATTGTCAACTCGCCTTCAAGAGGTGCAGTTGAATTATCTGGGCTAGCTGATCTGAATCTATGAACAGCACAACAGGATGTTTGGTTGCCCCAAATGATAGGCGGGGGTGGAAACCAGATTGGAGAGATTCAAACAAGAATTTGCGGGAAAAATGAGCACGGATTAGAGAGGTGACAATATATTCAAGATTTTTGGAGAGGTAAGGGAGAATAGAGGATGAAGCAGTAGTTTGCTAGGGATAGAGGTGAAAGTTGTTTTTTTTTTAAGAAGGGGACTGAAAGGAAGACGGACAATATTCAAGGAGAGGGAACTATTTACAATGTCAACTAGATGGGGGCCAGGAAAGGAAGTTGGGTGGTCAGAGTTTAGTGGGAATGGAGATAAAGAGTTAGTAAGTGGATCTCAAGTACAACATGCGTTCAGAGAGGATATGAAAGGTTAATGGGGGACAAATGCGAGAGAGCAATGGGTTCAGGGCTAAGGTAGTGAGCCTAGGGAGAGGCTTGGCTTGGTGGAAAGGAGGAAGTGTAAAGAGCAGAGCCAGCTGAGGTCTCAATTTTAGCAACAAAGAAGTCTATAACCATCTTGCATGTGTTATTGGAGGTGGGGGTGGAGAGAAGGCAAAAAGGAGACAGTGGAGAAAAGAAGATGGGGGTTAGTTTTGCTGTCCAGGATAACCCTGGCTTTTAGCAGAGGAGAGTGATACCCATAAAGCACTTAATATGGCCCAGCTATATCTATTGATGGATAACTAAACCAATTGCATGTAGATACACTTGCAAGTCTATGCTCCTTTTACTTGAGGAAGCAAAGATGGGGGCCATACCAGTGGGAACAACTAAGGTGGGAGGGAGAGCAAAGGTTTTGCTGGGGCCAAGAATATCTAAGATAAAGGTGAGGGAGTGGTTAAGTAAAACAACTGCAGAAGTATCTCAGTAATTAGAAGGCCAAAACATTTGTCCATGGTTAAATGTTTCTGAAACAAGCTGTCTGCTGTGGTATTTGGTGCATATTATGCACATTATCAGGGAGAGACGGTGGGGTAGTGTTAATATCATTAAACCAGTAATCCAGAAGCCCAGATGCCCTGGGGACACAGGTTCAAATCCCATCACAGCATCTAGCAGAATTTAAATTCAATTAAATAATTTTTAAAAATCTGGAATTGAAAGTTAGCCTCAGTAATGATGCCATAAAACTACCATTGATTGTCATAAAAATCCATCTGGTTCACTAGTGAGGGAAGGAAATCTGTCGTCCTTACCCAGTCTGGCCTACATGTGACTCCAGACCCACAGCAATGTAGTTGGCTCTTAACTCCCCTCTGAAGTGGCCAAGCAAGCCACTCAATTGCCAAGGAAAATTAGGGATGGGCAACAAATTCTGGCCTTGCCAGCAACGCCCACATCCCAAGAAAGAATAAAAATAAGTCTCAATTTTTATGGATCTTAGGAAAAACTCAGTATCTACTGTAACAAACAGGGTGAAAGTTATCAACTGAACCAATGAGGTCTCATATTAAAGACAGCATTAATTTAACAGCTTTAACTTCAGCCTTCATTATAATTCTACTCTATTTAATTTCCAGAGACCTGAAACAGTAATCTAGCTAAACTGCCTGCTCTACTACACCCTCATCAGGTTGTGGAATGTACAATGCAAGCACAGCCAATTTCCAGAGGGCAAACAAATCTATTTATATTTGCTTCAATGATAATGCGACAAATTTATGCATCAATAATTTTAGTTTTGCATTTTGTTTTAAAGGGAAGCGCTGATAATTTAACCTGTTTGTAGTGCATCGCCTCCCACATGCAATCTTCTGTGAACCAGCCACAGATAGTCGCAAGCTGGGGAATATCAAACGATACCAGATCATTCCATACAAGTGTGCATCAGGCTCGTCATTAAAATCAGTTGGATATCCTACAAGTTGCAGCACTGTTGATATCCTCTACAAACAGGGCTCCAATCCAGCCTAGCAATATTGAATGAAACTCTGTGTGACCGTGACCTAGAAATTCACGTGTTCCCTCCCATTTTTGGATGCATGGGAGATGCTGCATAGAATCCTTGCACCTGAATGGTGAGGCCAGAGGCGCACCAGACAATGGGTTTCGAACCCCATTTCCATAAAGAGATGAGCTGTGGAAAGTAAGACCGAGCTTAAATGTTAGCAGTGGCTTTCATGTGAGTGAGGGAGGAAAATGTCAGGTGGGGGGGAGTGAAGTGGGTGGTTGGGGAGGGACTTTGCTATTCCGGAAGAGCGATTGTTGGCCGTGGAGTGGGAGATCAACCCATCGCTGGGATGGAGTGACTGGAGGCCTGGACGGGAAGCACTGGGTGGCTGGGGGGAGGGAATTGATGGCAGATTGAGCTGATTAGCTGGCAAGGGGTGTGGGGGGGGGGGGGGGGGGGGAGGGAAACGGGGGGTGGAGATCGGGGTAGAGAAGAGGTGAGGCAGCTTTTATTGTGGGACAGATGTAGTGCTCCTGCTCCTCCTGACTCCACATTAAGGGGACTGTACTGCGAGTTATTGCCACATTGTGCTGTGAGAGTTCAGCTGTTTGAAAAGCAAGAACGAGTCCTACATGCGAACGTACGAATTAGGGGCAGGAGCAGGCCACTCGGCCCCTTAAGCCTGCTTCGTCATTCAACTGAATTATGGCTGATCTGATTAAAACCTCAACTCCACATTCCCGCCTACCCCAATAACTTTTCACCCCTTGCTTATCAGGAATCTACCTTGCTCTGCCTTAAAAATATTCAAAGATTCTGCTTCCAACGCCTTTTGAGGAAGAGAGTTCCAAAGACTCACGATCCTCAGAAAAAATTTCTCCTCATCTCTGTTTTAAATGGGCCATCCCTTATTTTTAAACAATAACCCCTAGTTCTAGATTCTCCCACTAGAGGAAACACTCTTTCCACATCCACCCTGTAAAGACCCCTCAGAATCATATATGTTTCAATCAAGTCACCTCTTACTGTTCTAAACTCCAGCAGATATAAACCTAGCCGATCCAAACTTTCTTCTTAAGACAACCCACCTATTCCAGGTATTAGTCTAGTAAACCTTCTCTGAACTGCTTTCAATACATCTACATCCTTCCTTAAATAAGGAGACCAATACTGTACACAGTACTCGAGATGTGGTCTCACCAATGCACTGTATAGCTGAAGCATAACCTCCCTATTCAATTCCCCCTCGCAATAAACGATAACATTCTATTAGCTTTCCTGATTACTTGCTGTACCTGCATACTAACCGTTTGCAGTTCATGCACCAGGACACCCAGATCTCTCTGCATCTCAGAGCTCTCCAATTTCTCACCATTTAGAAAATATGCTTCTTTTTTATTCTTCCTGCCAAAATGGACCATTTCACATTTTCCCACATTATACTCCATTTACCAGATCTTTGTCGACTAACTTAACCTATCTATATCCCTTTGTAGCCTCCTTATGTCCTCGTCACAACTTACTTTCCTACCTATCTTTGTCTCATCAGCAAATTTAGCAACCATACGTTTGGTCACTTTATCAAAGTCATTTATATAAATTGTAAAAAGTTGAGGCCCCAGCACTGATCCCTGTGGCACACCAGTCATTACATCTTGCCAACCAGAAAATGACCCCTTTATGCCTACTGTCTGTTTTGTGTTAGCTAGCCAATTTTGTATCTGTGCCAAAATGTTACCCTGCACACTATGAGCTTTTATTTTCCACAATAACCTTTGATGTGGCACCTTATCAAATGCCTTCTGGAAATCTAGGTACAGTACATCCACTGGTTCCCCTTTATCCACAGCACATGTAACTACCTCAAAAGAACTCCAATAAATTGGTTAAACATGATTTCCCTTTCACTAAACCATGTTGACTCTACCTGATTACCTTGAATATTTCTAAGTGCCCTTCTATAATGTCATTAATAGCAGCTACTAACATTTTCCCTATGACAGATTTTAATCTAACTGGCCTGTAGTTTCCTGCTTTCTGTTTCCCTCCCTTTTTGAATAAAAGGAGTTATATTCGCTATTTTCCAATCTAATGGAACCCTCCCCGAATCTAGGGAATTTTGAAAAATCTAAACCAACGCATCAACTATCTCACTAGCCACTTCTTTTAAGACCCTACGATGAAGTCCATCAGGGGACTTGTCAGCCCGCAGCTCCAACAATTGCTCAGTACCACTTCCCTAATGATTGTAATTTTCCCCGAGTTCCTCCCTCCCTTCCTTCCATTTCCTGATTTACAGCTATTTCTGGGATGTTTCTCGTATCCTCTATGGTGAAGACTGATGCAAAATACCTGTTCAATTCATCTGCATTTTTAATAATTTTCATTATTAATTCCACAGACTCACTTTCTATAGGATCAACACTCACTTTGTTAACTCTTTTTAAAAATATCTACAGAAACTTTTACTAATCGGTCATCATATTTCTCGCCAGCTTTCTCGGGTACTCTAATTTTTCCCTCCTTATTAATCTTTTAGTCGTTCTTTGCTGCTTTTAATATTCTGTCCAAACTTCTGACCTGCCACCCATCTTTATGCAATTATCTGCTTTTACTTCAAGTTTGATACTATATTTAGCTTTTTTTAAAAAAAGTTAACCATGGATAGTGGGTTCTCCCCTTGGAGTTTTCCTTTCTCGTTGGAATGTATCTATTGGTGTATTCCGAAATATCCCCTTAAATGTCTGCCACTGCATCCCGATTGACCTATCCCTTAACCTACTTTGCCAGTTCACTTTTGCTGGCTCTGCTTTCATGCCCTCATAAATAACTTAAAGGGCAATTAAGTTATTTAAGTTTAAAATATTAGTCTTAAACCCACTCTTCTCTCCCTCAAACCCCTGCTAGAAGTGAAGGAACACAAATTTAACTAAATGATTTTCAGCTTTGAATGTTCTTTGCCTGTCCTCCTGACATCAGCCCAACCACCTTATCCCATAAAGCAAGGTGTGCACCTCTGTCTGGAAATGTAAGCATGCTTCCTGCCCACGATATAGGAGGATTAAGAGGCCCTTTAGCGCTGCACAGCCGAATTTTGAGGCCTACCTGTCCCAAGTACAATGCTTTCCAGGAAATATCAACTCAATTCCTTAGTTCACTGCACTTAACCAAAATGTCCCTGATTTGGGAATGACAAAGGCCACAAAGATGAAACTT
Source organism: Heterodontus francisci (assembly GCF_036365525.1). Lineage (NCBI taxonomy): Eukaryota > Metazoa > Chordata > Chondrichthyes > Heterodontiformes > Heterodontidae > Heterodontus > Heterodontus francisci. The sequence continues at coordinate 39,962,746 of NC_090403.1, read as the reverse complement.
GATACCAATGCAGAGGATGCTGTTCTGCAGCTTGGACGAAGGTACATCATTGCAGCAGTGACTATTCCACTACCCAGCAATGAAATGCTATACCCTGTGTACAAAATTCTCCACACCCAAAACCACTGGGTGTGTTTGTCCAGGTTGAAAGCAGATTTACAACAGTTTCTCAGTTTAAAAATATATATGTCATTTGATGAGACAATAATGTTTGCTGACAAAAAATTTTTGCCAGCAGAAAAATCAGACAGTAAAGTTGAAGTAATTGCCTTAGCGTGCCTGGAATCCAACTGCACAACTTGATTGCTACTGTGCAGGTGTGAGCAGAAAATGGCACTGAATTCTGACAACAATGGGAAGTACTTGGTAGGCAGTTTACAAAGTCAAAAGATGTATTTCTTACCCTATAATGTCACACACTTGCAGCTGAAAATCAAAGGTGGCAACAACAAATGGAGGCTGCAAGGAAGCACGTCAACAACATATAGCAATAACCAGGTAAAGAAAATGAGGTTAACCAACAAAAGACTCAGAAGGATCAATTTTAACCCCTAGCAGGGCAAGTGCAAAATGCATTCGTAGGTCTAAGCTTTAGGCCTGGTCTTTTAACTCCCAGGATGAACTGTCTGCTTGAAGTGGATGGAAAGTGGCAGCAGGCCAGTGGGTGACAGCAGAGGTTCAAGAAGTTGGAAATGTTGGCTGGAAGGCTCACTAGGAAACAAAGTCAATGGAACGAGGGGTCTTGCGCGAGTGGGGGGTGTGTTTGGCGGGAGAGCAGGAAAGACTGCAACTTTCCTCGTGGGGGTCCCAGAGGAGCACTCTTGCTCCTCCTGGTCCCAATAAGGAAAGTTTTTCACTTAGTTTAAAGGGCCTCCGTCCTTCCCAGCAGTTGCCTTCATCTGGTGGGAAAGTTCCCACTCAGAGGTAAAATACAATACTATGATTGCAATAGGACTCCAATTTACATTCATTCATGAGACTCTTGCCTGCTTCCAGCAGGTGGCACAGCCATCCAAACTGCAGCAAGCAGTAAAAAACAGTGGCCAATGGGTTGTGAGTGGGAAAGGGGTGGCAAGACAAAAAAGCACCATTTTAAAGGCCCCATCACCATTAAACTCCAGGCAGAGTGGGTTAAAGTTAATCAGACTGAGTGAGATCCAGATGTACAGCAGAACAAGAACTGATGAGAATAATGAGGGTGACTCAAATATACCAGCTAGTGGACCATTATATTCATTATCTCTATTGATTGTAAGTTTAACATTAGTTTATGACTGCATCTCTAATAGTTCAGATATTACCACTGCTTGGCAATGCCTCGGGCACTCTTTTCTGTCAGTCCTGCTTTCAATTAGTTATGTGTGTAGAATGTGGTTTGGATTGTATAATTTCAACATTCCATAAACAAACACGGAGCACATTGTGGAAATACTTGTTTATTTTATTTTATTTATTTATTTATACAGCACTGAAACAGGCCCTTCGGCCCACCGAGTCTGTGCCGACCAACAACCACCCATTTATACTAACCCTGCAGTAATCCCATATTCCCTACCACCTACCTATACTAGGGGCAATTTATAATGGCCAATTTACCTATCAATCTGCAAGTCTTTGGCTGTGAGAGGAAACCGGAGCACCCGGCGAAAATCCACGCCGTCACAGGGAGAACTTGCAAACTCCGCACAGGCAGTACCCAGAATCGAACCCGGGTCCCTGGAGCTGTGAGGCTGCGGTACTAACCACTGCGCCACTGTGTCACTTCTCAGCAATGATGTGATTAGATCGTAAAGATATAAGCCAGAAAATTAAAAAATACAGCAATGTACGGTGCAATTAGTTTATTGCTACATGTGCTCGTATTGGGGGGAAAAACACCACAAATTACATTTATTTTATTAACAGCATTTCCACAGAAATAAAAATGATCTTTTTCTGGTTTCTGTGTTATACCTATTGCAGCTTTTGGGAAGATATACAACTGAAAGCAGAACATGCAGTTCATTCAAAAAGTCACCAAGTCTTCCAGAACATAATGAAGAAGCTACAAGTAGATTGAAAAGGCTTTCAAGCATAATCATTGTTGTTTCTGATGAAAATTCTGTTTTCAGCCACATACATATTTGCAGTGTTTCAGGTTTTGTTTTTTTACATTAACCTCAATGAGAAGCCTTAAGCACAGTTTAGTTAGTGTCATTTAATGCATGATAATTAGAAATAAAGGTGGAGACCTAAAGAAAGACAAAAATGGAGGAAAAAGATTGCCTGTGAAGAAAGGATTGAGTCGACGCTAACATTTTAGAGCTGAATTTTCATCTCTAGGTATCTGAGCAGGAACTGGACATAGGCAGTTTTGATTGAAGACAGGATAGTTTCAAATTTTGGTGGACAGCAAGGTTCTCCTTATAAATTTCACGGGGCAAGACCACCCCCCACTTATCCCCATATTTGCTTTGTCATGCGAATAGTACACAAGGTGGAAGACCTGTAGCATGATTGGTTGGAAAGTGCAGAATGAGGTCAAGCAGCTATATTTTTTTTAGATGAGCTGTTATGAAGGTCCTGCTGCAAGAGGTGCAACAAAGGCAGGCAGCCCTATTTTGAGACGTATGTCATTCTCCTATTGCATGACAAAACCTGGAAGCCAATAGGGAAGAAGTTCAGAGGTGTTAGGAGTGCTAAAGTAAGTACACCTTTGTGTACATGCCATTATTTGGTCACAAAAGGCATGGAACAAATCTAAATGTTGAGCTGCTGCAACCATAGAGATAGCAAGCAAGACATGGAGATAACTGTTGCCTTTTTTCAGCATTCCTTCATTCACGAAAGCTGTGGGGTGCATTTCTAATGAAGCACACCAAGAACCTTCCACATAACAGTTCAAAGGTCAGCTCGGGATAATTACTGCCATGATAAATAGCCTGGAAGCTACTTTGCAATGCTCTCACATGGGGGAGTGGTGTTCTGGGCACATGGGAAGTGTATACATCTTCAGAAATATGTGCTTTGAGGGCAAAGTAGTGCAAAACTAAAAGCAAAAGGGACAGACAGGTGGTGGGCTAGTCATATGGAAGCAGCTGTCACCAGCGTGAGGAGATGGTCTTTGCTCTTTTGAGATGTCGTGAACTGTATTGGAGAGAGAGAGACAAAGTTTGGCGGCATGGATCCAGCTCCTTCATAGACTTATCACTTTCTTAATTATCACAGCAGCAGCAAAATGTTGCTCAGCAGTTGCATGATGCACAAAATATCTCATGATCCTACCTCTCTTGGAAGATGCTGTATTGGGAATCTGTTGTAATAATTCTTCCTTTTCTCTCCCATAGTTTACCCTAACAGAATCAGTGTGCGAAGAATGTCAGGGAGGGAAGGGCACAGCAGAACACATCTTCAGGTCCCCATCCATCTTAGCCCACCCAGATCCCCTGAGAAATTGGCAGTGGTGGGGGTGAAAAGCCATGTCATTATCTGCACAATCAAAACTTCAGCAAATCTCAACAATGAATAAGCACCGATAACAGATAATGAATATTAACCATCTCTAAATAATTGCTCAGGGTCTCTTTTGAAAGCTGCCAGCATGACCAGGCTGCATGGGTTACATGAGAAAAACAAAGGAAAAGATAAGCCCTAATGGTTTTATTTCGCAAACGTGTCAGAGCAATTTTAACTTCACACAACCTTTCTATTCAATATCCAAAACTGCTGTTTGGCACAAATTAATTTTAATCAGTATATGAACTTGTACAAGTTCTTGGAGCAATTTTTAAAAAAAAAATGTGGCTAACCTTTGCTTCTACGTTAGAGTAACTAAATAGCTAAATATTGGACCACTTGGTAATACCACAGAAAAATAGACAACTGACTTGATGTTTGCAAACACACAGGAGAGGCCACTGAGGGGCTGAATGTCCGTTTTGGGACCCAAGCAAGAAATTGGCTTACACTAAATACGACAGGTGCTGGGCCTGCTGTGTTCAGGTCCATATGCAGCCTAACCAGGATCCTTAAATGGGACCATTGGAGCATGCCACCAAAAGGTAAGTTTAAAAAAAAAAAAATTAAATGGGGAACTGGCAGGAAGCAGGAGAAGTGCTTCAACCTAGTTCTACATTAAAACAGTGGGCTGTTGCTGGCTGTTGCCCCTCCCACTGAATTGTTCTCCCCACCCACCAATTTCCATTCTCTCACCCCTCGACCTGGATTCACCTTGCTGCCACCCCACGACCGTCAATCTAACCCTGGGGCCTGAATTGGCAGATGCAGCACACCAGTAATAAACAAGACAGACCAATTTGCCGTGGTCTTGCCCCCAGCCTCTTTAACCGATTCAGGTGCGATCAAATGTCAAGGTCCCCATTTCTACTGCTGCTGTATCATTAAAAAAAGCTTCAAAATGAGTGATAAACTACAAGTACTCATCAAAAACTCGCCGTCACCTAGTGACAAATTACCTGAAACCTAGTGATGGGCATCACCCGAGATATTACATTTAAAACAGGGATGGAGTTCAAGGCACTGGTTAATCAGTCGTTTATGCTTCCCATGAGAAAGCTCCAGAACGTTTTTTTAACGCTTAGTAGCATCGTGTGGCAACACATGTGGCCATGATTTACATTGAGAAAAAGACATTAATATGACCACATCACGACTGCAATGATGCAGCATGTGACCTTATGAGTTCTGCAATCGGCACCACTCTGCGGTTTCTTTTCTATAAATCACTGGATCACCGACTAGTCAGCATAATCTCATGCATGCCATCAATATGCAAAACAATTTAATAGTTTGATCTGTGTGCATGTTATGTGCAGAGGAGGTCATTTATTTATTTTCCCTTTACATCAATCCCTTGAAATTTTACTGTACAACACCAGAAGCAAATGTTTGTGTGTCTATATGAAATTCCTAAGTCTACAATTGAATGCTTAATTTGAACAAAACCATTGTAAAAGCAGCAGAGGAATTTCAATTGCACACGTTAACACTTGCATTGCTAATATTGCACAGCAGAATTTCAAGGCACAAGGTTGCAAATTGCATCCATTTGATTGAAAAGATGATCAAACTGAACGATGCTATATAACAAACTGCCCTCTGTTGAACTAGATTTAGGAAATTCACTTAAAATGGGAAAAAAAATTGTTCGAGTTCCAATTTAAAAAAAGTGACAGTAAAAACAGTACTCAATATATACTTCAGACAACACAGTCAAAAATAAACACAAAGTACATTTTTACTATAACCTAAAGAAAAATCAATTTGTGTTCATTCATTTTGATTACAGTTGAAACCCAGTATGAAACAAATTGGTTTATAAAACTACTGATTTGCTACAGTGTCAGCTGTGGCTCAGTTGGTAGCACTCTTGCCTCTGAATCAACAAGGTACTAGGTTCAAGTCCCACTAAAGGGCTTGAGCACAAAAATCAAGGCTGACACTCCAGTGCAGTACTGAGGAAATGCTGCTCTGTTGGAGGTGCTGTCTCTCAGATGAGATGTTAAACTGAGGCCCTATCTGACTGCTTGAGTGGATGTAAATGATCCTATGACACCATTTTGAAGAAGAGCAGGGGAGTTAGTTATCCCTGGTGTCCTGGCCAATATTTATCTCAATCACATTACAAAAACAGATTATCTGGTCATTATCACATTGTGTTTGCTGTGCACAAATTGCCTGTTGCGTTTCCTACTATACAACAGTGGCTTCACTTCAAAAGTACGTCATTGGCTGTAAAGCGCTTGGGACATCCAGTGGTCGTGAAAGGCACTATATAAATGCAAGTTTGTCTTTCGGATAATTTTGTGATATAAGATTGGATAAAGGCACCACAGTGCAGTACTAGAACACAGGTTTGCAAATTTTGTAACAGCACCTCTCACCCAGCTGAAAAAAATCATGACACCTCCCCAATTGAGACAAAGAAAAATATTTCATAGATTGATATAGCACAGAAGCAAGCCATTCAGCCCATCATACCACAGCAAGACTCAGTACCAAGGTTGTAAACAATCTTAGCAGCCTGATTGTGTCTGGGAAGGGGCAATGGAGTTGATAATGAAGGTCTGGAGTTTGTGACAGGGATCAAAGACTTACCAATGTTTTGTTGGAAGAAATTGTGGCTCATCCAAGGCAAGCAGTCCGAACCAAGCAGTCCCTCAGCAGAGGGAGTGAAAGGATTGATGGTGTGGAGTGGTAGAGCTGGCCGTTAACAGCCTACATGTTGAAGCTGACCCCCTGTCTGCAGATGATGTTACCAAGGGACAGATGAGGTTAAGCTTCCAAGGTGATAATGTGGGGAGCGAAGGGAAGCAATTATAGATGCTGTAGTTATGATTGATTAGTGGAACCAAGCAAGGGCAGCTCCACCTGGATAGCAGAGGCGAGGTGTTGGAGGAGATTGGTGTGGTCGACTGTGTCAAAAGCTGCAGAGAGAATGAGAAAGGGTGAGGAGAAATAATGCATCATGGTCACATTTATCGGATTCAAACGGTGTAGCGGGAGAGATGAACATGGATCTGGGACATGATTTCTCTCCAAAGCCCTTGTGCATAGCGAGATTGGAGATGGGGGTGAGGACAGCACTTTTGAAAGACAAGGAGAAACAATACTTCGGGAGGGTATTACAGGCAATATCCGCTAGCAACGGGGGGTGGGGTTGGGGGAAAGGGGGAAGAGAAGTTGCCTTTTCACTTCAGTGCAATTGGGGGTTGAAGGAACACATGGCGATATTGGGGAGGGTGCGGATGAAGATAGGAGAAAAACAAGACAGCAAGAGAGATGGGGACTTCAGGATGGAGGAGGTAGGTTTGGCTTGGTGGGCAAGTGAAATGGGAAGATGCAGCATAGGCACCTGAATGGATGGTCTCTATCTTGGTGACAAGAAAATCCACAAATTCCTTGTGTTTGTTAATGGAAGTGAGGTTCACGGGGAGGGGGTGGGGAAAGAGAGCCTCAGGGAGGCAGCAGGTAGTCAAGAAAAACAGCTAGGAGTTCCCTTTTCTCCCCAGAATGATGCTAGAGTAGTCAGCCATTTTCACAGTGGAGCATTAGGCCTGGGTGGATCTTGATGTGCTCCAGCCCAATCTGCTCATGGATGACTAAGACAATTGTGGGACAGATGCGCTCAAGTGTGGATTTGAGCGGCCAAAAATGGGATTGCATCAGGAGAAGGAGTGAAGGTTTCACAGGGGACCTGGCCATTAAAAAGGTAGAGGTGAAGGAATGATTGAGCAAATTAATAGTTGCAGAGGTATTGTGGCTAAGAGAGTCAAAGTCAGCTTAGTTCAGTTACCCACAAGAAATGGCAAGGTTCTGGGGGTTAGCCATGATTAATGGTGCGTATGTTTAGATGGGAGAGGAGGGGTTAGGGAGAATGGCGGCAGTGAATTCATAGAACAGAGATCGAGGGAACCTGCAATGGAGATTGAAATTGCAGAGGATGAGCAGAAACCACCACAGAAATTCCAGGCTTGACTGTTTATGCAATAATTTTTTTTTAAACTTTTTATTTCCCTCTTTTTAAAAAAAAAATACCATTTTAGATAGCATGACCTGTCATTCAAATAAAGAAGCCAACAAGCAACCTATTCTCAGGCCTCTGTTTGTCTTGATTTGGCTCCAGGAGATAAAGCAAAGTTAAACTCTCTGATTTGCCTCTCCTACTCCCCACCCAGATAACGATTCATAATGCAGTTGGATGTAAAATTGGGAGAGTTAGCAATGAACTTCAGTGAACCAAATAGAATTTTCTTTCTCAAGACTTCTGCTCATGTTCTTACAGATGAGCTGTAAAACAATTAGCAAATATCCCAATATGAAATAACAGTAGATTTTCATCAATCCAAAATGGGTTTTGGACAGCATGTTAACTCAGACATAGTCAGCAAACTGAATAGATCAGAACTTAAAACCTCCTGACCTTAAATAATGCAATTATAAAAATCAGTAAAAGATCAACCAAGCCACAATTTTGATGAAAAAAAAAATCATTAAGGATAATAAAGAGCATTTGTAAGCAATCCAGCATGAAATAGTACTTAACTAAAACAACCCTGGTCCTTATCTGTGGGTTTCATGTCACCGTCAGAAAAGGTTCCAACTTGATATTGTAATTCACTAGCAATAAAACCTCCAAAATATTTGAAAAAAAATCCCTTCAGTGTTAGTTAATCCCATTAATACGGTTTTGTGTGAAAGGAACTAATAAATAATTAATTTAAATATTAGGGTTAAGTCATGTTCCGATACATCAAGTTAAAACGATCATTGATCTGGGAGAATGTCATTTATAAAGCATCCAATTTGAAGGATTAAATGTTAATATCCTCCTCGGCTTGCTTGATTAGTTCAGAGTATCTACTACACATATTGAAATATCTTTATTTGGTTAAAAAAAACTTTCAAAAGTACAATGATTCTGTATGAGATGATCTGTAGAGGCGCAATTTTTTTTTACATTGAGACAGTGTTGTATAGTGTAAAGCCCGGCTCAGGTATAAAATTAAAACCCAAGCCAGATCTGACCCAAGCCCTTTAATTTTTTTTTCGCGCCTGACCTGACCCGACATGAATCTCCTTTATCTGTTCCAACAGCAGGCTATTCCTGCAGCTGGAGTTGTGGGGAATCATGGGTAAGCCTGATCCCGTGACTTCCCGGAAGCAGTGTCCAGCCCGACCCAAGCCCGAATGCTGGACTCGGGATTTCGTCCCATGTAGTCGGGTGTGGGTCAGGTAGCCAGGCTTTAGTACAGAGTAAAACTAACATGAGGCCTTTACTGGGAGCAACCATGTTGGAAACTTTTTATTTACACCTCCCAACAGAGAGGGCAGCATACAAACAATATTACAATATACTACACTCCCTCCCCACTTAAAAAAAAACTTATGTAGTAAGTGTAAAATGGCACATGTATATAATTTCCCAGAATACAACAATACCCTAAAATTTAAAAGGTTGGGTTACATACTTGTTACTGTAATCCCAACTAAAACATATATAACCAATATCTCCAGAGTAATTTACATGTAAAAAATTGTTTTTCCTTAACACTAGTATGTCTAACAAAAATATCATTGACAAGTAATGAGAAGAACTTATTTTTTTCTTCCTTCCTACATTCTTTCAAATAACCCATCTGGCTTCTTTCTCTTTCTGTCTGGGATCTTTCATTTTTGTTAGCTTGACTCTGCTCTCCCAACATCTCAGACTGTGTCGACCCTGAACTTTGACTACCAACTGCACTTAACGGTTGGGACTGTGAAATTGATTGATTAGTCTCAATTGAGACCGATTCACTTTGCTGTACCGGTGAATTCTGAGATACCGGCAAACTTTGTGTCTTTGTGACTTCCACTTTCTTTCTGACTTTCACTTGGAACTGTAAGAACTTGGACTATAGGAAGTTTCTCTTTGTCAGATTTCCTCTTTCAAGCAAATGATCGGCATGACACAGTTTCTCTCCAACCTTCACTTTGTCTTGCTTTTCTCTTACCTTGCTATTGACATCTGGCAAACTAAACCTTATCCTAGGAGCATGTTTAAACACTAACTCGTATGATGAGCAACCTGTTGTCGAGAAACAAGGACATTACCGCCTAGCTTGTCACATAGCAAATACTTCTGCAAAGACCTCTTCACAATTTGTACACTTCTTCCTGCAGCACCATTCGATGCTGGGTGACGCGAAGATATTAGAGTGTATTTGACTCCATTCTTACTCAAATATTTCAAACTCTTCTGGCGTAAACTGTGGACCATTATCTGACACCATCACTTCTGGCAATCCATAAATTGCAAACCAATAGTTTTGGCACTTGTGGTATTGGGCATAAACTCAGCATTTATCCACTTTCTATAGCTATCGACCAAAACAAAATACTCTCCACCTTCCACTTCAAAGAAAATAGACATGTACTCATTACCACAGTTTTCTTGTGTTGTACCATGGAATAAAAAGGAACTTTGGTTGGATCATTTCTTGTTTTGAGTGCCACAGGAGTGGTTTTTTTCTGTTTATAAACTAAGGGGGAGGGGTCTATGTGCCTTTAAGGCTGAAAAGTTATTATTTTCCCTGGGAACAGTGTGTACAAGCTGCAAGCCTGTTCCTAGGCAACAGCAGGAGCGATGAGGTCACATGCTGTATTATATTAGTTTGACTGTGTGTAAGAACTGGTTTGATCTGGCAGACCAGAGAAGGGTGCTCTCCTTGAAGGAAGAATTTGTGTCTTTCAGCAGAAAATCTACATTGGACTACAGGCTGTGTTTCACCTAAAGAGAAAAAGACCCCTGGAAAGGAATCTTTGCATTGTTGGAGGTAGCAAATACCTTTTTACTTCCAGTCTCTGAGAAGTCTCTGCCTCAGGAATTACTTTCTGTTGCCTTGTGTGTTTCTGGGAGTTCTGGAATTTTCAGTAAAGTTTCTACTGTTAGATCGCTAATTCAAAATCCAAATAGATCTGCTGCTATACACCTTGTTGAAAGATCTGTGCGACGCCTGCTGCAACCGAAGTGCCTTGAACGTCTATCCAAAACAGACCAAAATTTGCCTGGAGACGAGTGACATCTGACTATTCGACTCTGGGAAACCTCACTGAACCAGGAACATAACCCACCAGGACTTACAACCCAGCTATTTATTTATTCCTAAGAAACAGCTCTAATATAAAACAATTTTTAAACCGGTTAATTGTTGGTTTTTGAATGCATGTGTGTGCATGAGGTTTAGGAGAAATAAGAAGTTACAAATTCTTTTTCGACATAGATTTATCTCAGTATTTATTGTTTAACTATTTATTAATAAATTCAATCTTACTTGTTGTACTTTAAAGAAACCTGGTTTGGTGTGATTTATTCTGGGGGTTAATAAAAAGTGTTTAATTTGGCTAATTTTCAGTAAGTGTGACCTGTGGAGTAGTGGGACTGAATTGACGGTGCATTCATTACTCCCGCCTGGGTCATAACATGAGACAAACTGCACCATTTTTTAACCAACTGTTCAAAGTCTATCTACCTTTGGATACCCAAAATAGCTTCTTGCTATTGCTTTCATACAGACTACCCCTGTGTCTTCTTGATGAAGTTCCTCTAACAATCTCTCCGTAAACCTTGGCAGAATAATGACTCTTAAACTCCATAGGTGACAGCCTTGATCTACACTTAGTTCATTTCTACACATGTCGTACTCCTACAATTTCTCATCACACTCTTCAGACCAGCAATTCATTATATAATGAGAATTGAGCACCACAAGCATGCAAGTTTCTTCAGAAATGTCTCTGTCAACACTAACATGCCATTTGTATATGTAAAATAATTCATAGGTAACTCATGGGCTAAAAATGAATCAGTTTTCAATTCCTCGATGTCAGATGGACTCTTACTGATCCTACTATAAATAACTCAGCCCAGTTTAAACATATGCTCTTAAGCCAATTTCTTCCCAGAGACTTTGTTCCTTTCTACTACTACCAATGGCAAATAATAGGATACATCATTGTATGCCACCCTAACACTCACTTCACCTAATACTGGGATACTGTTGTTGGAATAAGCAGTCAGTTTCACACCAGCTTTTCATAAGGGAATGTGACTTAGGGGCTTCATGTACTCTCCTTCCAAGATAACAGACACTGCTGCAAGTCGATCAACTACGAAGGTAAGTTGTGAACCTCCAATTTTCATTTTTACTGCGGGTGCTGGAATTATATCTTCAGCTCTTTTTCTCTCAACTTCCATGTTCTGTTTCTCTCACTCTCTGAGTACAACTCTTGATCATCCTGCTCGATATCAACAACTTCTGTTTCCATATTTACCATATGCACATTTGAGGACTTCCAGGAGCCTAATCTAGCTTTAGGTCTACTACAATCTTGACCTGGTGCACTGCTGCAAACTGGAGCTTTACTATTTTCTCTACTCCTGCATGTTGTTTGGATATGACTGACTTTTCCACAGGCACAGCACATTGACTGGAAAAGGGAGCATTTGGATGGTTGGTGACCAACACAGCAATGACAATATCTAAATTTCGCACTGAGTCTGTGAATGTGGCTACCTCATTCCTGCTGAAATCCAGTGGAACCTCCCCTGCAAGCTCAGGAAGAGCTTCCTTGCAATCTGCACCCATCTCTTCTTCCCATTTCCATGGCTGTGGCCTCATCACATGACTCCTTCCAGGTCAGCTTATTGCCTTTACACAAAAGTTAGGCCTGGATTTTACTGTTCTTTAGACCTCCAACGAACATTTCTCTAAGGTTGACTTCAAAGTTGGCATCATAACCACAGTGCCCAGAGATTTCTTTTAACTCAAGAATATAATCTGCAATTGACTAACTTGGCAACTCCTGCCTGTCACAGAATGTAACTCAACAGTGCAATTTTGTTCTTAGTCGAGCCATAATACAAGCCCAGAATCTCATTTATTTCAGAATAGTTCTAAGTACTAGGGTCTTGTAGGCAACATTGGTAAAACACCACCTCAAAAGCATCCAACTCCATCGTGATAATGAAAGCATTCACACTATCCTGATCTCTGATTTTGTTAGTTTTAAGTCAAATGTGCAACCTTCGTTCATAATTACACCAATCCTCTTTGTTCGGTGTTACAACCAGATGAGAAAGAGGTCTAGGGTTCCCTTTCAGCCTTCACCTGGTCTGACTGGAACAGGGATTTATTTTTAAACTGTGTTTTTAGCTCCCCCTTGATGAATTCTTGTTCACTGTTTTCCAATTACAAGGCAAAGAAACCAAGACAAACAGGTTTTCTTAGGTTTAAAGAAGAAAGATTGAAATTTATTAAACTTAAACTTTAATTCGGTTAATGCTAGCATGCATATGCGACACACACATGCAAATAGAGACAGAAAAGAGCAGAAGAAAAATAAGGTGGAAATGTTTGAGGCAATATCTGAAGATTCTTTGTAACGGTTCTTCGAGCTCACTGTAGAATCCTTGATTGTAGTTAGTTCCTGCTTTTCGTTGGGGCCCAGTATTCTTCTTAGACCTTGTTTGCTGTAGAAGAATTTTCTTGCTTTGGGTTCATATGTCTTCAGTGGATTCAGAGGCTTGTGAGAAAGAGATGGCAGCAGACAGGAGAGATCTTCTCAGTCCAGGAGTAAACAATCTTTGAGTTCAAAACCCCGCAGAACAGCTAGTCAGTCATGTGACCAACTGGTCCAACCAGTCCTGGATTAGATCACCTTAGCAATCTATGGAATGCTCCGCTTACACACAATACCTGGCGATCAAGGTCCATGATGAGTTGGAATGTGTCAGGGAATGGTCCTTTGTCCTTCCAATCACCATCTGTTAATATGCAAATGTCTTTTCCAGCCACGGCTGGTCTGTTTAACAAGTCATTTCCTCACTCCAGCAACAGTTTAAAATCAATGTTCGTGACAAAATTAATGTGCCTCATTCTTGGCAGGTGGGGGCCTAGCATGACATTTGGGTTGAATTCCCCCATTGTCCAAAATAAGTCTTCAGTGTCATATTTTTTAAATTATGTACCTCATTGTCACTGAACATGAATTGCAAACAAAAGAAATCTTTCAAATTTCCTCAAATTTGGCTTTGAGAATTCCAAAAAGTGTCAGAATATAATCTCTCGAATGAGATGCAAAAAATAAATCAATCCCATCCTTTTGTCATCATGTTTCTGTCGTGTATTCAAAAGTAAAGCTAACATGAGGACTGGAATTTTACGCCACCTGTTGGGGGGGTGGTGAGGAAGGGCTCCCATCGTGTTCCTGCCCCCACTGCAATTATAATGCAGTGTGGGAGGTGACAAATGGCCCGCCTGCCCCAGGTCAGGTAAGGCCTTCAAGTAGCCATTTAATTGCCACTTAAGGGTCTCCTCCCATTGCTGCTGGTATATTACCAGCAGCAGATGGGCGGCTCAGCACCTCAGAAGGCTGCCCAGTAAAATCTGGTGGCCTCCTTGGCCCACAGAGGGTCCGCCGCGTGGCACAAGCCACGCCTGCTGGAGCAAACCCCTGCCTCACCAGGGCCCAGCCGATTGTCCCCGACAAGGCCTCACACAATAACGTGAATTCCGGAGCCTCCTGCATTGCTGTGCCTCTCGCTGGGTGCAGTCCCAACAGTGGTCATCACTCCTGGAGGTGCAGCTGGGACTGAAGAGCTGCCAGCCCACTGATTGGTCAGAAGCTCTTGGAGACAGGACATCCTGCCTCAGAGGGACAAATGTCCTGCTCGAGGCCACATAAAAGCACAGTGTGACTTCCAGGCCCGCCAGAGGCGGGCTTGCCCCCAACTTTTTTGGCCGGGGGCAGGGCCTCCGCCCCGACAAAAATATTCCAGCCAAGGTCTTTCCTGGGAGCAGCCACGTTGGAAATTTTTTAGTTACACCTCCCAAGAGAGATGGCAGCAGAGAGGCAATATACAAAAGATATTGCAATATACTACAGATAGCAAGCTGACGGGGAGGGTGGGCTGTGGTACAAGGCACCTCTAAAAGAAAACAAAGTAAGACAATGGGAAATGTTAGAAAATAGTGATTAGGCGATACTGAACTTGGGTTTTGACAGCGTGAGGGTTATAGGTGGGAGGAATGACTTAAGATGGTAAGGAGTTGCACAGTTTTGGCAAAGAATGAGTAGTTGGAGGCTATGTCCAGTTTTGATATCAGTATAATCAAAGTAAACAGCAACCATCGCATTTACATAGCACCTTTAAATGTGGTAAACTGCCCAAGGTGCTGCATGGGACCATTATCAAACAAATGTGGACACCCAGCCACATACCAGCTACAGAACAAATGCCGTTAACAACAGATGCCCCTCTACGTTGCTTTCATTGATTTCACCAAAGCCTTTGACCTCGTCAGCAGAAGTGGTCTCTTCAGACTATCAGCTCATTCCATGACAATATGAAAGGCACAATTCAGCATAGCGGTGCCTCATCAGACCCCTTTCCTATCCCGAGTGGTGTGAAACAGGGCTGTGTTCTCGCACCTACACTGTTTGGGATTGTCTTCACCCTGCTGCTCTCACAAGCGTTCAAATCTGCAGAAGAAGGAATTTTCCTCCACACAAGATCAGGTGGCAGGTTGTTCAACCTTGCCCATCTAAGAGGGAAGACCAAAGTACGGAAAGTCCTCATCAGGGAACTCCTCTTTGCTGACGATGCTGCATTAACATCTCACACTGAAGAACGTCTGCAGAGTCTCATCGACAGGATTGCGGCTGCCTGCAACGAATTTGGCCTAAACATCAGCCTCAAGAAAACGAACATCATGGGACAAGACGTCAGAAATGCTCCATCCATCAATATCGGCGACCACGCTCTGGAAGTGCTTCAAGAGTTCATCTACCTAGGCTCAACTATCACCTGTCTCTCGATGCAGAAATCAACAAGCGCATGGGAAAGGCTTCCACTGCTATGTTCAGACTGGCCAAGAGAGTGTGGGAAAATGGCGCAGAGACACGGAACACAAAAGTCAGACTGTATCAAGCCTGTGTCCTCAGTACCTTGCGCTATGGCAGCGAGGCCTGGACAACGTACGTCAGCCATGAGCGACATCTCAATTCATTCCATCTTCGCTGCCTCCGGAGAATCCTTGGCATCAGGTGGCAGGACCGTATTTCCAACACAGAAATCCTCGAGGCGGCCAACATCCCCAGCTTATACACCCTACTGAGCCAGCGGCGCCTGAGATAGCCTGGCCATGTGAGCCGCATGGAAGATGGCAGGATCCCCAAGGACACATTGTACAGCGAGCTCGTCACTGGTATCAGACCCACCGGTCGTCCATGTCTCCACTTTAAAGATGTCTGCAAACGCGACATGAAGTCCTGTGACATCGATCACAAGTCGTGGGAGTCAGTTGCCAGCGATCACCAGAGCTGGTGGGCAGCCATAAAGGCGGGGCTAAAGCGTGGCGAGTCAAAGAGACTTAGCTGTTGGCAGGAAAAAAAGACAGAAGCGCAAGGGGAGAGCCAACTGTGTAACAGCCCCGACAACCAATTTTATCTGTTGCACCTGTGGAAGAGTCTGTTACTCTTGAATTGGCCTTTATAGCCACTCCAGGCGCTGCTTCACAAACCACCGACCACCTCCAGGCGCTTACCCATTGTCTCTCGAGACAAGGAGGCCAAAGAAGGAGGACAGGTGACCAAATCTTGGTCAGAGGTAGGTTTTAAGGAGCATCTTAGAGCGAGTGCTTTGGGAGGGAATTCCAGAGCTTGGAGCCTACGCAATTAAAGGGACAGCCGCCAGTGATGGAATGACGAAAACTGGAGATTCGCAAGAGGCCAGATGTGTAGGATAGGGGGAAAAGCATATAGGAAGGCATACTTGCAGCTTATAAGAGGGAAAATTTAGAGTGTTATATATACAATAACCAGTGGCTGTGAAAGCATTACAAGTATATAACATATTCATAGAGTTCAGACAATGTCAGAAACTGCAACTGAAGTTCAAGTGGTTTTCAAATACCATCTGAACCCTGGACATAACATCAAATACCATATGAACTTTAGATATAGTTCTAGTTTTCTCTTCTTTTTAACTTATGCTTTAAGTTAACAAGCTTTGTTTTGGAGCTAATGCAGCCTGTTAGCACTGCCAGCTTCTTTCTCCTGCAATTATCATTTTATTCTTGCTGCATGACTTCGAGTGGCATGATGAAAAGTGACTGTGATATGAGATCAGAATACTAAGAACAAAGAAAATTACAGCACACTAGAGAATATTGTGGTCTGCTTTTAGGCATAACACCACAATAAACCAAGGATCCCCCCCGACTGTGGTTGACAGGGCTCTCAACCGTGTCTGACCCTTTTCCCACACTTCAGCCCTTACCCCTTTCCCTCTTTCCCAGAACCGTGGCAGGGTTCCCCTTGTCCTCACTTTCCACCCCACCAACCTCCACACCCAAAGGATCATGCCACTTCCGCCACCTCCAGCATGATGCCATTACCAAATGCATCTTCCCTTCCCATCAGCATTCCAAAGGGATCTTTCCCTCCGCGACACCCTGGTCCACTCCTTCATCACCCCCGACACCTTTTCCCCTCTCCACGGCACCTTCCCATGTAATTGCAGGAGGTGTAATACCTGCCCTTTCACCACCTCTCGCCTCACCATCCAAGGTCCCAAACACACTTTCCAGGTGAAGCAGTGATTTGCTTGTATGTTCTTCAATTTAGTATATTGTATTCGCTGCTCACAATGCGGTCGCCTCTACAGTGGGGAGACCAAATGTAGATTGGATGATCGGTTTGTGGAACACCTCGGCTCAGTCCAAAAACACGACCCTGAGCTTCTGATTGCTTACCATTTCAACACACCATCCTGCTCTGATGCCCACATTTCTGTCCTTGGCCTGCTGCAGTGTTCCAATAAACATCAACACAAACTCAAGGAGCAGCACCTCATCTTTCGATTAGGCTGCTTTGCAGAAGCAACAATTTTTATTTGATTATTTTATTTTTAAAACTATGTGCCTGTTTTTCACATTGTGCGTTTGGACAGAGCTGCTCATTATTCTGCCATTAATACTCTCTCTGGACTAATGCTTTATCTTTCACCACAACCATAAACATGCTCTTTGCCTTTGTCCCATGACATCTTTGTTATTTAATATCTCCTGCCCCATCACACACATTCCCTTTTGTTATCTTCCCCACCATCACCCACACTCCCCCTTCACTTGCTCAAAACCTAATCATTTTCTAACCTTTGCCAATCTGAAGAAAGGTCACAGACCTGAAACATTAATTCTGCTTCACTCTCCACAGATGCTGCCTGACCTGCTGAGTATTTCCTGCACTTTATAAATAAAAACAATAAATGCTGGTTAGATTCTAAAACTTGTATTTATAATGCCTCATCAGAGTGTGTGCAGTGGACAATATATAAATACATTTCTTATTCAACTTTGTTCACTTCAGCCAGAACACCAATAAGGGTTTTACAGTCAGATTCAGTGCCCCTGCGTTCTGGGTTATTCTGCAGTCATCCATTCAGGAAGCATGCGTCAGGTGAGGTGAGGGTAAGGATCTGACTCGGATATCTTCCAGTGTCTAAGACCCTGCCAACACTCGCTGTCTATGCTCCCTCAGCAAGAATGATCACCTGATCAAGTTACTGGACACTAGCCAGTGCCTGCTGAGACATACCCTCCAGCATGAATCATTACCTTTAGGAGAAAGTGGGGGTGATGAAAAAAAAAATCAGAGTTTCATAAAAATAATTCAACTGAGTAGGATCCAGGATTAATGTTCTCCTCCATTTAATTCCCAGACTTTTCAATTATCAGCAGCCTTTACATCCCTAGGATATTTGGGGTGCATTTACAATTCCTTAAGGGAATGGAGAGCAAATTGCTCTGAATTAGCCACAAGTTTGCAGAACTGATTAACGGGACCTCTTTCAAAACTCATGTCTTCCCCCTGGTTTTGATGCTCTGATATATTTGCTTCATGATGCTTTGGAGTGTTTGCAAAAGTATTGTGCACTTCTGAACCAGCTCTGCAGAAGACTGCATTTACAATACAAACTGGGATCGGAATGTCAGCTGGGAAATTTAATTGAAAATCAGCACTACAATAAGCTGTTATTAACATACACTACTGCTGCGGCAACATCTTTCCTCTTTTAATCTGTGGTGGTGGGGTTTTCATGTGGCAGATAAAATAATCTGGAACAAGTTCAAAGTAATTTCAGTCAAAGGCATTACGCCATTAGATTAGAGATTATAGATGTTTTAGAGGTATTTTCTCTTGTCTCCTTGCAGGGTGCAGCCCATATTTACTGCACCCAATTGGTCAGTCTGTGTGTGTGAGAATTTTGAAGGTGAGCATTGTCAGGCTTCTCCAATTTTGGGGTGTCACAGCTAATTCCAATCCTGTTTGCACCCAATACCCACACATACAGATTTCCAGCAGGAGCTGGTGTCTATCCCAAGGAACTGAAGCCAGTTACAGTATTCCTGCTGTCACACTAGCTTAGACGAGTTGATTTAGCAGAGACCAGAGATTGAACATGGGACTTTCCGGTTCTGTGTGGCTCAGCCTAACACTGGAAAGAAGAATAGAAAAATTGAATTTTGTTTTAAATGGTGAGAAGCTATCACTTGTTGGTGTTCAGAGCGGCTTGGTTGTCCTTGTACGAGAAAAACAAAGTTACCATGCAAGTACCACAAGCAGTTAGGAAAGCAAATGATATTTTGGCCTTTGTTGCAAGGTCGTTGGAGTACAAAAGTGAGGAAGTCTTGCTGCAACTGTACAGGGCTTTGGTGAGACCACACATGGAGTACTATGTACAGTTTTAGTCTTCGTAGCTAAGGAAGGATATACTTGCTTGAGAGGGGGTGCAACAAAGGTTCACTAGGTTGATTCCTGAGATTAATGAGGAGTGATTGAGTAAAATGGGCCTATACTGTCTGGAGTTTAGAATGAGAGGTGATCTCATTGAAACATATAAGATTTGAGAGGGTTTGAAAGGGTTTCCCCAGTTGGAGAGTCCAGAACTAGGGGCATAGTCTCATAATAAAGGGATAGCCATTTCAGACTGAGATGAGGATAAATTTCTTCACTCAGAAGATTGCGACTCTTTGGAATTTACTAATCCAAAAGGGCTACGGATGCTCATTCATTGGGGATTGCAAGGCTGAGATTGATAGATTTTGACTTTAAGGGAATCATGGGATATGGGCATCAGTCAGGAATGATCGTATTAAATGGCAGAGCAGGCCCAAGGGGCCAAATGGCCTCCTCCTGCTCCAATTATGCTCAAACCCACGAGGCCATCAGGGCAGTCAACAATCTATACTTAAGGTGAGCATGTCTGAGACCCATTTTCAGTGCAGGTTCACCATGCAATTCCACATTCACAGAATTGTTACAGTACAGAAGGAGGCCATTTGGCCCATCATGTCTGCACCAGCTCTCCGAAAGAGCAGTTTACCTAGTGCCACTTCCCAGCCTTCTCCCGCAGCCCGGTACATTCTTCCTTTTCAGATGATAATCCAATTCCCTCGAATGCCTCAATTGAACTTGCCTCCATCACAGTCTCAGGCAGTGCATTCCAGATCTTAGCTACTCACTGCGTAAAAATTTCTTCATGTTGCTATTGCTTCTTTTGCCAATTACCTTAAACCTGTGCCCTCTTGTTCTTCATCCCTCCACCAATGAAGCAGTTTTTTCCCTACTTATCCTGTCCAGACCCTTCATAATTTTAAATACCTCCATCAAATCTCCTTTCAACCTTCTCTTTCCAAAAGAAAACAGTTCCAACTTCTGCAACCTATCCACGTAACTGGCGTTCCTCATTCCTGGAACCATTCTCGTGAACCTTTACTGCACTCTCTCCAATGCCTTCCACATCTTTCCTAAAGTGCGGCACGCAGACCTGGACAACTCCAGCTGTTCTATACAAAGTTAACCTAAACTTCCTTGTTTTTGTACTGTATGCCCCTATTAATGAAGCCTAGAATGCTGTATATTCTATTAACTGCTCTTTCAACCTGTCCTGACACCTGGCATGTATAGCCAGGTCCCACTGCTCCTGCCACCCCTTTACAATTGCACCTTTTAGTTCATATTGGCTCTCTGCGTTCTTCCTACCAAAATAAATCACTTCACATTTCTCTGCATTAAATTTCATCTGCCACTTGTCAACCCATTCCACCAACCTGTTTATGTCTTTGTGAAATTCTACACTATCTTCCTCACAGTTCATAATGTTTCCAAGTTTTATATCATCTGCAAATTTTGAAACTGTACACCAAGGTCGAGGCCATTAATATACATCAGGAAGAACAAGGGTCCCAACACTGACCCCTGGGGGAAATCCACTACAAACCTTCCTCCAGCCCGAAGAACATCCATTAACTACTACTCTGTTTCCTGTCACTCAGCCAATTTCGTGTCCATGTTGGTACTGTCCCTTTTATTCCATGAGCTATAACTTAGCTCACAAGTCTGTTGTATAGCACTTTATCAAATACTTTTTGGAAGTTCATGTACACCACATCAACAGCATTACCGTGATCAACCTTCTGTTACCTCATCAAAAAACTCCAGCAAGCTAATTAAAAATGATTTACCCTTCACAAATCTGTGCTAGCTTTCCTTAAATAACACACATTTGCCCAAGGGACTATTAATTTTGTCCCAAATTACCATTTCTAGAAGCTTCCCATCACTGAATAAAAAAATGTTTAACCTCATTCATGGGAAGTGGGCGTTACTAGCTATGCCAGCATTTATTGCCCATCCCTAATTGCCCTCGAGAAGGTGGTGGTGAGCTGCCTTCTTGAACCGCTGCAGTCCGTGAGGTAGGTACACCCACAGTACTGTTAGGAAGGAAATTCCAGGATTTTGACCCAGCAACAGTGAAGGAACGGCGATATAGTTCCAAGTCAGGATGGTGTGTGACTTGGAGGGGAACTTGCAGGTGGTGATGTTCCCATGCATCTGCTGCCCTTGTCCTTTGAGGTGGTAGAGGTCGCGAGTTTAGAAGGTGCTGTCTAAGGAGCCTTGGTGCATTGCATCTTGTAGATGGTACACACTGCTGCCACTGTGCGTCGGTGGTGGAGGGAGTGAATGTTTGTGGATGGGGTGCCAATCAAGCAGGCTGCTTTGTCCTGGATGGTGTCGAGCTTCTTGCCTGGATGGTGCAGCTCCAACAACACTCAAGTGGAGAGTATTCCATCACACTCCTGACTTGTGCCTTGTAGATGGTGGACAGGCTTTGGGGAGTCAGGAGGTGAGTTACTCGCCTCAGGATTCCTAGCCTCTGACCTGCTCTTATAGCCACGGTATTTATATGGCTACTCCAGTTCAGTTTCTGGTCAATGGTAGCCCCTAGGATGTTGATAGCGGGGGATTCAGCAATGGTAATGCCATTGAATGCCAAGGGGAAATGGTTAGATTTTCTCTTGTTGGAGATGGTCATTGCCTGGCACTTGTGTGGCGCGAACGTTACTTGCTACTTATCAGCCCAAGCCTGGATATTGTCCAGGTCTTGCTGCATTTCTACTCGGACTGCTTCAGTATTTGACGAGTCGCGAATGGTGCTGAACATTGTGCTATTAGCGAACATCCCCACTTCTGACCTTATGATTGAAGGAAAGTCATTGATGAAGCAGCTGAAGATGGTTGGGCCGAGGACACTACCCTGAGGAACTCCTGCAGTGATGTAGGAGCTCCTCAGGGTAGTGTCCTAGGCCCAACCTTGAGGAACTGACTGGCCTGTAGTTTCTTCACAACAAATCATATCTGCACACTCACCAATATCCAAATACCACATGCACCATCCGATACAAGCCATTCTTGGACTTCCAGGTGATTTTATCAAAACAATCCTGCTGTTGGAAAATGCTAATGGTAAAGATGCCAATGTTAGCTTTAGCTTAAATAAATCCTTACTTCAGCCAAAATTAAAAAGACAGTCACCAGCAATTTCCTCTGGGGTTCTCTAGATTGGTCAAAGGTTGGTTGGAAACCTGGATAAGTGCACAAACAAGGCTTCTGAGATTAAGTTTCTGCTAAAGTTATAACAGTTAATGGGAAGAACCTCCAAGGAAATTCCCAATTTTTCCTTTAAACAAAATTTTGCATTTCAAGATGGCCACCAGGAAACAGGAAGTTGACATCACAGTGATTTAAAAATCATAAGATAAATTCTTCAGCATCAGTTTGCCTCTGAGTCCCAATGTTGTAGGTCCAAACCCACTTCCAGGGCTTCAGTGCACTATGTAGGCAAAGACACAGGCAGACATTTAAACTTTGGAGGCACAACAGAGGAGAACAATGAAGCTGCCCCCTAGTCTTTGAGGTGTGAGTTACCATTTTTGTCTTGAAAGAAAGGATCTGGGAATTAATTTTCTAGAGGGAGGATAACAAACAGTAGGGAAAAAGTAAATCAGGAAAATTATTTCAAATTAAATTGCAAGAGTAGAATAAGGGGGAAGAGGTTTTAACTCAAAGGCAAACTTAGAGCTGATATCATGGAATGGACGTCCAGATATATTAGTGGAGGCAAAATGCTGGCATCCTTGAAGAACCAATTGGCTGTTGGGAGGACTTCAGGGTCCTTCTTGATGGATGAACTAAGATAGACCAAATTATCTTGCTCATCTATAATTATCTTGTGACACTTCAATACAATACTAATGAAGTACTGCAAAGGAGGCTGTAATGTCTCCACTGAACCAAGACACTAGATATATGGGCCCAATTTTAACTCCGTGTAAGCAAATGGGTTGAGAGTTTGAATCAGGCCCCTCTCTCTCTCTCCAAATAGATGAACAGAACAGAGGTCTCATGGTATTGCTCCCTTAACCACCACCATCACGACAGGTCGAATGGATCATTGCTTTCGTTTGTTTCTGGGATCTTTCTGTGCACAAATTTGCTTAATTAAAAACACGGCGAACACTGCTAACACTTACAAAAATTAGATGCACGTTTTGAGGACATGATATACGAATGTGAAATATCTTCTTGTAAGGAAATAAGAGATTTGGCTGCATAATCACAAATTACATACCAGGCTCTGGAACAATTTAATCAACATTCCCATTTTTATGCAACATGAACAAGTGGCTACAACATTGCTGTTGGTTTTGTTATAATTTATTTTTAGTTGCAGGCTTTCCTACTGCACAAGGCAGCATTTTAACTCATGCCTGCTATCTGTTCTGATGACACAGTGATGCTGAAAGTTGCTCTTTTGCAAAATGTTCAAACATCTTATAGCAAATGTCACAGGAGTTCCAAATATAGCTATAACAGATGGGAGGATTTTTACAACTGCTGATTCTGATTAAAAATAATTCAAAAACCCATGTAAAGTGAAATGATGGTGAAGGGCCAAGGTCCACATAATAGCAAACCACCAAGGTTGAAAAACTTAAAGAAGCTGAAGTAAATCAGGAAGTAGTAATTAAATGCCTCCAAGTTGGAGTTTAAAGTGTTAACATTTTAAGAGGTAGGAAAGGGCTTACAGCAAGAAGCTGATGTAGGCCCAGGACCTAATGATCTTCAAACAAGGGAGGTTTATTCACCATATCGTGTTTTTACTTACAGCAATGAACAAGTATTATTTTCCAGCTTACCTCACAGTTCCGTCCTCACCACAACTGCACCAGTTCACTGCTATTTTAAAAAAGAAACAGGCTAGGAGTTGTTCCTGATTAAAGACAATTAAGGTCAATGATTTCTTAAAGCTATACCACCTTTCTTGAAGTTGTATCCCTATCTTGGATACCGAGCTCTCGACAATCTATGATGTACATAAGGTCACTCTCGCTGTTATAGCACATAGAATCTTGATTTCAACACAGTGAAATGTAGAGGAGGAGGAAGGGGGGTTTGTGGGGGGGTGGGGGGCACATTTGGGCACCAAGACGGAATAAAGGAGGAAAGTTCAGAGGAGCCCTAATCATTATGATGTTGATAAAAGGTAAAAACTATTGCAATGGAATGATTACAATGGTTGGAACCTATTTTTCAAGGAATAAAAATTTACACATATTTACAATTAACTTGCCCTCACTGACTGCAGTATTTGTGA